>NW_025533880.1:52500-366501 GCF_020615455.1 Coregonus clupeaformis | reverse complement strand
CTCCTGGTCCATCCTAATCTCTCCCCTGGAGATTATGACCCGAGAAAGGATGTCGTGGGCGTGAAACTCGCACTTCTCGCCTTCACGAACAGGCGATTCTCCAACAATCGCTACAGAACCTGCCGGACATGCTGGACGATGAAGGTTTCCTTCGAGAAGATCTGAATGTCATCCAGGTAAACAAACACACAAAGAGACCGATCATATCTCTCAGGACGTCGTTCACCATACTCTGGAATACCGCTGGAGCATCTGGTCAGTCCAACGTACACCTGATACTCGGTGACCCATCGTGTATTGAAACCCGTCAACCACTCGTCCCCCTCTCTGATCCGGGACCATGTGATAACGCATTGCGTAGGTCTAGCTTAGTGAACACCGTAGCACCCTGTCAAGGAGTCGAAGGCAGAACTCATCAAGGGCAGGGGATACTTGTTCTTGACCCGTGATGTCATTCAACCCCCGATAATCAATACGGTCGAAGAGAGCCATCCTTCTTACCCACAAAGAAGAATCCTGCCCCCAGGGGTGTTGCGAGACGAGGATAACGAGACCAGCAGCTAGGGACTCCCTTGATGTAGGTCTCCAAAGCCTCACGTTCAGGTCGGGAGATACTGTATAACCTTCCCCTTGGGGTAGACAGCTCCAGGAACAGGTTGATGGCACAATCATATGGTCGGTGGGGAGGGAGTGACAGAGCCTTCTGCTTACTGAAAATCTTCCCCTAAATCGTGAGTATGTCTCGGGAACCAGGGACAAATCTGGGGGGTTTAGCCTCAATCACCTGACTGGGAACCGAATGGGGCAGGCAGTCTTGAGACATTCGATGAACAAGTCAAGGTCCAACTTTACCACTTGCCCGGTCACCCAATCGAACGTGGGATTGTGTTCCTTCAGCCAGGGGTTATCCAAGGACCAGAGGAACATGGGAAGACGGGCAGAATGAAGAATGAAATCATCTCAGAATGATTCCCGACAACCGCATCTTAACGGTTCAGTCCTCATCGTGATACGTACCAGACTACTGCCAGCCCAGAGTGGTAGCTTCAATGGCTTCCGGCAATTGCTCCTTGGAAAGCCCAAGCTGTTCCACCAACTCGGCATCTAGAAAGCTTCCGCCGGCACCTGAATCGATAAAAGCGTTAATCGCTAAAGCTCTGATTCCTGTTCATAAGGGTAGCGAGGGAAACGGGGGTCTGACAGAGGTATTGAGAGGTCGAAACTGGCTGCGCTAAAAGTCCTCCCAACTTTAGCGAGCCACACAGTTTGACGACCCGACTGGAACCTGAGAAGCTGATCGGTTGGATGGAACCCATTGCTTCTCCCTCCTTCGCCTCTCGGTTTCGATTATCCACCCGAATAGACAAGGCTACCAAGCTGTCAGGTCACCAGGCTCGGATAGGAGAGATCAACTCATCCTTGAGCTTCTCCTGACAGACCCCTGGTAAAAGGGCCGCTTGCAGAGCCTCCTCATTCCACCCACTCTCCACGGCCAACGTCTTGAACTCGATCAAAAGTCGGCCACGCTGCGAGAGTTCTTGGCGACAGCGAAACAGGCGCCTAGCTTCGTCCCTCCCTCGGACGGGATGGTCGAAGAGCTTCCTCATCTCGACCGTGAACCCCTGGTAGCGAAGCTGCATGCAGGGATCCTGTCGTTCCCAAACGGCTCGAGCCCACTCCAGCGCTCGACCACGGCAGCAACTCAATCACAAAGGCTATCCTAGCCTTGTGTCTGTGGCATAAGAGTAGGGCTGGGAGCTCGAACACTAATCCACACACTGCATCAGGAAGGAACGGCATCTTCCCAGCTCCCCCTCACTATTTATCCCGGGCAACGGAACCTTGGCCTCACGGAAGGACACAGCTTCAAGAAGCGGCAGGCGAGATGGGTGAAACCGGGTAGTGGATCCTCCACCCGACACTTGCTCGTTGGTTCTGGACCTCCGTCAGACTGGTAGAAAGGTTCGGAACTGACAACGCGATCTCCTGTAGTACCGTGCTATGATGGCCCAACATCTTCTCCTGCTGGGTAGGCATGGCGAACAGAGTCCAGGTCCGCTGGGTTCATTACTGGCCGGATCGTTCTGTCACGAGTTACTAAGCCAGAACCCAGAAGCAGACCAGGACAAGGTAAGTTGAAACAGAAGGTGGAAGTGTTTATTACAAATTCAAGAGTGATGCTGAATAATCCAGGGAACAGAGCTTGGGCGGCGTTGATTAGTTGTTGGGTGCAGTGGTTGATCCCATCCTGGATCGGCAAACCTTCGACCACCAGGCAGAGGTTGGATGAAGGTTCCGGTACGGGTGACTGCAGATGGAACAAACGGGGGTCAACAAACCAACAAGGTGCAAAGAACAACAAAACTAACGCTAGGCTCTAAGACTGATACTCTGGTAGAACCTACTGTTCAGCTAACGATCCGGCGGAATGGATGTTAGGCCAGAGCCTAAGAAGGGTGGATGATCAGGACCAGGTGTGCAGATTGCTGATGGGATGCAGGTGCGGAAATCAAGAGAGCTCCCCGGAGCGTTCCGAACCCTCGGGAAACTGGAGATCACGAACAGAAAAACTAGTCCACAGACAGGACCCGACTCAGCTGCAGGATCGTTACATACATACAATAATTGCCTACATTTTTTACATTTACATTTTAGTCATTTAGCAGACGCTCCAACCAGAGCGGGCTTACAGAGCAATTAGGGTTAAGTGCATTGCTCAAGAACACATTCACGTCATTTGTAGACGCTCTTATCCAGGTAATCCTTGAAAGATGGGGTTTCAAATGTCTCCGGAAGGTGGTGAGTGACTCCGCTGTCTGGCGTCGAGATGAGGGAGCTTGTTCCACCATTGGGGTGCCAGCGCAGCGAAACAGTTTGACTGGGCTGAACGAGCTGTGCTTCCGCAGAGAAGGGAGCCAGCAGGCCAGAGGTGGATGAACGCAATGCCCTCGTTTGGGTGTAGGGACTGATCAGAGCCCGAAGGTACAGAGGTGCCGTCCCTCCTCACTGCTCCATAGGCAAGCACCATGGTCTTGTAGCGGATGCGAAGCTTCAACTGGAAGCCAGTGGAGTGTGCGGAGGAGGGGGTGACGTGGGAGAGAACTTGGGAAGGTTGAACACCCGGGACGGGCAGCGTGATTCTGGATGAGTTGTAGGGGTTTAATGGCACAGGCAGGGGAGGCCAGCCAACAGCGAGTTGCAGTAGTCCAGACGGGGAGATGACAAGTGCCTGGATTAGGACCTGTGCCGCTCCTGTGTAAGGCAGGGTCGTACTCTCCGAATGTTGTAGAGCATGAACCTGCAGGAGAGGTCACCGCCTTGATGTTGGCGGAGAACGACAGGGTGTTGTCCAGGGTCACCTAGGCTCTTCGCACTCTGGGAGGAGGACACAGGCGGAGTTGTCAACCGTGATGGCGAGATCATGGAACGGAGCAGTCCTTCCCGGGAGGAAGAGCAGCTCCGTCTTGCCAGGGGTTCAGCTTGAGGTGGTGATCCGTCATCCATACTGATATGTCTGCCAGACATGCAGAGATGCGATCACGTACCTGGTTATCAGAAGGGGAAAGGAGAAGATTAGTTGTGATCGTCAGCGTAGCAATGATAGGAGAGGCCATGTGAGGATATGGCGCAGACATATCAAGACTGTTTCAAGGACAGCTTTTTTCCATCTCACGTAACATTGCAAAAATCAGAAATTTTCTGTCCAAAAATGATGCAGAAAAATTAATCCATGCATTTGTTACTTCTAGGTTAGACTACTGCAATGCTCTACTTTCCGGCTACCCGGATAAAGCACTAAATAAACTTCAGTTAGTGCTAAATACGGCTGCTTACAATCCCGACTAGAACCAAGAAATTTGATCATATTACTCCAGTGCTAGCTTCCCTACACTGGCTTCCCTGTTAAGGCAAGGGCTGATTTCAAGGTTTTACTGTTAACCTATAAAGCGTTACATGGGCTTGCTCCTACCTATCTTTCTGAGTTGGTCTGCCGTACATACCAATCGCGTACGCTACGGTCACAAGACGCAGGGCCTCCTAATTGTCCCTAGAATTTCTAAGCAAACAGCGGGGAGGCAGGGCTTTCTCCTATAGATCTCCATTTTTATGGAACAGTTTGCCTACCCATGTGAGAGGACGCAGACTCGGTCTCAACCTTTAAGTCTTTACTGAAGACTTATCTCTTCAGTAGGTCATATGATTGAGTGTAGTCTGGCCCAGGAGTGTGAAGGTGAACGGAAAGACTCTGGAGCAACGAACAGCCCTTGCTGTCTCTGCAGGCCGGTTCCCCTCTCCACTGGGGTTCTCTGCCTCTAACCCTGTTACAGGGGCTGAGTCACTGGCTTGCTGGTGCTCTTTCATGCCGTCCCTAGGAGGTGCGTCACTTGAGTGGGTTGAGTTACTGACGTGATCTTCCTGTCTGGGTTGGCGTCCCCTTGGTTTGTGCTGTGGTGGGAGACCTCTGTGGGCTATACTCGGCCTTGTCTCAGGATTGTAAGTTGGTGGTTGAGGATATCCCTCTGGTGGTGCGGGGGCTGTGCTTTGGCAGAGTGGGTGAGGTTATATCCTTCCTGTTTGGCCCTGTCCGGTGGTTTCTCGGATGGGGCCACAGTGTCTCCGGGACCGCTCCTGTCTCAGCCTCCAGTATTTATGCTGCAGTAGTTTAATGTTGGCGGGGCTGGGGTTAGTTGGTTATACCTGGGAGTACTTCTCCTGTCTTATCCAGTGTCCTGTGTGAATTTAAGTATGCCTCTCTAATTCTCTCGTTCTCTCTTTCTCTCTGAGAACCTGAGCCCTAGGACCATACGTCAGGACTACCGGGCATGCTGACACCTTGCTGTCCCCAGTCCGCCTGGCCTTGCTGCTATTCCAGTTTCAATTGTTCTGCCTGCGGTTACGAAACCCCTACCTGTCCCAGACCTGCTGTTTTCAACTCTTAATGATCGGCTATGAAAAGCCAACTGAGAGACCTGAGCCCTAGGACCATACGTAACCGGGACTACCGGCCGTGGTGACTCCTTGCTGTCCCCAGTCCGCCTGGCCTTGCTGCTATTCCAGTTTCAACTGTTCTGCCTGCGGTTATGGAACCCCCTACCTGTCCCAGACCTGCGTTTTCAACTCTTAATGATCGTCTATGAAAAGCCAACTGAGATTTATTCCTGATTATTATTTGACCATGCTTGTCACCCCTTAGAACATTTTTGAACATCTTGGCATGGTTCTGTTATAATCTCCACCCGGCACAGCCAGAAGAGGACTGGCCACCCCTCATAGCCTGGTTCCTCTCTGGGTTTCTTCCTAGGTTTTGGCCTTTCTAGGGAGTTTTTCCCTAGCCACCCCGTGCTTCTACACCTGCATTACTAGCTGTTTGGGGTTTTTAGGCTGGGTTTCTGTCAAAGCACTTCCGAGATATTAGCTGATGGGAAGGGCTATATAAAATAAAATTGATTGATTGATTGAAGTGACTTGGTGTATAGGAGAAAAGGAGAGGGCCTAGAACTGAGCCCTGGGGGACACCAGTGGTGAGAGCCACGTGGTGCGGGGACAGCTCGCCACGCCACTTGGTAGGAGCGACCCGGTCAGGTAGGACGCAATCCAGGAGGAGCCGCGCCCGGAGATGCCCAGCTCGGGAGAGGTGGAGAGGAGGATCTGATGGTTCACAGTATCAAAGGCAGCAGACAGGTCTAGAAGGACAAGAGCAGAGGAGAGAGAGAGTTAGCTTTAGCGAGTGCGGAGAGTCTCCGTGACACAGAGAAGAGCAGTCTCAGTTGAATGACCAGTCCTGAAACCTGACTGGTTTGGATCAAGAAGGTCATTCTGAGAGAGATAGCAAGAGAGTTGGCTAAAGACGGCACGCTCAATAGTTTTGGAAAGAAAAGAAAGGGATACTGGTCTGTGTTGTTGACATCAGTGGGATCGAGTGTTGGTTTTTTTGAGAAGGGGGAGCAACTCTCGCTCTCTTGAAGACGGAAGGGACATGGCCAGCGGTCAAGGATGAGTTGATCAGCGGGTGAGGTAGGGGAGAAGGTCACCGGAGATGGTCTGGAGAAGAGAGGAGGATGGGGTCAAGCGGGCAGGTTGTTGGGCGGCCTGCAGTCACGCAAGTCGCAGGATTTTATCTGGAGAGAGAGGGGAGAAAGAAGTCAAAGCATAGGGAAGGGCAGTGTGAGTAGGACCAGCAGTGTCATTAGACTTAGCAAACGAGGATCGAATGACGTCAACCTTCTTTTCAAAGTGGTTGACGAAGTCATCCACAGAGAGAGAGAGGAGGGGGGAGGATTCAGCAGGGAAGAAAA
The DNA here is from genome assembly GCF_020615455.1 of Coregonus clupeaformis. Taxonomy (NCBI): domain Eukaryota; kingdom Metazoa; phylum Chordata; class Actinopteri; order Salmoniformes; family Salmonidae; genus Coregonus; species Coregonus clupeaformis. The sequence goes on along the minus strand of NW_025533880.1, from coordinate 360,205 downwards.
TGTGGCAAAAGAGCTTCCTAGGGTTAGAGGCAGATGCTTGGAATTTAGAGTGGTAGAAAGTGGCCTTAGCAGCAGAAACAGATGAAGAAAATGTAGAGAGGAGGGAGTGAAGGAAGATGCCAGGTCGGCAGGGAGTTTAGTTTTCTTCCATTTCCGCTCGCTGCCCGGAGCTCTGTTCTGTGAGCTCGCAATGAGTCATCAAGCCACGGAGCTGGAGGGGAGGACCGAGCCGGGGCCGGGAGGATAGGGGACACAGAGAGTCAAAGGATGCAGAAAGGGGAGGAGAGGAGGGTTGAGGAGGCAGAATCAGGAGATTGGAGGAGAAGGATTGAGCAGAGGGAAAGAGATGATAGGATGGAAGAGGAGAGAGTAGTGAGAGAGAGAGCGAAGGTTGCGGCGGCGCATTACCATCTGTGTAGGGGCAGAGTGAGTAGTGTGGGAGGAGAGCGAGAGAGAAAAGGAAACAAAGTAGTGGTCAGAGACATGGAGGGAGTTGCAGTGAGATTAGTAGAAGAGCAGCATCTAGTAAAGATGAGGTCAAGCGTATTGCCTGCCTTGTGAGTAGGGGGACGGTGAGAGGGGTGAGGTCAAAAGAGGAGAGGAGTGGAAAGAAGGAGGCAGAGAGAAATGAGTCAAATGTGGACACAGGGAGGTTGAAATCCCCCAAAACTGTGAGGGGTGAGCCATCCTCAGGAAAGGAACTTATCAAGGCGTCAAGCTCATTGATGAACTCTCCAAGGGAACCTGGGGGCGATAGATGACAAGGATATTAAGCTTAAAATGGGCTAGTGACTGTGACAGCATGGAATTCAAATGAGGAGATAGACAGATGGGTTAGGGGAAAAATTGAGAATGTCCACTTGGGAGAGATGAGGATTCCTGTGCCACCACCCCTCTGACCAGATGCTCTCGGGTGTATGCGAGAACACATGGTCAGACGAGGAGGAGCAGTAGGAGTAGCAGTGTTTTCAGTGGTAATCCATGTTTCCGTCAGCGCCAGGAAGTCGAGGGACTGGAGGGTACATAAGGCTGGGATGAAGTCAGCCTTGTTGGCGGCAGAACGGCAGTTCCAGAGGCTGCCTGAGACCTGGAACTCCAGGTGTGTGGTGCGTGCAGGGACCACCAGGTTAGAGAGCAGCAGCCACGCGGTGTGAGGCGTTTGTGTAGCCTGTGCGGAGAGGAGAGAACAGGGATAGGCAGAGGCATAGTTGACAGGCTGCAGCAGATGGCTACAACAATGCAGAGGAGATCGGGATGAAATAGAACTAAACATCAGGGAAAGGAGAGAGCAGGCCTCCCTCACCAAAAAAAAATATATATATATAACCCTCCCAACTTCCACCTCAGAAACTATAATTGTTTCACTGAACCACCCGAGTAAAAACTCTCCCAACTTCCACTTTAGAAATTAGAATTGTTGTAGACTACAGCAGACTTATCAGTAGCTGTGATTAAGTACAGCAGCCACCAACCACCTAACGTTAATGCCTCGGATGAGGTTAGAAAACAGCTGAATGGTAGCAGCTAGCTGGCTCAATCACCAGGTACTCCCAAGCATGAAATAACATTGGAAACAATTAACCACAGTTGCAAAAAGTTACCAATAGCTACCCGCCCTAGCCCCTAGCTAGCTAGCTAGCTTTGTTGGTCCAAGTACTGGGTAGGTTAGCCTCGTGCTTTAGCCGCGAGTCCGCCGAATACAGTCCTTACCTACAATAATTACCTACAATAACCTTCAATAACTACCTGAGTAAGCTACCTATAATACCAAACTACAATACCTACCTACAATCTAAATACATGGTTTAAGCTTAACTCAACACCATATAGAAGCCAAGCTTACCTTTCATAACGCAGCAATGATTAAACGTTGGGTAGCTAGCACAAAGATATTGTATTTAGCTGCCACAGTACAGCCAGCTGGTAGTGTTGGCTGGCTAGCAATGGCTACTGTGTTGACTTTGTTTGAAGGACGGCATCGCTGCGACGAATGTAGCTGGCCGAAAGGGATATTGTTTTTAGTTGCAACCGTTGCTAATAGCAACTCGCCAGCTAATCCAGGAGGTGAGTTAGCTAGCTAAAGCCAGTGCTACATCCGGCACCGCCGAATACAAAAGTAACCTACAATAACTACACAACAGCTACCCACAACAGCCCACGATGCCTACCTATACTACTTAATAATATACAGCCCACGATGCCTACCTATAGTACCTAACTACAATCTAAATACATAGCTTAAACCTTACTCGACAAAGCCCAAGCTATGTATAAAGCCAAACTGGCAGACTGCAATCAGTAGCCGAAATTAAGTACAGCAGCTACCAACCACCTTGTCACGGTTCAGACAGACGACCAGAGGACCACAATTGCGTCACACCAGAAAGTTTATTAAACTTAAGGGAAAAGGGAAGTAGGGAGTGAATGAAGGCTCCAGGGGTAACAGGGATCCCGTCCAATGCGCTGGGTCTGTGCCCCCCCCAGTGGCAGCGATGCGTCCTATGAAGCCGGTGGTGGGTGGTCCAGAAGTCCGGGATTGAAGAGTAGTCAGGAGTCGTAAAGGCAGAAGCAGGTCTGGATCTCCTGAGGCAGAAGAGGATCCAAAAAACAGGCAGGTCCGGGGTCACAAAACCAGGGTGAGCCAGAAGCGCGAGCAAACAGGTTCCGGGTGTGAGCTTAGCAGACGATCTGACACCGGAGAGCTGAAAGACAGGGCCTTAAATACTGGGAGAGGTTAGTGGGTAATGCAGCGCAGCTGGCAGAGTAATTAGAGCCGAGCAGAGCAGGGACAGGTGGAGCTAGTTAGGCTGAGTAGAGAGAGGGAGGTGAGCAGAGTGGAAGCAAATTAAGGTGGTAACCCGGTGGAGTGAGAGGGCTCATGACACACCTAACGTTAATGATAATGAGGTTAGAAAAACAGCTGAAGGTGGCAGCTAGCTGGCTCAATTACAGGTACTCTTAAGCGTGAAATAACATTGGAAACAGCTAACCACAGTTGCTAAAAGTTACCGGTAGCTACCCGCTAGCTAGCTAGCTTTGTTGGTCCAAGTAGTGGGTAGGCTAGCCTCGTGCTTCGCCGGGGTCCGCCGAATACAGTCCTTACCTACAATAATTACCTATAATAACCTACAATAACTACCTGAGTAAGCTACCTATAATACCAAACTACAATACCTACCTACAATCTAAATACATGGTTTAAGCTTAACTCAACACCATATAAGAAGCCAAGCTTACCTCTCCTGCTAGAGAAAACACAACCTCTCCCGTCAGCTCTCCCTATATCTTAGCCTACCATTCAGCTGTTTTCTAACCTCATTGTCTGAACCGTTAACGTTAGGTAGTAAGTGGCTACTGTGCTTGAAATTTAGCTAGCTTGTTGCTACCTGGATAGATACTAGTAAACAATAGCTGGAACGACCTAGCAAACAGATGCGAACTGGCTGAGTCAATTCAGTGGCTAGCTTTGCACTTGGCTAGCTAACAGTAGCTGCTAGGGGTAAGTCATAACCTACATTTGTGTTTTATTTTTACATATTGGTAGCTAGAGTCGTTCAAGGAATTCGGGACATGGGTGACTAGTTAACGTCAGTTTTGCTCTCTCTGTGTGTTCGTGCCGTGAAAGGAGGGGTTTCTTCTTTGTCTGAAAGCAATGGCTATCTAGTATGCTAACTATTCTAGCTAACTAACTGGCTGAATAAGTTGACGACGGACTCGCTCAAGCTGTCGGGACTAACCCACAATGTTAGACACGGACACGAACGATCTGCTTGGCGTGTTGACACACTGGTGGTTTGTTGTGGCCGAGTATTGGTGCTAAACCGTGTTGTTGGAGTCCGGCATGCTAGCTGGCTGTGGCATCTTATGACTAGGTGCCCTGGACGATTTTCACGGAAGAATACTGTACCTAGTTAGCTAGCTGAATAAACTAAATTAGTCTATTCCTAGAAAACATTGAACCGCTGTAGTTTACAACAATTATAGTTTATGAGGTGGAAGTTGGGAGAGTTATATTTGGGTGTTGTGGTGAGGGAGGCCCCGCACTCTCCTTTCCCAGATGTTTAGTTCATTTCATTCCGATCTCCTTTGCATTATTGTAGCCATTTTCTGCAGCCTGTCAACTATGCCTCTGTCTATCCCTGTTCTCTCCTCTCCGCACAGGCTATACAAACGCCTAACACCGCGTGGCTGCTGCCTCTCTAACCTGGTGGTCCATGCACGCACCACCAACGTGGAGTTCCAGGTCTCAGGCAGCCTCTGGAACTGCCGTTCTGCTGCCAACAAGGCAGAGTTCATCTCAGCCTATGCTACCCTCCAGTCCCTCGACTTCTTGGCGCTGACGGAAACATGGATTACCACTGAAAACACTGCTACTCCTACTGCTCTCTCCTCGTCTGACCATGTGTTCTCGCATACCCCGAGAGCATCTGGTCAGCGGGGTGGTGGCACAGGAATCCTCATCTCTCCCAAATGGACATTCTCTATTTTTCCCCTGACCCATCTGTCTATCTCCTCATTTGAATTCCATGCTGTCACAGTCACTAGCCCATTTAAGCTTAATATCCTTGTCATCTATCGCCCTCCAGGTTCCCTTGGAGAGTTCATCAATGAGCTTGATGCCTTGATAAGTTCCTTTCCTGAGGATGGCTCACCCCTTACAGTTCTGGGTGACTTCAACATCCCTACGTCTACCTTTGACTCATTTCTCTCTGCCTCCTTCTTTCCACTCCTCTCCTCTTTTGACCTCACCCTCTCACCGTCCCCCCCTACTCACAAGGCAGGCAATACGCTTGACCTCATCTTTACTAGATGCTGTTCTTCTACTAATCTCACTGCAACTCCCCTCCATGTCTCCGACCACTACTTTGTATCCTTTTCTCTCTCGCTCTCCTCCAACACTACTCACTCTGCCCCTACTCAGATGGTTATGCGCCGTCGCAACCTTCGCTCTCTCTCTCCCGCTACTCTCTCCTCTTCCATCCTATCATCTCTTCCCTCTGCTCAATCCTTCTCCCTCCAATCTCCTGATTCTGCCTCCTCAACCCTCCTTTCTGCATCCTTTGACTCTCTATGTCCCCTATCCTCCCGGCCGGCTCGGTCCTCCCCTCCAGCTCCGTGGCTTGATGACTCATTGCGAGCTCACAGAACAGGGCTCCGGGCAGCCGAGCGGAAATGGAGGAAAACTAGACACTAGACTCCCTGCGGACCTGGCATCTTTTCACTCCCTCCTCTCTACATTTTCTTCATCTGTTTCTGCTGCTAAGGCCACTTTCTACCACTCTAAATTCCAAGCATCTGCCTCTAACCCTAGGAAGCTCTTTGCCACCTTCTCCTACCTGCTGAATCCTCCTCCCCCCCCTCCCTCTCTGTGGATGACTTCGTCAACCATTTTGAAAAGAAGGTTGACGACATCCGATCCTCGTTTGTTAAGTCAAATGACACTGCTGGTCCTGCTCACACTGCCCTACCCTATGCTTTGACTTCTTTCTCCCCTCTCTCTCCAGATAAAATCATGCGACTTGTGACGGCCGGCCGCCCAACAACCTGCCCGCTTGACCCTATCCCCTCCTCTCTTCTCCAGACCATCTCCGGTGACCTTCTCCCTTACCTCACCTCGCTGATCAACTCATCCTTGACCGCTGGCCATGTCCCTTCCGTCTTCAAGAGAGCGAGAGTTGCACCCCTCCTCAAAAAACCAACACTTGATCCCTCTGATGTCAACAACTACAGACCAGTATCCCTTCTTTCTTTTCTCTCCAAAACTATTGAGCGTGCCGTCTTTAGCCAACTCTCTTGCTATCTCTCTCAGAATTATCTTCTTGATCCAAACCAGTCAGGTTTCAAGACTGGTCATTCAACTGAGACTGCTCTTCTCTGTGTCACGGAGGCTCTCCACACTGCTAAAGCTAACTCTCTCTCCTCTGCTCTTGTCCTTCTATACCTGTCTGCTGACTTTGATAATGTGAACCATCAGATCCTCCTCTCCACCCTCTCCGAGCTGGGCATCTCCGGCGCGGCTCACTCTTGGATTGCGTCCTACCTGACCGGTCGCTCCTACCAAGTGGCATGGCGAGAAGCTGTCTCCGCACCACATGCTCTCACCACTGGTGTCCCCCAGGGCTCAGTTCTAGGCCCGCTCGTATTCTCGCTATACACCAAGTCACTTGGCTCTGTCATATCCTCACATGGTCTCTCCTATCATTGCTACACAGACGACACACAATTAATTTTCTCCTTTCCCCCTTCTGATAACCAGGTGGCGAATCGCATCTCCGCCTGTCTGGCAGACATATCAGTGTGGATGTCGGATCACCACCTCAAGCTGAACCTCGGCAAGACGGAGCTGCTCTTCCTCCCGGGGAAGGACTGCCCGCTCCATGATCTCACCATCACGGTTGACAACTCCATTGTGTCCTCCTCCCAGAGTGCAAAGAACCTTGGCGTGACCCTGGACAACACCCTGTCGTTCTCCGTTAACATCAAAGTGGTGACCCGATCCTGCAGGTTCATGCTCTACAACATTCGCAGAGTACGACCATACCTTACACAGAAAGCGGCACAGGTCCTAATCCAGGCACTTGTCATCTCCCGTCTGGATTACTGCAACTCGCTGTTGGCTGGGCTCCCTGCCTGTGCCATTAAACCCCTACAACTTATCCAGAATGCTGCAGCATGTCTGGTGTTCAACCTTCCCAAGTTCTCTCATGTCACACCGCTCCTCCGCACACTCCACTGGCTTCCAGTTGAGGCTTGCATCTACTACAAGACCATGGTGCTTGCCTATGGAGCTGTGAGGGGAACGGCACCTCCTTACCTTCAGGCTCTGATCAGACCCTACACCCAAACGAGGGCACTACATTCATCCTCCTCTGGCCTGCTAGCCCCCCTACCTCTACGGAAGCACAGTTCCCGCTCAGCCCAGTCAAAGTTATTCGCTGCTCTGGCACCCCAATGGTGGAACAAGCTCCCCCACGACGCCAGGACAGCGGAGTCACTGACCACCTTCCTGAGACACTTGAAACCCTACCTCTTTAAGGAATACCTGGAATAGTATAAAAGTAATCCTTCTACCCCACCTCCCCCACCCCCCATAAAAAAAGTGGATGTCCCACTGGCTATCATAAGTTGAATGCACCAATTTGTAAGTCGCTCTGGATAAGAGCATCTGCTAAATGACTCACTGACTGTAAGTCGCTCTGGATAAGAGCGTCTGCTAAATGACTCACTGACTGTAAGTCGCTCTGGATAAGAGCGTCTGCTAAATGACTCACTAACTGTAAGTCGCTCTGGATAAGAGCGTCTGCTAAATGACTCACTGACTGTAAGTGGCTCTGGATAAGAGCGTCTGCTAAATGACTCACTGACTGTAAGTCGCTCTGGATAAGAGCGTCTGCTAAATGACTCACTGACTGTAAGTCGCTCTGGATAAGAGCGTCTGCTAAATGACTCACTAACTGTAAGTGGCTCTGGATAAGAGCGTCTGCTAAATGACTCACTAACTGTAAGTCGCTCTGGATAAGAGCGTCTGCTAAATGACTCACTAACTGTAAGTGGCTCTGGATAAGAGCGTCTGCTAAATGACTCACTGACTGTAAGTGGCTCTGGATAAGAGCGTCTGCTAAATGACTCACTGACTGTAAGTGGCTCTGGATAAGAGCGTCTGCTAAATGACTCACTAACTGTAAGTCGCTCTGGATAAGAGCGTCTGCTAAATGACTCACTGACTGTAAGTGGCTCTGGATAAGAGCGTCTGCTAAATGACTCACTAACTGTAAGTCGCTCTGGATAAGAGCGTCTGCTAAATGACTCACTGACTGTAAGTGGCTCTGGATAAGAGCGTCTGCTAAATGACTCACTGACTGTAAGTGGCTCTGGATAAGAGCGTCTGCTAAATGACTCACTGACTGTAAGTGGCTCTGGATAAGAGCGTCTGCTAAATGCTGTCAATGTCAATGTAAATTATTACACCACTACATATCTACAATACAACATGTTTAATACAACAACAACCACCATACAACAATATCACAATGTGTGCGTATGCATGTCTCTGTACCTTTGTGTGTGTCTCTTCATAGTCCCCGTTGTTCCATAAGGTGTATTTTTACCTGTTAAAAAAAATCTAATTTTACTGCTTGCATCAGTTACTTGATGTGGAATAGAGTTCCATGTAGTCATGGCTCTATGTAGTACTGTGCACCTCCCATAGTCTGTTCTGGACTTGGGGACTGTGAAGAGACCTCTGGTGGCATGTCTTGTGGGGTATGCATGAGTGTCCGAGCTGTGTGCTAATATTTTAAACAGACAGCTCGTTACATTCAGCTTGTCAACACCTCTTACAAAAACAAGTAGTGATGAAGTCAATCTCTCTTCCACTCTCAGCCAATCATCAGTCATTTGTGTAAGTGCTGTGCTTGTTGAGTGTCCTTCCCTACAAGCGTGCTGAAAGTCTGTTGTCAGTTTGTTTACTGTGAAATAGCATTGTATCTGGTCAAACACCATTTCTTCCAGAAGTTTACTAAGGGTTGATAACAGGCTGATTGGTCGGCTATTTGAGCCAGTAAAGGGGGCTTTACTATTCTTAGGTAGTGGAATGACTTTCGCTTCCCTCCAAGCCTGAGGGTACACACTTTCTAGTAGGCTTCAATTGAAGATATGGCAAATAGGAGTGGCAATATCTTCCACTATTATCCTCAGTAATTTTCCATCCAAGTTGTCAGACCCCGGTGGCTTGTCATTGTTGATAGACAACAATCATTTTTTCACCTCTTCCAAACTGACTTTACGGAATTCAAAAGTACAATTCTTGTCTTTCATAATTTGGTCAGATATACTTGGATGTGTAGTGTCAGCGTTTGTTGCTGGCATGTCATGCCTAAGTTTGCTTATCTTGCCAATGAAGAAGTCATTAAAGTAGTTGGCAATATCAGTGGGTTTTGTGATGAATGACATTTACATTTACATTTACGTCATTTAGCAGAAGCTCTTATCCAGAGCGACTTACAAATTGGTGCATTCACCTTATAGCCAGTGGGTTTTTTAAAATATATTTATATTTTTTGGGGGGTGGGGTAAAGGGGGGTAGAAGGATTACTTTATCCTATCCCAGGTATTCCTTAAAGAGGTGGGGTTTCAAGTGTCTCCGGAAGGTGGTGAGTGACTCCGCTGTCCTGGCGTCGTGAGGGAGCTTGTTCCACATTTGGGGTGCCAGAGCAGCGAACAGTTTTGACTGGGCTGAGTGGGAACTGTGCTTCCGCAGAGGTAGGGGGACCAGCAGGCCAGAGGTGGATGAACGCAATGCCCTCGTTTGGGTGTAGGGACTGATCAGAGCCTGAAGGTACGGAGGTGCCGTTCCCCTCACAGCTCCGTAGGCAAGCACATTGGTCTTGTAGCAGATGCGAGCTTCAACTGGAAGCCAGTGGAGTGTGCGGAGGAGCGGGGTGACATGAGAGAACTTGGGAAGGTTGAACACCAGACGGGCTGCGGCATTCTGGATGAGTTGTAGGGGTTTAATGGCACAGGCAGGGAGCCCAGCCAACAGCGAGTTGCAGTAATCCAGACGGGAGATGACAAGTGCCTGGATTAGGACCCGTGCCGCTTTCTGTGTAAGGCAGGGTCGTACTCTCCAAATGTTGTAGAGCATGAACCTACAGGATCGGGTCACCGCCTTGATGTTAGCGGAGAACGACAAGGTGTTGTCCAGGGTCACGCCAAGGCTCTTCGCACTCTGGGAGGAGGACACAACGGAGTTGTAAACCGTGATGGCGAGATCATGGAACGGGCAGTCCTTCCCCGGGAGGAAGAGCAGCTCCGTCTTGCCAAGGTTCAGCTTGAGGTGGTGATCCGTCATCCACACTGATATGTCTGCCAGACATGCAGAGATGCGATTCGCCACCTGGTTATCAGAAGGGGGAAAGGAGAAGATTAGTTGTGTGTCGTCTGCGTAGCAATGATAGGAGAGGCCATGTGAGGATATGACAGAGCCAAGTGACTTGGTGTATAGCGAGAATAGGAGAGGGCCTAGAACTGAGCCCTGGGGGACACCAGTGGTGAGAGCACGTGGTGCGGAGACAGATTCTCGCCACGCCACCAGGTAGGAGCGACCGGTCAGGTAGGATGCAATCCAAGAGTGAGCAGCGCCGGAGATGCCCAACTCAGAGAGGGTGGAGAGGAGGATCTGATGGTTCACAGTATCAAAGGCAGCAGACAGGTCTAGAAGGACAAGAGCAGAGGAGAGAGAGTTAGCTTTAGCCGTGTGGAGAGCCTCCGTGACACAGAGAAGAGCAGTCTCAGTTGAATGACCAGTCTTGAAACCTGACTGGTTTGGATCAAGAAGGTCGTTCTGAGAGAGATAGTAAGAGAGTTGGCTAAAGACGGCACGCTCAAGTGTTTTGGAGAGAAAAGAAAGAAGGGATACTGGTCTGTAGTTGTTGACATCAGAGGGATCGAGTGTTGGTTTTTTGAGAATCAAATCAAATCAAATCAAATCAAATTTTATTGGTCACATGCGCCGAATACAACAGGTGCAGACATTACAGTGAAATGCTTACTTACAGCCCTTAACCAACAGTGCATTTATTTTAAACAAAAAAGTAAGAATAAAACAACAACAAAAAAGTGTTGAGAAAAAAAGAGCAGAAGTAAAAATAAAGTGACAGTAGGGAGGCTATATATACAATAGAATAAAGTGACAGTAGGGAGGCTATATATACAGGGGGGTACCGTTGCATAGTCAATGTGCGGGGCACCGGCTAGTTGAGGTAGTTGAGGTAATATGTACATGTGGGTAGAGTTAAAGTGACTATGCATAAATAATTAACAGAGTAGCAGCAGCGTAAAAGTATGGGGTGGGGGGCAGTGCAAATAGTCCGGGTAGCCATGATTAGCTGTTCAGGAGTCTTATGGCTTGGGGGTAGAAGCTGTTGAGAAGTCTTTTGGACCTAGACTTGGCACTCCGGTACCGCTTGCCGTGCGGTAGCAGAGAGAACAGTCTATGACTAGGGTGACTGGAGTCTTTGACAATTTTGAGGGCCTTCCTCTGACACCGCCTGGTATAGAGGTCCTGGATGGCAGGGAGCTTTGCCCCTGTGATGTACTGGGCCGTACGCACTACCCTCTGTAGTGCCTTGCGGTCAGAGGCCAAGCAGTTGCCATACCAGGCGGTGATGCAACCAGTCAGGATGCTCTCGATGGTGCAGCTGTAGAATTTTTTTGAGGATCTGAGGACCCATGCCAAATCTTTTTAGTCTCCTGAGGGGGAATAGGCTTTGTCGTGCCCTCTTCACGACTGTCTTGGTGTGTTTGGACCATGATAGTTCGTTGGTGATGTGGACACCAAGGAACTTGAAGCTCTCAACCTGTTCCACTACAGCCCGTGCCGATGAGAATGGGGGCGTGCTCAGTCCTCTTTTTTTTCCTGTAGTCCACAATCATCTCCTTTGTCTTGGTCACGTTGAGGGAGAGGTTGTTGTCCTGGCACCACACGGCCAGATCTCTGACCTCCTCCCTATAGGCTGTCTCATCGTTGTCGGTGATCAGGCCTACCACTGTTGTGTCAGTCGGCAAACTTAATGATGGTGTTGGAGTCGTGCCTGGCCATGCAGTCATGGGTGAACAGAGAGTACAGGAGGGGGACTGAGCACGCACCCCTGAGGGGCCCCCGTGTTGAGGATCAGTGTGGCAGATGTGTTGTTACCTACCCTTACCACCTGGGGGCGGCCCGTCAGGAAGTCCAGGATCCAGTTGCAGAGGGAGGTGTTTAGTCCCAGGATCCTTAGCTTAGTGATGAGCTTTGAGGGCACTATGGTGTTGAATGCTGAGCTGTAGTCAATGAATAGCATTCTCACGTAGGTGTTCCTCTTGTCCAGGTGGGAAAGGGCAGTGTGGAGTGCGATAGAGATTGCATCATCTGTGGATCTGTTGGGGCGGTATGCAAATTGGAGTGGGTCTAGGGTTTCTGGGATTATGCTGTTGATGTGAGCCATGACCAGTCTTTCAAAGCACTTCATGGCTACAGACGTCAGTGCCACGGGTCGGTAGTCATTTAGGCAGGTTATCTTAGAGTTCTTGGGCACGGGGACTATGGTGGTCTGCTTGAAACATGTTGGTATTACAGACTCAGTCAGGGACATGTTGAAAATGTCAGTGAAGACACTTGCCAGTTGGTCAGCACATGCTCGGAGTACACGTCCTGGTAATCCGTCTGGCCCTGCGGCCTTGTGAATGTTGACCTGCTTAAAAGTCTTACTCACATCGGCTACGGAGAGCGTGATCACATAGTCGTCCGGAACAGCTGGTGCTCTCATGCATGCTTCAGTGTTGCTTGCCTCAAGCGAGCATAGAAGTGGTTTAGCTCGTCTGGTAGGCTTGTGTCACTGGGCAGCTCGCGGCTGTGCTTCCCCTTTGTAGTCCGTAATAGTTTTCAAGCCCTGCCACATCCGACGAGCGTCAGAGCCAGTGTAGTATGATTCAATCTTAGACCTGTATTGACTCTTTGCCTGTTTGATGGTTCGTCGGAGGTCATAGCGGGATTTCTTATAAGCGTCCGGGTTAGAGTCCCGTTCCTTGAAAGCGGCAGCTCTACCCTTTAGCTCAGTGCGGATGTTTCCTGTAATCCATGGCTTCTGGTTGGGGTATGTACGTACGGTCACTGTGGGGGACGACATCATCGATGCACTTATTGATGAAGCCAGTGACTGATGTGGTGTACTCCTCAATGCTGTCTGAAGAATCCCGGAACATGTTCCAGTCTGTGCTAGCAAAACAGTCCTGTAGCTTAGCATCTGCGTCATCTGACCACTTTTTTATTAGCCGAATCACTGGTGCTTCCTGCTTCAGTTTTTGCTTATAAGCAGGAATCAGGAGGATAGAGTTATGGTCAGATTTGCCAAATGGAGGGCGAGGGAGAGCTTTGTATGCGTCTCTGTGTGTGGAGTAAAGGTGGTCTAGAGTTTTTTCCCCTCTGGTTGCACATTTAACATGCTGGTAGAAATTAGGTAGAACGGATTTAAGTTTCCCTGCATTAAAGTCCCCTGCTACTAGGAGCGCTGCATCTGGATGAGCGTTTTCCTGTTGATTAATGGCCTTGTACAACTCATTCAGTGCAATCTTAATGCCAGCATTGGTTTGTGGTGGTAAATAGACAGCTATGAAAAATATAGATGAAAACTCTCTTGGTAAATAGTGTGGTCTGCAGCTTATCATAAGATACTCTACCTCAGGCGAGCAAAACCTTGAGACTTCCTTAGTATTTGATTTGGTGCACCAGCTGTTGTTTACAAATATACAGAGACCGCCACCCCTCGTCTTACCCGAGTCTGCCGTTCTGTCCTGCCGATGTAGCGTATAGCCTGCTAGCTGAATGTTATCATTGTCGTCGTTCAGCCACGACTCCGTGAAACATAAGATATTACAGTTTTTAATGTCCCGTTGGTAGGATAACCGTAATCTTAAATCGTCCATTTTATTCTCCAAAGCTTGAACGTTGGCTAATAGGATTGATGGGAGAGGCAGTTTACTCGTTCGCCGTCGGATCCTTACAAGGCACCCCGACCTACGTCCCACGATATCTCCGTCTCTTCCTCACGCGAATGACGGGGATCTGGGCCTTGTCGGGAGTCTGTAGAATATCCTTCGCGAACGCCTCGTTGAAGAAAAAGTGTTCGTCCAACGCGAGGTGAGTAATCGCTGTCCTGATATCCAGAAGCTCTCTTTGGTTATAAGAGACGATGGCAGAAACATTATGTACAAAATAAATTACAAATAACGCGGAAAAACACACATAATAGTACAATTGGTTAGAGGGCTGTAAAACGGCAGCCATCTTCTTCCGGCGCTGTTCCTGGGGGTGCAACTCTCGCTCTCTTGAAGACGGAAGGGACATAGCCAGCGGTCAAGGATGAGTTGATGAGCGAGGTGAGGTAAGGGAGAAGGTCAACGGCGATGGTCTGGAGAAGAGAGGATGGGATAGGGTCAAGCGGGCAGGTTGTTGGGCGGCCGGCCGTCACAAGTCACAAGATTTCATATGGAGAGAGAGGGGAGAAAGAAATCAAAGCATAGGGTAGGGCAGTGTGAGCAGGACCAGCAGTGTCATTTGACTTAACAAACGAGGATCGGATGTCGTCAACCTTCTTTTCAAAATGGTTGACGAAGTCATCCACAGAGAGGGAGGAGGGGGGGAGGGGGAGGAGGATTCAGCAGGGAGGAGAAGGTGGCAAAGAGCTTCCTAGGGTTAGAGGCAGATGCTTGGAATTTAGAGTGGTAGAAAGTGGCTTTAGCAGCAGAAACAGATGAAGAAAATGTAGAGAGGAGGGAGTGAAAATATGCCAGGTCCGCAGGGAGTCTAGTTTTCCTCCATTTCCGCTCGGCTGACCGGAGCCCTGTTCTTTGAGCTTGCAATGAGTCGTCAAGCCACGGAGCAGGAGGGGAGGACCGAGCCGGCCGGGAGGATAGGGGACATAGAGAGTCAAAGGATGCAGAAAGGAGGGTTGAGGAGGCAGAATCAGGAGATTGGAGGGAGAAGGATTGAGCAGTGGGAAGAGATGATAGTATGGAAGAGGAGAGAGTAGCGGGAGAGAGAGAGCGAAGGTTGCGACGGCGCATTACCATCTGAGTAGGGGCAGAGTGAGTAGTGTTGGAGGAGAGCGAGAGAGAAAAGGATACAAAGTAGTGGTCGGAGACATGGAGGGGAGTTGCAGTGAGATTAGTAGAAGAACAGCATCTAGTAAAGATGAGGTCAAGCGTATTGCCTGCCTTGTGAGTAGGGGGGGACGGTGAGAGGGTGAGGTCAAAAGAGGAGAGGAGTGGAAAGAAGGAGGCAGAGAGAAATGAGTCAAAGGTAGACGTAGGGATGTTGAAGTCACCCAGAACTGTGTGGGGTGAGCCATCCTCAGGAAAGGAACTTATCAAGGCGTCAAGCTCATTGATGAACTCTCCAAGGGAACCTGGAGGGCGATAAATGACAAGGATGTTAAGCTTGAATGGGCTAGTGACTGTGACAGCATGGAATTCAAATGAGGAGATAGACAGATGGGTCAGGAGAAAAAGAGAGAATGTCCACTTGGGAGAGATGAGGATTCCTGTGCCACCACCCCGCTGACCAGATGCTCTTGGGGTATGCGAGAACACATGGTCAGACGAGGAGAGAGCAGTAGGAGTAGCAGTGTTTTCAGTGGTAATCCATGTTTCCGTCAGCGCCATGAAGTCGAGGGACTGGAGGGTAGCATAGGCTGAGATGAACTCTGCCTTGTTGGCCGCAGAACGGCAGTTCCAGAGGCTGCCGGAGACCTGGAACTCCACGTGGGTGGTGCGTGCAGGGACCACCAGGTTAGAGAGGCAGCAGCCACGTGGTGTGAGGCATTTGTATAGCCTGTGCGGGGAGGAGAGAACAGGGATAGACATAGGCATAGTTGACAGGCTACAGAAAATGGCTACAATAATGCAAAGGAGATCGGAATGAAATGAACTAAACATCTGGGAAAGCGAGAGAGCGGGGCGTCCCTCACTTACGTTTCACTGAAACACCCAAATATAACTCTCCCAACTTCCACCTCAGAAACTATAATTGTTGTAAACTACAGCGGTTCAATGTTTTCTTGGAATATACTAACTTAGTTTATTCAGCTAGCTAACTTGGTACAGTATTCTTCTGTGAAAACCGTCCAGGGCACCTAGTCATATGACGCCACAGCCAACTAGCATGCCGGACTCCAACAACACGGTTTAGCACCAATATTCGGCCACAACAAACCACCAGTGTGTCAACACGCCAAGCAGATCATTCGTGTCCGTGTCTAACGTTGTGGGTTAGTCCCGACAGCTTGAGCGAGTCCGTCGTCAACTTATTCAGCCAGTTAGTTAGCTAGAATAGTTAGCATACTAGCTAGCCATTTCTTTCTGCCAACGAAGAAACCCCTCCTCCCACGGCACGAACACACAGAGAGAGCCAAGCTAACGTTAACTAGTCACCCATGTCCCGAATTCCCTTGAATGACTCTGGCTACCAGTATGTAAAAACAAAACACAAATGTAGGTTATAACTTACCCCTAGCAGCTACTGTTAGCTAGCCAAGTGCAAAGCTAGCCACTGAATTGACTCAGCCAGTTCGCGTCTGTTCGCTAGGTCGTTCCAGCTATTGTTAAGTAGCTATCCAGGTAGCAACAAGCTAGCTAAATTTCAAGCACAGTAGGTACTTACTACCTAACGTTAACGCTTCAGACAATGAGGTTAGAAAAACAGCTGAATGGTAGGCATTATTGTATGTAATTATTGTAGGCAGCTAGCTGGCGTAATTACAGGCACTCTCAGGCGTGAAACAACTATCCACAGTTGCTAATAGTTACCAGTAGCTACCCGCTAGCTAGTCCAGGTAGTGGGTTAGCTAGCTTCGTGCTTCACCGGGCTTAGCCGAATACAGTACTAACCTACAATAATTACATACAACAACCCACGATAACTACCTACAATACCTAACTACAATCTAAATACATAGTTTAAGCTTAACTCGACAAAGCCCAAACTATGTATATAAGCCATATAAGCCAAGCTTACCTCCCGCCAGAGAGAGACACAACCTCACCTGACGACCTCACCCATACATTTTGAGCCATCTGATTCAGTGAATGATGGAGCCGAGTTTGCCTTTTTAGTTTATTTTTATTTTTATTTAGTTTAGTCACATGATTTCTTAATTTGCAGTACGTTTGCCAATCAGTTGGGCTGCCAGACTAATTTGCCATACCTTTTGCCTCATCCCTCTCAACCATACAATTTTTCAATTCCTCATCAATCCACTGGGATTTAACAGTTTTTACAGTCATTTTCTTAATGGGTGCATGTTTATTAGTAACTGGAATAAGCAATTTCATAAATGTGTCAAGTGCAGTGTCTGTTTGCTCCTTATTACTCACCACAGACCAGCAAATATTCTTTACATCAACAACATAGGAATCACTACAAAACGTATTGTATGACCTCTTATACACTATATTAGGCCCAGCCTTTGGAACTTTGGTTTTCCTAGATATGGCTACTATATTGTGATCACTGCATCCTATGGATTTGGATAAACCTTTAAAGCAAATTTCTGCAGCATTAGTAAAGATGTGATCAATACATGTTGATGATTTCATTCCTGTGCTGTTTGTAACTACCCTGGTAGGTTGACTGATAACCTGAACCAGGTTGCAGGCACTGGTTACAGTTTGAAGTTTTTTCTTGAGTGGGCAGCTTGATGAGAGCCAGTCAATATTTAAATCACCCAGAAATATATACTTCTCTGTTGATATCACATACATTATCAAGCATTTCACACATATTATCCAGATACTGACTGTTAGCACTTGGTGGTCTATAGCAGCTTCCCACAAGAATGGGCTTTAGATGAGGCAGATGAACCTGTAGCCATATAACTTCTAAGCTTTACAGGAATGTGGTTCTGAATATAGACCGCAACACTGCCCCCGTTGGCATTTCTGTCAATGTTATAACCTTGTATTGCTACCACTGTATCATCAAAGGTGTGGTCCTCTGTAGCTCAGCTGGTAGAGCACGGCACTTGTAACGCCAAGATAGTGGGTTCGATCCCCGGGACCACCCATACACAAAAAAATAATAATGTATGCACGCATGACTGTAAGTCGCTTTGGATAAAAGCGTCTGCTAAATGGCATATTATTATTATTATTATCTAAGTGAGTTTCAGAGATGGTCAGAATATGAATGTCATCTGTTACAAGCAAGTTATTGACTTCATGTACCTTGTTTCTCAGGCTGCATATGTTAATATGGGCTATTTTTAGCACTTTTCTGGGTTGCTTGATTGTTTTTAATGCTTTACTGGGAAGCTTAGCAGAAGTAGACTGTTAAGAGAATTTCTATCTCTAATTCAACCTAAGCTTGAATCATTACCAGAGGTTGTAAGGCTCTGGTTTTAATCATAAATGATTCAAGGTCCACAACCAGCAAGAATGATCTGTATTTTTATTCATGGAGAGCTCTGGCGCCAAAACCCATACCCTCCTGTTTTATACCCCTTGACACACAAAGGCACTTTGCTCCGTCCACCTTTAGGAGGCTTTCTTAAACAGTTTCCACCTTCTCATTCACCCTGGAATGTTTAGTCACGCCCCCCTCTGTTAGTGGGTTGATAATTCTAACACAGTTTACACATTTATACTGTATTTGGGGTGAAATCCTTTAGTCATTATTCTTAAAATACAAATTAATCTAACATAGACTTGCTCATGTTATTTATATTTGAGCTGATAGTGCAGGGTGAGCTGCACACAGTGGACTTCCTGCTAGGGCACACCGCCTCAGTGCTGACAGTGTAACTCTGGTTCATAGGCTCATGATTACTGCATACAATAGCTGTAGGATCAACAGAGGTATTCAGGGCAGTTAGGGGGACAATTTAAGTTACTTACATTGTGTCTGCTAACGCCCCTAGGATAATGTACATTTGATGCAGCATTATGACGACTCATTGTCACAATGGTAGGGATTAACTGAGCTGGTCTTGGGTATGAAGATGAATATAACAAAGAATCCTTCTGCTAAACCAGCCTTCTTCTGTAACTGCCTTAGTTGGTAAACAGTACAATGTTGAATGCTATCTGCAGGGTCAGAGAACTCAAGCCATATGGGACACTGACTCTAAGGTGTGTATCATTGATGAACTGTGGAAAGATGAAAACTTACCTGGTGTTAGGCTGAGAAATGTTTTAGATAGAATTGACTCACCTGACTCACTACATATAGTAGCTGCCAATGGAATGAACATGCCTTATGTAGGTTGGATAGAAGTGACTTTCAAACTAGCCTCAGAGGCAACTGACATTAAAGATATCATATATAAAGTTATCCCATAGTGATAAAGGGCATCTACTGTCTATCTCTTCCCATCATTGGCTTTAATGTGATTGAGCAATTCGTCAACTACAGTGAACAGTCAGGAGGCACATGCACAGAGCAGTTACATGAGACCGTGAGAATGGCCTTTCCTAGCCTAAAGAAGATCAATGTACAGGCTTTCATAGAGCTAGTGAACAGTCATACCAGTACCTGGTGATCAACATACCAAAACACACCTCTGTTCAGGTTCAATGTTGAGTGCAGACAGCCTGTTAAAGAGGACACCACACTGATCTTTGAGCCTGATGTAAACCCTCAGTGGGCAGAAGGACTTGAGTTCTGTGAGACTCTAGTAAAGCTGAGAAAAGATGCCTCTCCACATGTCATCGTTGATGTTCAGAACGTCACAGACCAAGACATCATGTTAATAATATAATATGCCATTTAGCAGACGCTTTTATCCAAAGCGACTTACAGTCATGTGTGCATAAATTTTTACGTATGGGTGGTCCCGGGGATCGAACCCACTACCCTGGCGTTACAAGCGCCATGCTCTACCAATTGAGCTACAGAGGACATGTTAAAAAGGTGAACTGTAATTGGCACTGTGCAGGAAATAAAGTCAGTCTATCCCACCACCATGCTGAGGAACTGTCATCAACCCTGTTACTGTCAACAGAGTTCAGACACAGAGTTCAACCTCCCCCCACCCCCCCCTGTTACTGTCAACAGAGTTCATACACAGAGTTCAACCTCCCCCCACCCCCCCTGTTACTGTCAACAGAGTTCAGACACAGAGTTCAACCTCCCCCCACCCCCCCTGTTACTGTCAACAGAGTTCAGACACAGAGTTCAACCTCCCCCCACCCCCCCTGTTACTGTCAACAGAGTTCAGACACAGAGTTCAACCTCCCCCCACCCCCCCTGTTACTGTCAACAGAGTTCAGACACAGAGTTCAACCTCCCCCCTGTTACTGTTCAGACACAGAGTGAAAACACTGAAGACTTATGGGATCATCCTGTTGATCTGAGCCTAAATATATTTATATATATACATATAATATTACCTCAACACACAGCGACAACAAATCATTCACCAAATGTTGTGAGAGAGGATTCAAGCTCATTTTCCAAAACAGACAAGGACATTGGCTGCATTGAGAATCTGAATCTGAGCATTTAATTGAAAGACAGTGATCCTGTTGCACGAACCTACCTGTGCCGAAGCCATTATACAAAGAGATGAAAGACTACTTGCATAACCTGATAGCACAGGGCCAACTCCTCTTACTCCTCCCCAGTTGTATTTGTAAGGAAAAAGGATGGCAGCTTAC
Organism: Coregonus clupeaformis; assembly: GCF_020615455.1. NCBI lineage: Eukaryota > Metazoa > Chordata > Actinopteri > Salmoniformes > Salmonidae > Coregonus > Coregonus clupeaformis. Next base: position 340,018 of record NW_025533880.1, on the reverse strand, counting down.
GACTGTGCATACGGTGCATTCGGAAAGTATCCAGACCCCTTGACTTTTTCCACATGTTTTACGTTACAGACTTATTTTTAAATGGATTAAATCGTTTTCCCCCCTAATCAATCTACACACAATACCCCAAAATGCCAAAGCAAAAATAGGTTATTAGAAATGTTTGTTAAAATAAAATAAAATGACTCACACTTACATAAGTATTCAGACCCTTTCCTCAGTACTTTGAGGCACCTTTGTCAGCGATTACAGCCTCGAGTCTTCTTGGGTATGATGCTACAAGCTTGGCACACCTGTATTTGAGGAGTTTCTCCCATTCTTCTCTGCAAATCCTCTCAAGCTCTGTCAGGTTGGATGGGGAGCGTCGCTGCACAGCTATTTTCAGGTCTCTCCAGAGATGTTCGATCTGGTTCAAGTCCGGGCTCTGGCTGGGCCACTCAAGGACATTCAGAGACTTGTCCCGAAGCCACTCCTGTGTTGTCTTGGCTGTGTGCTTAGGGTTGTTGTCCTGTTGGAAGGTGAACCTTCACCCCAGTCTGAGGTCCTGAGTGCTCTGGAGCAGGTTTTCATCAAGGATCTCTCTGTACTTTGCTCCGTTCATCTTTCCCTTGATCCTGACTAGTCTCACAGTCCCTGCTGCTGAAAAACATCCCCACAACATGATGCTTACATTTACATTTACATTTTAGTCATTTAGCAGACGCTCTTATCCAGAGCGACTTACAGTTAGTGAATACATATTTTTTTATACTGGCCCCCCGTGGGAATCGAACCCACAACCCTGCCGTTGCAAACGCCATGCTCTATCAACTGAGCTACATCCCTGCCGGCCATTCCCTCCCCTACCCTGGACAACGCTGGGCCAATTGTGCGCCGCCCATGAGTCTCCCGGTCGCGGCCGGCTGCGACAGAGCCTTAGACCACTGCGCCACTCAGGAGTACGCTGCCACCACCATGCTTCACCAGTATGCTGCCACCACCATGCTTCACCGTAGGGATGGTGGTAGGTTTCCTCCAGACGTGATGTTTGGTATTCAGGCCAAAGAGTTCAATCTTGGTTTCATCAGACCAGAGAATCTTGTTTCTCATGGTCTGAGAGTCTTTAGGTGCCTTTTGGCAAACTCCAAGCAGGCTGTCATGTGCCTTTTACTGAGGAGTGGCTTCCATCTGGCCACTCTACCATAAAGGCCTGATTGGTGGAGTGCTGCAGAGATGGTTGTTCTTCTAGAAGGTTCTCCCATCTCCACAGAGGAACTCTGGAGCTCTGTCAGCGTGACCATTGGGTTCTTGGTCACCTCCCTGACCAAGGCCTTTCTCCCTCGATTGCTCAGTTTGGCCGGGCAGCCAGCTCTAGGAAGAGTCTTGGTGGTTCCAAATATCTTCCATTTAAGAATGATGGAGGCCACTGTGTTCTTGGGGACCTTCAATGCCGCAGACATTTTTTGGTACCCTTCCCCAGAACTGTGACTCGACACAATCCTATCTCGGAGCTGTACGGACAATTCCTTCGACCACATGGCTTGGTTTTTGCTCTGACATGCACTGTCAACTGTTGGACCTTTATATAGACAGGTGTGTTCCTTTTCAAATCATGTCCAATCAATTGAATAAACCAGAGGTGAACTCCAATCAAGTTGTAGAAACATCTCAAGGATGATCAATGGAAACAGGATACACCTGAGCTCAATTTCGAGTCTCATAGCAAAGGGTCTGAATACTTATGTAAATAATGTATTTCTGTTTTTTATTTTTAATACATTTGCAAAAATTTCTAAAAACCTGTTTTCACTTTGTCATTATGGGGTATTGTGTGTAGATTGATGAGGAAAATGTTTTATTTAATCCATTTTAGAATAAGGCTGTAACGTAACAAAATGTGGAAAAAGTCAATGTGTCTGAATACTTTCCGAATGCGCTGTAGACTACAGGGAGCAGAACAGGAAGACTCACCCTGACTGCCAGCCAATACCCAGAGTACAGGATATCATGGACAGCCTTGGAGGAAATTCCTGGTTTTCACTCTTGGATCAGGGAAAAACATATCACAAGGGGTTCATGGCAACGGAAAGCAAGCCCATGACAGCCTTTGTGACCCCCTGGGGCCTGTATGAGTGAGTTCGGATTCTGTTTGGACTCATGAATGCACCAGCAGTCTTCCAGCGCTGTTTGGAGGAATGTTTAGATGGAAACAAGAGTTTTCCATTAAACAGAGTGCCCTCCTCACAAATCAATCACGTGGACTGATGAGCATCAACAGATACTGGAGCGGCTGATTGACTGTTTAGTACAGCCTCCTGTACTCGGTTTCCCAGACTTCTCAGAGCCGTTTATCCTTCAAACAGACACATCAAACAAAGGTTTATGACCTGTGTTGTATCAGAAACAAGACGGAAAATTGAGTGTGATAGTCTACGCGTCTCGGACCTTGACTGCACCTGAGAAAAGCTACAATCTCCACTAAGGAAAATTAACGTTTCTAGCCCTGTACTGGTCAATCACAGTAAAGTTCTGTGACTACTTATATTATGCACCGACCTTCACAGTGTACAGTGACAACAATCCCCTTACCTACATCTTGTTGACTACCAAGCTGAACACAACAGGGTGCAGATGGGTTGCAGAACGCGCCGAATTCCATTCTACTATCAGATATCGTCCAGGCAAAGAGAACATTGAAACATGGAAACACTGATGAGAACATTTTCAGAGGAGTTGACATCGGACTCATTTGGAGCAACTGGTCAATGGCAGTCTCCGCTATGTATGCAGCAACAACAGAAACCAGATCCATCATGCATTTCTTAAAAGCAGAGATACAACAGGCACAGAGAGAAGATGAGAGCATCAGACCAGTGATGGAACTCAAACTATCAGGTTCAAAACCAACAGGGCATGAACTGAAAACATTCAACATGAAAAGCAGATGTCTTCTTTGAGAGTGGGACAAGCTCAACTTGGATGAGGATAGTATCCTCTATTGACAGAACGCAACTGGTGTTGCCAGAGAAGTACAAGCCTACAGTCTTGAAGGAACTACATGACGAAATGGGCCATCAAGGTGTAGAGTGCACAACATCTCTGATACGAGACAGGTTCTTCTGGCTATACATGCATCATGTCATGAGAAGCTGCACTTGCCTGAAACAGAAACCTTGCTGTGAAACGAGAGCACCACTGACAACTCAGCCATTTGAACTTGTATCCATAGACTTCCTACACTTAGACAAATGCAAGGGAGGCTATGAGTACATACTAGTGATAGTTGACCATTTCACGCGCTTTGCCCAGGCGCACGCTACAACCTCAAAATCAGGCAAAACAGTGCTAGACCGGATCTTTAATGACTACTATGGGGGATTTATTATTCTCCTAATTGATGGGATGACTAACTTAGAAAGAATGCATTCTAGACTGGGCTGATGTAGGTTGTGTCACCTGGCAAGCTGTGATTGATGTGAAGAGCTGTTTTAGGGGGTAAAATGAGATAAGGATTTGTGTCTCCAACTACTAGACTATACTGGTTCTTTGTGATCTGTGAACCTTTCCTGGACGTAGGAATGGTGTCTAGGGGAGCTGTCTCTTCTCACTATGACAGGTTGTTATGATAAACGTATGCCTGGAAACAGGGATGCGCTAAGAGGCGGGGAACAGCCAGTGCGCCAACGGATTGGCTGAGTAAGTCTAAACCACGCTCAAGTCTCTACTCTGATTGGCCAGCAGAGAGGTGGGAACTCTCTCTCTCTCAGAGTATTTGAAGAACAATCTGAAACAATGGATTAGTTCTCTGTCTGCCCTGCGAGGTATTTCAGTGAGCCCGTATACGAACCAACATACTTATCATACATACATTTTGCATATAATAAATTTAGCTTGGATTGAAGATCTCTTGATTCTTATTTCAATACCAGATTTGAATTACGCAATTTCTAACACTACGCTCTGAAGTTCGGATTTCCTACAAGAATACATCACGATCAAGGAGGAGAATTTGAAAACCAGCTTTTCAAGGAGCTGCAGAAGTACTGTGGCGGCGCAGGGCCAAGGACAACTCCCTACCATCTGCAGATGAATGGACAGGTTGAACGCTTTAATAGAACGTTATTACAGATGCTCAAGACACTCACAGACAGAAAACAAACCGGAAGGAGAACACACCGGAAGGAGTACCCGAACAAGCTGCTGTACTCGCTGTGAAGTGACAGGATTCTCTCTGTTTTCCCTCCTGTATGGACGATCACCGAGACTACCCATTGACATGCTCTTCAACTTAAACTCAGGGTCAGGAAACCGCAATCATCAAGAGTACTCTAAGAAATGGAAACAAGGAATGCAGGAAGCATACGGAATCGCAAGGGAGAACGTTAAAAAGTCAGCAGACGGGTAAAAGGAACTACGACAGCAAAGTCAGAACCTCAATGTTGCAACCAGGCAATCGTGTCCTCATCAGAAACATGACACCACATAGAGATACAGGCAAACTTCATAATCACTGGGAAGACAACATTCACACAGTTGTACGCCAGGTGGGAGAAGACATTCCTATCTACGAACTGAAACCTGAACAAGGAAAAGGACAGTCCAGACAAGTCTTGTGTCACAACTTACTCTTACCATGTGACCACCTGCCCCTGGAACTCCAAACACAGCAACATTCCAAGCCAAAGAAAAGAGGAACAAACCAAGATAATGGGCAAATGGAAGAACTCGAACAGGACGATGACGACTACGACGAATACTACAGATATGAAATACCGTCTTGGGAGTACCCAGAAAGAAGCGAAGGTACTGATGTAGAACCTGCAGAACATGCAGTTGACCCCGAACAGGACACACCTGTGGACAACCCAATACATCTGCCAGAAGAGGCTCAAAACCAAGTGGAACAGACAATGGACTTACAGTGGCTTGCGAAAGTATTCACCCCCCTTGGCATTTTTCCTATTTTGTTGCCTTACAACCTGGAATTAAAATGGATTTTGGGGGGGTTTGTATCATTTGATTTACACAACATGCCTACCACTTTGAAGATGCAAAATAAAAAAAATTGTGAGACAAACAAGTAATAAGACAAAAAAACATGAAAAATTTTGCAGCAGGAGGGCAGGACAATGACCCCCCCCCCAATTCCAAGACATTTAAACCACTTGAGTGTTGCTTTAGCAGTATGCTTAGGGTCATTGTCCTGCTGGAAGGTGAACCTCCGTCCCAGTCACAAATCTCTGGAAGACTGAAACAGGTTTCCCACAAGAATTTCCCTGTATTTAGCGCCATCCATCATTCCTTCAATTCTGACCAGTTTCCCAGTCCCTGCCAATGAAAAACATCCCCACAGCATGATGCTGCCACCACCATGCTTCACTGTGGGGATGGTGTTCTCGGGGTGATGAGAGGTGTTGCGTTTGCACCAGACATAGCGTTTTCCTTGATGGGCAAAAAGCTAAATTTTAGTCTCATCTGACCAGAGTACCTTCTTCCATATGTTTGGGGAATCTCCCACATGCCTTTTGGCGAACACCAAACGTGGTTGCTTATTTTTTTCTTTAAGCAATGGCTTTTTTCTTGCCACTCTTCCGTAAAGCCCAGCTCTGTGGAGTGTACGGCTTAAAGTGGTCCTATGGACAGATACTCCAATCTCCGCTGTGGAGCTTTGCAGCTCCTTCAGGGTTATCTTTGGTCTCTTTGTTGCCTCTCTGATTAATGCCCTCCTTGCCTGGTCCGTGAGTTTTGGTGGGCGGCCCTCTCTTGGCAGGTTTGTTGTGGTGCCATATTCTTTCAATTTTTTTTATAATGGATTTAATGGTGCTCCGTGGGATGTTCAAAGTTTTGGCATAAAAAAAAAAATATCCAACCCTGATCTGTACTTCTCCACTACTTTGTCCCTGACCTGTTTGAGAGCTCCTTGGTCTTCATGGTGCCGCTTGTTGGTGGTGCCCCTTGCTTAGTGGTGTTGCAGACTCTGGGGCCTTTCAGAACAGGTGTATATACAGTTGAAGTCGGAAGTTCACATACACCATAGCCAAATACATTTACACTCTGTTTTTCACAATTCCTGACATTTAATCCTAGTAAAACTTCCCTGTCTTAGGTCAGTTAGGATCACCACTTAATTTTAAGAATGTGAAATGTCAGAATAATATTTATTTCAACTTTTATTTCTTTCATCACATTCCCAGTGGGTCAGAAGTTTACATACACTCAATTAGTATTTGGTAGCATTGCCTTTGAATTGTTTAACTTGGGTAAAACGTGTCGGGTAGCCTTCCACAAGCTTCCCACAATAAGTTGGGTGAATTTTGGCCCATTCCTCCTGACAGAGCTGGTGTAACTGAGTCAGGTTTGTAGGCCTCCTTGCTCGCACACACTTTTTCAGTTCTGCCCACAAATGTTCTATAGGATTGAGGTCAGGGTTTTGTGATGACCACTCCAATACCTTGACTTTGTTGTCCTTAAGCCATTTTGCCACAACTTTGGAAGTATGCTTGGGGTCATTGTCCATTTGGAAGACCCATTTGCGACCAAGCTTTAACTTCCTGACTGATGTCTTGAGATGTTGCCATAAATATATCTACATCATTTTCTTTCCTCATGATGCCATCTATTTTGTGGTGTACCAGTCCCTCCTGCAGCAAAGCACCCCCACAGCATGATGCTGCCACCCCCGTGCTTCAGGTTGGGATGGTGTTTTTCGGCATACAAGCAACCCCCTTTTTCCTCCAAACATAACGATGGTCATTATGGCCAAACAGTTCTATTTTTGTTTCATCAGACCAGAGGACATTTCTCCAAAAAGTACGATCTTTGTCCCCATGGCTTTTTTATGGCGGTTTTGGAGCAGTGGCTTCTTCCTTGCTGAGTGGCCTTTTCAGGTTATGTCGATATAGGACTTGTTTTACTGTGGATATAGATACTTTTGTACCTGTTTCTTCCTGCATCTTCACAAGGTCCTTTGCTGTTGTTCTGGGATTGATTTGTACTTTTCACACCAAAGTACGTTCATCTCTAGGAGACAGAACGCGTCTCCTTCTTGAGCGATATGACGGCTGCGTGGTCCCATGGTGTTTATACTTGCATACTATTGTTTGTACAGATGAACGTGGTACCTTCAGGCGTTTGGAAATTGCTCCCAAGGATGAACCAGACTTGTGGAGGTCTACAATTATTGTTCTGAGGTCTTGGCTGATTTCTTTTGATTTTTCCCATGATGTCAAGCGAAGAGGCACTGAGTTTGAAGGTAGGCCTTGAAATACATCCACAGGTACACCTCCAATTGACTCAAATGATGTCAATTAGCCTATCAGAATCTTCTAAAGCCATGACATCATTTTCTGGAATTTTCCAAGCTGTTTAAAGGCACAGTCAACTTAGTGTATGTAAACTTCTGACCCGCTGGAATTGTGATACAGTGAATTATAAGTGAAATAATCTGTCTGTAAACAATTGTTGGAAATATTACTTGTGTCATGCACAAAGTAGATGTCCTAACCGACTTGCCAAAACTATAGTTTGTTAAAAAGAAATGTGTGGAGTGGTTGAAAAACAAGTTTTAATAACTCCAACCTAAGTGTATGTAAACTTCCGACTTCAACTGTATATACTGAGATCATGTGACAGATCATGTGACACTTAGATTGCACACATGTGGACTTTATTTAACTAATTTACTTACAACTAATCTTCTCCTTTCCCCCTTCTGATAACCAGGTGGCGAATCGCATCTCTGCATGTCTGGCCGACATATCAGTATGGATGACGGATCACCACCTCAAGCTGAACCTTGGCAAGACGGAGCTGCTCTTCCTCCCGGGGAAGGACTGCCTGTTCCATGATCTCGCCATCACGGTTGACCACTCCGTTGTGTCCTCCTCCCAGAGTGCGAAGAGCCTTGGCGTGACCCTGGACAACACCCTGTCGTTCTCCGCTAACATCAAGGCGGTGACCCGATCCTGTAGGTTCATGCTCTACAACATTCGGAGAGTACAACCCTGCCTTACACAGGAAGCGGCACAGGTCCTAATCCAGGCACTTGTCATCTCCCGTCTGGATTACTGCAACTCGCTGTTGGCTGGGCTCCCTGCCTGTGCCATTAAACCCCTACAACTCATCCAGAATGCCGCAGCCCGTCTGGTGTTCAACCTTCCCAAGTCCTCTCACGTCACCCCGCTCCTCCGCACACTCCACTGGCTTCCAGTTGAAGCTCGCATCTGCTACAAGACCATGGTGCTTGCCTACGGAGCTGTGAGGGGAACGGCACCTCCGTACCTTCAGGCTCTGATCAGTCCCTACACCCAAACGAGGGCATTGCGTTCATCCACCTCTGGCCTGCTGGCTCCCCTACCTCTGCGGAAGCATAGTTCCCGCTCAGCCCAATCAAAACTGTTCGCTGCTCTGGCACCCCAATGGTGGAACAAGCTCCCTCACGACGCCAGTACAGCGGAGTCACTCACCACCTTCCGGAGACATTTGAAACCCCACCTCTTTAAGGAATACCTGGGATAGGATAAAGTAATCCTTCTACCCCCCCCTTACCCCAACCCCCCCCCCCGCAAAAAAAAATGTTTTAAGAGTGTCTGCTAAATGACGTAAATGTAAATGTAATTATGTGACTTCTGAAGGTAATTGGTTGCACCAGATCTTATTTAGGGGCTTCATAGTGAAGGGGATGAATACACATGCACGCACCACTTTTCCGTTATTTATTTTGTTGAATTTTTTGAACAGTTTATTTTTTCCTTTCACTTCACCAATTTGGACTATTTTGTGTACAGTCGTGGTCAAAAGTTTTGAGAATGACACAAGTATTGGTCTTCACAAAGTTCGCTGCTTCAGTGTTATGAGATATTTTCGTCAGATGTTACTATGGTATACTGAAGTATAATTACAAGCATTCCATAAGTGTCAAAGGCTTTTATTGACAATTAGATTAAGTTTATGCAAAGAGTCAATATTTGCAGTGTTGACCCTTCTTTTTCAAGACCTCTGCAATCTGCCCTGGCATGCTGTTAATTAACTTCTGGGCCACATCCTGACCGATGGCATCCCATTCTTGCATAATCAATGCTTGGAGTTTGTCAGAATTTGTGGGTTTTTGTTTGTCCACCCGCCTCTTGAGGATCGACTGCCAGCTATTCCAGGTATTCCTTAAAGAGGTAGGGTTTCAAGTGTCTCCGGAAGGTGGTCAGTGACTCCGCTGTCCTGGCGTCGTGGGGGAGCTTGTTCCACCATTGGGTTGCCAGAGCAGTGAATAGCTTTGACTGGGCTGAGCGGGAACTGTGCTTCCGTAGAGGTAGGGGAGCTAGCAGGCCAGAGGTGGATGAACGTAGTGCCCTCGTTTGGGTGTAGGGTCTGATCAGAGCCTCAACTGGAAGCCAGTGGAGTGTGCGGAGGAGCGGGGTGACATGAGAGAACTTGGGAAGGTTGACCACCAGACGGGCTGCAGCGTTCTGGATGAGTTGTAGGGGTTTAATGGCACAGGCAGGGAGCCCAGCCCACAGCAAGTTGCAGTAATCCAGACGGGAGATGACAGAATGGAATATGTTCCGGGATTCATCCGATAACATTTGAAATCAGTCACCGGCTTCATTAATAGGTGCATGTACAACGTCGTCCCCACAGAGACCGTACATGCTGTACATATCCCAACCAGAAGCCATGGATTACTGGTAACATCTGAACTGAGCTAAATGCTACAGCTTCCGCTTTCAAGGCGCAGGAAACTAATCCGGACGTTTATAAGAAATCCCACTACGACCTCCAACGAGCCATCAGTCAAAACGTCAATACAGGATTAAGATCGAATCCTACTACGCCGGCTCTGATAATCGTTGGATGTGACAGGGCTTGCAAACTATCACAGATTATAAAGGGAAACCCAGCCGGTAGCTGCCCAGTGACGCGAGCCGACCAGATGAGCTAAACTCCTTCTATGCAAGCAACACTTGAACCATGCATGAGAGCAACAGCTGTTCCGGACGACTGTGTGATCACGCTCTCCATAGCCGATGTAAGACCTTTAAACAGGTTAACATTCACAAGGCCTCAGGGCCAGATGGATTACCAGGATACATACTCAGAGCTTCACAAGGCCTCAGGGCCAGATGGATTACCAGGATACATACTCAGAGCTTCACAAGGCCTCAGGGCCAGATGGATTACCAGGATACATACTCAGAGCTTCACAAGGCCTCAGGGCCAGATGGATTACCAGGATACATACTCAGAGCTTCACAAGGCCTCAGGGCCAGATGGATTACCAGGATACATACTCAGAGCTTCACAAGGCCTCAGGGCCAGATGGATTACCAGGATACATACTCAGAGCTTCACAAGGCCTCAGGGCCAGATGGATTACCAGGATACATACTCAGAGCTTCACAAGGCCTCAGGGCCAGTGTCTTCACTGACATGTTCAACCTCTCCCTGACCCAGTCTGTAATACCTACATGCTTCAAGCAGACCACCATAGTCCCTGTGCCCAAGAACGCCAAGGTAACCTGTCTAAATGACTATCGACCCATGGCACTCACATCTGTAGCTATGAAATGCTTTTTTTTTTTGTTTTGTCATTTAGCAGACGCTCTTATCCAGAGCGACTTACAGGAGCAATTAGGGTTAAGTGCCTTGCTCAAGGGCACATCGACAGATTTTTCACCTAGTCGGCTCGGGGATTAGAACCAGCGACCTTTCGATTACTGGCACAACGCTCTTAACCACTAAGCTACCTGCCGCCCCAGCTTTGAAAGGCTGGTCATGGCTCACATCAATACCATCATCCCAGAAACCCTAGACCCACTCCAATTCACATACCACCCTAACAGATCTACAGATGACGCAATCTCTATTGCACTCCACACTGCCCTCTCCCACCTGGACAAGAGGAACACTTACGTAAGAATGCTGTTCATTGACTACAGCTCAGCGTTCAACACCATAGTGCCCACAAAGCTCATCACTAAGTTAAGGACCCTGGGACTAAACACCTCCCTCTGCAACTGGATCCTGTACTTCCTGACGGAATGCCCCCAGGTTATGAGGGTAGGCAACAACACATCCGCCACGCTTTCGCTCAACACGGGGCCCCTCAGGGGTGCGTGCTCAGTCCCCTCCTGTACTCCCTGTTCACCCACGACTGTGTGGCCGCGCACGACTCCAACACCATCATTAAGTTTGCTGACAACACGACGGCGGTAGGCCTGATCACTGAAGACGATGAGACAGCCTATAGGGAGGAGGTCAGAGACCTGGCCGTGTGTTGCCAGGACAACAACCTCTCCCTCAACGTCAGCAAGACAAAGGAGCTGATCGTGGACTATCAGGAAACAGAGGGCCGAACACGCCCCCATCCACATTGACGGGGCTGTAGTGGGTCGAGACCTTCAAGTTCCTCATTGTCCACATCACTAGGGAATTATCATGGTCCACACACACCAAGTCATGAAGAAATGACTACAAGCCTCTTCCCCCTAAGGAGACTGAAAAGATTTGGCATGGGCCCTCCGATCCTCAAAACGTTCTACAGCTGCACCGTTGAGAGCATCTTGACTGGCTGCATCTCTGCTTGGTACAGCAACTGCTTGGCATCCGACTGCAAGGCGCTAGAGGGTAGTGCGTACGGCCCAGTACATCACTGGGGCCGAACTCCCTGCCATCCAGGACCTCTATACCAAGCAGTGTCAGAAGAAGGCCCTAAAAATTGTCAAGACTCCAGCCACCCAAGTCAGGCTGTTCTCTCTGCTACCGCACAGCAAGCAGTACCGATGCACCAAGTATGAAACCAACAGGACCCTTAACAGTTTCTACTCCCAAGCCATAAGACTGCTAAATTGTTACTTAAATAGTTAACCAATAGCTACCTGCATTGACTGTTTTTGCACTATGACTCATCACATACACTGCTGCCGTTTATCTATCCTGTTGCCTAGTCACTTTACCCCTACCTACTGTATATGTACATATCACCTCAATTACCTCGTACCCCCTGTACATCGACTCAGTACTGGTACTCCCTGTATATAACCATGTTACTACCTGGTACCCCTGCACATCGACTCAGTACTGGTACTCCCTGTATATAACCATGTTACTACCTGGTACCCCTGCACATGGACTCAGTACTGGTACTCCCTGTATATAACCATGTTACTACCTGGTACCCCTACATATCAACTCAGTACTGGTACTCCCTGTATATAGCCATGTTATTACCTGGTACCCTGCACATCCACTCAGTACTGGTACTCCCTGTATATAGCCATGTTATTACCTGGTACCCCTGCACATCGACTCAGTACTGGTACTCCCTATATATAGCCATGTTATTACCTGGTACCCCTGCACATCCACTCAGTACTGGTACTCCCTATATATAGCCATGTTATTACCTGGTACCCCTGCACATCCACTCAGTACTGGTACTCCCTGTATATAACCATGTTACTACCTGGTACCCCCTGTATATCGACTCAGTACTGGTACTCCCTGTATATAGCCATGTTACTACCTGGTACCCCCTGTATATCGACTCAGTACTGGTACTCCCTGTATATAGCCATGTTATTACCTGGTACCCCCTGTATATCGACTCAGTACTGGTACTCCCTGTATATAGCCATGTTATTACCTGGTACCCCCTGTATATCGACTCAGTACTGGTACTCCCTGTATATAGCTATGTTATTACCTCGTACCCCCTGTATATCGACTCAGTACTGGTACTCCCTGTATATAGCCATGTTATTACCTGGTACCCCCTGTATATCGACTCAGTACTGGTACTCCCTGTATATAGCTATGTTATTACCTCGTACCCCTGTATATCGACTCAGTACTGGTACTCCCTGTATATAGCCATGTTATTACCTGGTACCCCCTGTATATCGACTCAGTACTGGTACTCCCTGTATATAGCTATGTTATTACCTCGTACCCCCTGTATATCGACTCAGTACTGGTACTCCCTGTATATAGCCATGTTATTACCTGGTAACCCCTGTATATCGACTCAGTACTGGTACTCCCTGTATATAGCCATGTTATTACCTGGTAACCCCTGTATATCGACTCAGTACTGGTACTCCCTGTATATAGCCATGTTATTACCTGGTACCCCCTGTATATCGACTCAGTACTGGTACTCCCTGTATATAGCTATGTTATTACCTCGCACTCCCCTGTATATCGACTCAGTACTGGTACTCCCTGTATATAGCCATGTTATTACCTCGTACCCCCTGTATATCGACTCAGTACTGGTACTCCCTGTATATAGCCATGTTATTACCTCGTACCCCCTGTATATCGACTCAGTACTGGTACTCCCTGTATATAGCTATGTTATTACCTGGTACCCCCTGTATATAGACTCAGTACTGGTACTCCCTGTATATAGCCATGTTATTACCTCGTACCCCCTGTATATCGACTCAGTACTGGTACTCCCTGTATATAGCTATGTTATTACCTCGCACTCCCCTGTATATCGACTCAGTACTGGTACTCCCTGTATATAGCCATGTTATTACCTCGCACTCCCCTGTATATCGACTCAGTACTGGTACTCCCTGTATATAGCCATGTTATTACCTGGTACCCCCTGTATATCGACTCAGTACTGGTACTCCCTGTATATAGCTATGTTATTACCTCGTACCCCCTGTATATCGACTCAGTACTGGTACTCCCTGTATATAGCCATGTTATTACCTGGTACCCCCTGTATATCGACTCAGTACTGGTACTCCCTGTATATAGCTATGTTATTACCTCGTACCCCCTGTATATCGACTCAGTACTGGTACTCCCTGTATATAGCTATGTTATTACCTGGTACCCCCTGTATATAGACTCAGTACTGGTACTCCCTGTATATAGCCATGTTATTACCTCGTACCCCCTGTATATCGACTCAGTACTGGTACTCCCTGTATATAGCTATGTTATTACCTGGTACCCCCTGTATATAGACTCAGTACTGGTACTCCCTGTATATAGCCATGTTATTACCTGGTACCCCTGCACATTGACTCAGTACTGGCAGTGGCGGCTCCTGAAAAAATTCTCAGGAGGGGCAATTTTTCTGATGATTTAGGTGACCTACACACATTTAAAAAAAAGATATGTCCAGCAACAACATGAAGACAGGGGCAGCATATAAGTCAATACCAGAAGCATTTATTGACTGATCTCAAAAGTGTTGGCTTACCAGGGTTGGTGGAGCCCTCAGTTTCATCTTTGCCTCGCAAAGCTAACTCAAACACTCCGCAAAACTTCACACACTGGATTAGCCGGCTGAGGATGTGGCGGTTCTTGCTAATGTCGTAGTAAATATATTTGTTATAGTGAATATGGAATATGATATGTTGAGTAAAATGTTGTGCTAAGATCTATTTAGGTCAGGAGCTGGTTATAAGTTCTGTTCCTATCCAATAACAATGGACAAAAGGGTCCTATCTTGTCAGCCTTGTCAGCAGGTGGCCAAGGACAACACCCACGCCATAGGCCTCTCAGTTCTTCCAACTCACGAGTTCTTGCTCTGAGGACACACACACACACAAACACACACACACACACACACACACACACACATCATCACTGTTAAACACACACACACACACACACATCATCACTGTTAAACACACACACACACACACACACACAAAAATCCCCTCTCTTAGGCTGAACATTTGAAGACAGAGAACCCGACTCAGAGCCAATGCAACAGTGACAGTAGCCTGGAGGTGACCTCGCCCAACTCATCAGGACCAATCAGAAGATCAGAACTACTAGATTGAACCTACTTCATTTATTGCATAAAATGTCTGCACACAATGTTTCGGGGCTCTCTTCAGATAATAATAATAATAATAATAATGCCATTTAGCAGACGCTTTTATCCAAAGCGACTTACAGTCATGCGTGCATACATTTTTGTGTATGGGTGGTCCCGGGGATCGAACCCACTACCTTGGCGTTACAAGCACCATGCTCTACCAGCTGAGCTACAGAAAGTGGATACTCATGGATGCGCATTGCAATTGTAAAATGTCAACACAATTGGAGACACCACGTCATTTTTGGAGACATGTTATTGACAGTAAACTATTGTAGATGCGACTGCTAACTAAATAAAACATTTTAGCTGGCTAGCTAATCATCTTAGCTAAATGTGGGGCAAACAATTCAGTTATTTACCGTTAATTTGAGTGATTGGGGTGAAAGAAATCGAGTTACATAGTGATACTTTACGATATACTGTATTGACAATATCGCAATATTTTAGCGCTAGTTGGCTGTACCTGCACCAAAACACCATTATTGTTCCTTCATAGCTTGTTCTCAATCTTTTCACATTGGGAGCCAATTAGTTTTCAGCACTTTTATTTCCATGACTGATCAAAACTCGTTCTCATGGCTTTCTGATCCCTCTGCAACAGACATATGGTGCGCAATAAAATCACAGTATCGAATCGCAATAACGTATAGAATCATGAGACTCGCAATGCTGATGCATATATCTTATCGTGAGGTTCCTGGCAATTCCCAGGCCAAGTTCATTTGCCACAACAAATCTCTTCGCTAGCAAACGCGATGTCTTCTCCAAAACGACAATGTGTCTCCAGCAATGTTTACTTTTTTTGACGTTCTATGGCATCTCCACTTTCCAAGCATATATGACCACATGTAATATTTTGGTAAGTGATGCAAATAGTGAACTATGTAGGGCCAGGATGTAAAATATATGTAGCTGCAGCAATTTCTCTTATCTGATATGGTAAGTAATGGGGCTTAATTTATAGCTCCCTAAGAGTTTGACGAACGGGTCCGTGAACGCGATTCCAGATATATTTACCTCTGAATAAACTGCCTTTATTACACCATATCCACATCCAGTAAACTTGTGATTATCAACACTAACCTCATCGTTGTGGCGGCGGACAGCTAGCCTGTATCCCTCGTCATCCAGTTGAGTGAGTGGCAATGTCTTTTTTCGTTCGACCAATTTTTGGAAAATCCTCGGGTGTAGGACTTTCCGCCTTTAGTAGAAACCTGTTGAATTATTAAATTTGGTCTGGGAGGTCCTAATTGTTTCGTTGCCAATTTATCTTAATTTGTTCGCGACAAAAAGGAACTTCTTTCAAAGACACAATCGAGTTGGACTGAAGCCTAGCCATTTTGATAGTAGTAGTGAATTGATTGAGGCTGCTACCTGGTCTTTTCTTAGTTACGTTCATTCGTGGTTACGTTATGTATGACGAAAGCGCGTAAGTGCAAGCCCACAGACACCCATAGAGAATTTATTGAAAGCTTTGAAATGTGAAAAAAATAGATTTTACATGACAGGCTATGAGAGACTTCTGGGCGATTTTCAACCTGACTGAAATCGCCCAAAAAACGGGCGGGGCCATTTGAAGCACGACTTTAGCCTGATTTGACATTTAGTGGCTGTCAGATCAGACGTGAACACTGATAACTGCTGTTGCCGTGATATAATTTTTTATAAATTTATTTTAAAAAATTATATATATATATTTTTTTTTTTTTTATAATTGATTAGAAAAAAAATCCCTTCCTTTTCCCGTTTGGCAGTGCGTCGCCCATATCGCCCTATTGAACAAGCCGTCCCTGAGTACTGGTACTCCCTGTATATAGCTATGTTATTACCTCGTACCCCCTGTATATCGACTCAGTACTGGTACTCCCTGTATATAGCCATGTTATTACCTCGTACCCCCTGTATATCGACTCAGTACTGGTACTCCCTGTATATAGCCATGTTATTACCTCGTACCCCCTGTATATCGACTCAGTACTGGTACTCCCTGTATATAGCCATGTTATTACCTGGTACCCCTGCACATCCACTCAGTACTGGTACTCCCTGTATATAGCCATGTTATTACCTGGTACCCCCTGTATATCGACTCAGTACTGGTACTCCCTGTATATAGCCATGTTATTACCTCGTACCCCCTGTATATCGACTCAGTACTGGTACTCCCTGTATATAGCCATGTTATTACCTCGTGACTAGGTATGGTTACATCCTATATATTTGACTAGGTATGGTTACATCCTATATATTTCTGTCTTATATGACAAACATTTGTGTTTGGAATGAAATAACTCAAGACATGAATTATTAACCAAATCACTTTATTATGCATGCCTCTGTCTCTCTCTGCAGACATACCCAACATTTAAATACATGACTTGGTGGGAATTCAGCATTGACGCACATGCTTTAATAAAATGATAGATATATTTACAAGATAAGCGACTTCTCTCCCAAATGTGAACATTCCCCAATCCCGTCCCAAACCACAGCACTTTCAACGTTCCTTTCGAAATTCACCCACGTTTAAAAAGAACTTCAGGAAAAAAAACTAAAATATACAAACCATGGGGCTTTCGGCCAATACAACACAGCAATTTATGGAGTTCATCATTAACTACATAAATATGGCAGTAACACCGAGGTCTATATACAAGGTTGTGATGCGTGGAGTCTCTCTGCCAGTCGGTGTGACAGACCAGAGCCTTAGACTGATCGCTTTAAAAGGAAACCGCTCTATAGAACACCTCCAAGAAATTAACTAATAAACATCATGGGCAGAATTGTTTTCCTTCTCTTTTTTAGACAGGATTTTAATAGTATAAAAAACAAAATAAGGCACAATTAATACTTTGACCATTTCCTGTCCAGGGGATTGGACAGACATCCAGTAGTGTGGTTTGGAAACAGTCGATTGGGTTAGAACTGTCAGCTGACCTTCCCCATTTCCTGTCCAGGGGATTGGACAGACATCCAGTAGTGTGGTTTGTAAACAGTCGATTGGGTTAGAACTGTCAGCTGACCTTCCCTTTGTATTCCCAATCAATCAATCTGAGTGATTCTAAATATGTTGTGGCAAGGACCTCTATGCTTCTGTTCACATTTATACAACAGGGACATTCCAAGGAAAATTCTATAAAATGTTTTGCGTTTCTTTTCCGTTTTCAAATATACTAACCGCACAAAACTCAGACAAGTTAATGTCATTCAAATCCCCCTGAAACAGTGTTTCATCATTGGTTTCTGTTGGTGGTGATCTGTATGGTGAGGGGAGGAGTCAGTCCAGGGCCCTCCCATCCAGCACAGCCATCCAATCCAGGACTGGACCATCAAATCAGAGGAAAGGGACTGGGCTATCCAATCAGAGGAAAGGGACTGGGCTATCCAATCAGAGGAAAGGGACTGGGCTATCCAATCAGAGGAAAGGGACTGGGCTATCCAATCAGAGGAAAGGGACTGGGCTATCCAATCAGAGGAAAGGGACTGGGCTATCCAATCAGAGGAAAGGGACTGGGCTATCCAATCAGAGGAAAAGGACTGGGCTATCCAATCAGAGGAAAGGGACTGGGCTATCCAATCAGAGGAAAGGGACTGGGCTATCCAATCAGAGGAAAAGGACTGGGCTATCCAATCAGAGGAAAGGGACTGGGCTATCCAATCAGAGGAAAAGGACTGGGCTATCCAATCAGAGGAAAGGGACTGGGCTATCCAATCAGAGGAAGATTAGGGTTGGGGAGTGAGGAGGAGGGCTGGAGAAGAGGAGAACAAGGGAGTAGAAGGAGAACAGGGGAAGAGGAGGAGAAGAGGAGAACAAGGGAGTAGAAGGAGAACAGAGGAGGAGCAGGGGAAGAGGAGAACAAGGGAGTAGAAGGAGAACAAGGGAGTAGAAGGAGAACAGGGGAAGAGGAGGGGGCTTGGGGGGGAAGAGGAGGGGAGGTGAGGGGGGACAGGCAGGTGCTGTCAGCTGTTTGGGTCCTGGCTTTGGTTGGTGGTGTGAACAGAACTGAACAGGGCAACAGTTCAGTCATGTTTCAGGGCGCTGGCAGCTGTTTGGGTCCTGGCTTTGGTTGGTGGTGTGAACAGAACCGAACAGGGCAACAGTTCAGTCATGTTTCAGGTGGTCCTTGATGTCCTCCTCATCTGTGTATTCTGACGGCTCATCCCCTGGCTTTAACAGCCGACCAACATAATCATATTTTTCTGTAATGAGAGATCACAGGGGTCAAATCAAACTGCACTCTAAATCGAGCACCAACATATATCCTACCAGGGCCTAAAACAAAGTAATGTGGTACATTGCTCAATTTAATGTAATACTCTGTGACCTGAAACCTTTAAGCAAAATATCATAGATGAGACAAAAACGTTCAGCTGGCCCTTTAAGGTTACCTTGGTAACGGGGCCACTCCTGTCATCATGTGTGCCTGTGAGAATCTCACTAGTAGAGCCGATGATGTCTCTTTGCTAGCAGTGGAAGCAAACTCAAACATTGAAAAGCAACCTAGCTTGTGAACAAAACAATGTATAAATAGCCAAAAAACATGAGGACAAAGTCTCACTTTCGTAGACATTGGAGTAAATTAGACTATTTTATGCCTGTGCACATTGCTTCTCAAATAAATCTTTCAGCAGCACTACATCCAGTGCACACAGCCGCCAGCCAGGCAGTGTTGCTGCGTGAGGTGGGACAGGCTATAATGTTAGGATTCAGATTTCTTTGTCCATTACCAGCATGAAACAAAACGCCAGAAATACTTTGAAAACAGCTACTGCAGCATTTATTTTGCTATAAATCACAACTCCATGTGCCATACTTGAATTTTTGACTATTTTTATGAAATGCTCGCACTGTAGAGGCCTGAGTGTGACTACCTGCCAACGTGGCTGGTGAATTAGACATTCTTAGCCGCCAACGCCAAAATCGACCCACATTTGGCGGGTGTTTTAGGCCCTGTATCCTCCATATCCATATCTTACCCATGAACTGCATCTCCCACTCTCTGACGGACTCCATCTGAACAGCGTTGAGGTCTGACAGGTCATCGTACTCCTCCCTCAGGGCATCTTTCTCCAGACAAAAGGTGGCCAGACCCCTCGATGCATCCCGGCCCGCAAATATACCATATGGACCTTCTGTATAGGGAAAGACAGTACATTAAACAGAATATATTTAACTGTATGGTCCAGTTCTATATGGTCCGTCTATAGCAGGGATCATCAACTAGATCCAGCCGTGGCTGGTCGGGGGGACAGAACATAATTACAAATAATTTGTAGACTGCAAATTGACCGCAAGAAGCGCAAACAGATATTTGATTATATTTTAATATCAAACCTAGCTTACATTTGCATACGATCACATAGGAATACTTGGGAACAGATTTCCACAATTAAAATCACTGAGCTGATTTCCTGGTGTTTTACTGTCTTACTATAAGGCCTCAGGGCCTTTCCCTTTTCCACATTTTGTTACGTTCCAGCCTTATTCCTTCCAGCCTTATTCTAAAATTGATTAAATTGTGGGGGTTATCCTCAATCTACACACAATACCCCATAATAATACCCCATAATGACAAAGCAAAAACAGTTGTATTTTTATTTTTTTATGTTTGTTCCGAAGCCACTCCTGCGTTGTCTTGGCTGTGTGCTTAGGGTCGTTGTCCTGTTGGAAGGTGAACCTTCACCCCAGTCTGAGGTCCTGAGCGCTCTGGAGTAGGTTTTCTTCAAGGATCTCTGTACATTGCTCCGTTCATGTTTGCCTCAATCCTGACTAGCCACTGAAAAACATCCCCACAGCATGATACTGCCACCACCATGCTTCACCGTAGGGATGGTGCCAGGTTTCCTCCAGACGTGATGCTTGGCATTCAGGCCAAAGAGTTCTATCTTAGTTTCATCAGACCAGAGAATATTGTTTCTCATTGTCAGAGTCCTTTAGGTGCCTTTTGGCAAACTCCAAGCAGGCTTCCATCTGGCCACTCTACCATAAAGGCCCGATTGGTGGAGTGCTGCAGAGATGGTTGTCCTTCTGGAAGGTTCTCCCATCTCCACAGAGGAACTCTGGAGCTCTGTCAGCGTGACCATTGGGTTCTTGGTCACCTCCCTGACCAAGGCCCTTCTCCCCCGATTGCTCAGTTTGGCCGGGCGGCCAGCTCTAGGAAGAGTCTTGGTGGTTCCAAACTTCTTCCATTTAAGAATGATGGAGGCCACTGTGTTCTTAGGGACCTTCAATGCTGCAGAAATGTTTTGGTACCCTTCCCCAGATCTGTGCCTCGACACAATCCTGTCTTGGAGCTCTACGGAGAATTCCTTCGACCTCATGGCTTGGTTTTTGCTCTGACATGCACTGTCAACTGTGAGACCTTATATAGACAGGTGTGTGCCTTTCCAAATCATGTCCAATCAATTGAATTTACCACAGGTGGACCCCAATCAAGTTGTAGAAACATCTCCAGGATGATCAATGGAAACAGGATGCACCTGAGCTCAATTTGAGTCACATAGCAAAGGGTCTGAATACTTATGTAAATAAGGTATGTTTTATTTTTAATACATTTGCAATTTTTCAAAATAAATCTTTTTGCTTTGTCATTATGGGGTATTGTGTGTAGATTGATGAGGATTTTTTTTAAACATTTGGTCCATTTTAGAATAATGCTGTAACGTAACAAAATGTGGAAAAGGCCAGAGGTCTGAATACTTTCCGAATGCACTGTAAGTATTGAAATATCGGCCTAAGGAAGTTACGGTATTAAGACTAAACAGGACGCGCTCTAAGGCCTACAGCTCCATGGTGGTTATACAAGGCTGCTATACTAACCCTACTAATGATAACGACATGACTTATTATTATAATGATCATAATAGTAATAACAATAAGAGATCAAGAAAAAATGACTATTGATTATAGACCTAATTAAGTTGGGGTTTCCTCTCGCCTCACTTTTCTTAGACAATTAAGGCAAGGGCTGTTTCCTCATCTCCTTCCTCCGCTGTTGCCTCCCCCGCTTTGTTCTCAACACCAATATGCTGGTTAACTTTGCTATTATGCACATAGCAACATGGTCTAGGAAAAGGCGGCAATTCAAAAGCACACTGATGTGTTTCAGAACCGCGGACAGCGACCACTATCCAACGTGGGAGAAAGCGCATTTGCTATAAGATAATATAATTTGTATTAGTGTTGCACCATTGTTCTTACATAATATAACCATATACAATTTCAGTAACACTTGTCTTAGACTGATGGACTGTGCCATCCCCACGGCCTCCACAATGGATCAGTCCACTCAGACAGGCTCCAATCAGACAGGTGTCCCAACGGCCTCCACAATGGATCAGTCCACTCAGACAGGCTCCAATCAGACAGGTGTCCCAACGGCCTCCACAATGGATCAGTCCACTCAGACAGGTGTCCCAACGGCCTCCACAATGGATCAGTCCACTCAGACAGGCTCCAATCAGACAGGTGTCCCAACGGCCTCCACAATGGATCAGTCCACTCAGACAGGCTCCAATCAGACAGGTGTCCCCACGGCCTCCACAATGGATCAGTCCACTCAGACAGGCTCCAATCAGACAGGTGTCCCAACGGCCTCCACAATGGATCAGTCCACTCAGACAGGCTCCAATCAGACAGGTGTCCCAACGGCCTCCACAATGGATCAGTCCACTCAGACAGGCTCCAATCAGACAGGTGTCCCAACGGCCTCCACAATGGATCAGTCCACTCAGACAGGCTCCAATCAGACAGGTGTCCCAACGGCCTCCACAATGGATCAGTCCACTCAGACAGGCTCCAATCAGACAGGTGTCCCAACGGCCTCCACAATGGATCAGTCCACTCAGACAGGCTCCAATCAGACAGGTGTCCCAACGGCCTCCACAATGGATCAGTCCACTCAGCCAGGCTCCAATCAGACAGGTGTCTCGTCCACCGTGATTATTTATTTTTTTGCTACTCCTCGACTAAAGAAATCTCGGTCGACCAACAGCCCATCGACCAGCAGCCCATCGACCAGCAGCCCATCGACCAGCAGCCCATCGACCAGCAGCCCCCATCGACCAGCAGCCCCCATCGACCAGCAGCCCATCGACCAGCAGCCCATCGACCAGCAGCCCCCATCGACCAGCAGCCCCATCGACCAGCAGCCCATCGACCAGCAGCCCATCGACCAGCAGCCCATCGACCAGCAGCCCATCGACCAGCAGCCCATCGACCAGCAGCCCCCATCGACCAGCAGCCCCCATCGACCAGCAGCCCCCATCGACCAGCAGCCCATCGACCAGCAGCCCATCGACCAGCAGCCCCCATCGACCAGCAGCCCATCGACCAGCAGCCCATCGACCAGCAGCCCATCGACCAGCAGCCCATCGACCAACAGCCCATCGACCAGCAGCCCATCGACCAGCAGCCCATCGACCAGCAGCCCATCGACCAGCAGCCCATCGACCAGCAGCCCCATCGACCAGCAGCCCATCGACCAGCAGCCCATCGACCAGCAGCCCATCGACCAACAGCCCATCGACCAGCAGCCCATCGACCAGCAGCCCATCGACCAGCAGCCCATCGACCAGCAGCCCATCGACCAGCAGCCCCCATCGACCAGCAGCCCATCGACCAGCAGCCCATCGACCAGCAGCCCATCGACCAACAGCCCATCGACCAGCAGCCCATCGACCAGCAGCCCCCATCGACCAGCAGCCCCCATCGACCAGCAGCCCATCGACCAGCAGCCCATCGACCAGCAGCCCCCATCGACCAGCAGCCCCCATCGACCAGCAGCCCATCGACCAGCAGCCCATCGACCAGCAGCCCATCGACCAGCAGCCCATCGACCAGCAGCCCATCGACCAGCAGCCCATCGACCAGCAGCCCATCGACCAGCAGCCCATCGACCAGCAGCCCATCGACCAGCAGCCCATCGACCAGCAGCCCATCGACCAACAGCCCATCGACCAGCAGCCCATTGACCAGTCGACTAAATGGGGTCAGCCCTAGTTAGCATAGCATTAATCCTCAGAATACGGCTGGTTGGTCAACCTATAACGTTAGTTTCTAGCTAACTTGATATGATCTCAAAACAGTTTGCTAATGACAGATATCAGTAGGATAATTTAGCCAGCTGGCAAAGTTGTTTGCCAGTTAGCTAGCTAGCAAATTGAGCTATGCCTGGCTTTAAAACATGATTTAGTGCTAGCTAACACTAGTGGTGCACAACTCCCGGATTTTTGGAGTCGACTGTGATTGTAGTCGACTCTTGCTCGACTCCCAAAACACGCTGAAACAAATACGTGCACACCTCATTATTACAGAGTCCTACTAGGAAGACTACATTTGCGTTCTAGAGGATTGACATGAGCATGATGCTGCCCATTTGTCTATAAAAGGTATATTTTGTTTTAATATAGAAGGTGATGTGTAGGAACTAGAATATTTCAGTGATATTTCTGCTGTGTGCAGCCTTGATTGTGGTCCTCTGTAGCTCAGCTGGTAGAGCACGGCGCTTGTAACG
Organism: Coregonus clupeaformis; assembly: GCF_020615455.1. Classification (NCBI taxonomy): domain Eukaryota; kingdom Metazoa; phylum Chordata; class Actinopteri; order Salmoniformes; family Salmonidae; genus Coregonus; species Coregonus clupeaformis. Next base: position 315,676 of record NW_025533880.1, on the reverse strand, counting down.
CCAAGGTAGTGGGTTCGATCCCCGGGACCACCCATACACAAAAAAAAATGTATGCACGCATGACTGTAAGTCGCTTTGGATAAAAGCGTCTGCTAAATGGCATATTTTTTTTTGACTGATCCCATGGGATGATGCCCACCCAACTACCTCATCCCCATATTGTTATTTATTTTGCTCATTTGCACCCCAATATCTCTATTTGCACATCATCTCTTGCACATCTATCATTCCAGTGTTAATACTAAAAAGATTTTAAAAAAATAATAATAATTGCGGCGCCCTCTACATTGATAAGCCTATTATTTTCCATGTTATAGCCCTATTGGACAGGTATTACAAGAGACGTTGGTTTTGTAATTATTATACAAGCATGTGCATTATTCCAGAGGACGATTCACACAGGATTCGTTTTTCCAAACTGCCCCCTGTAATTCTTATTTTTTTCGAATTAAATTGACCCTTATGACGGAAGCCTGGAGGTTTTTATTGTAGACGTAAAGATATGTCAACGTCATGTCTACACAATAATAGGCTACACTGGTAACTCGTACTTGGCTGCCACAAATGTACTGTATAGGTCTCCCCATAATATTGAAATTGATGAAGTATGATCATAATCATTATTTTAGCGATCCATCCATGGTAGACGTCCTTCCTAATAACAATGCCCCTCATTCTGCTGATTTGAGCAGCTGAACCGTATTTGCACTTGTTTATGGATGAGAAAGTGAACTTTAGCGGGGATGCTGCTTTGTGATCTATCACCTAGGACAGGGCTCTCCAACCCTGTTCGTGGAGAGCTACCATCCTGTAGGTTTTCACTCCAACACTAATCTAGCGCATCTAGTTCAATAATTACCTGGTTGAAAAACTGAATCAGGTTAGTTACAACTGGGGTGGGAGCGAAAACCTACAGGAAGGTAGCTTTCCAGAAACAGGGTTGGAGAGCCCTGACCTAGGACACCAACAGCCAGGGTTTCATTAAATAAGCTATAGGCAATACTTTTTATTGCACATTTAGGCCTAATTAAACTGATGCATTTGGCGACGTTCAACTTCAATTCACTGGCACTATGAAGAATAACTTAGCCATACTCATTGATTGCCTAATATATACTTTAATATGCTTTTGGTGAGTTTACGAGGCATTGCTAGATGACCTAGCCTGTGCGCACAGTTCTGACTATATCTCTCTGCATGCTCCTGTGTGTGTTTGGTCTTCGGACTGTTGCGTGTAGAATAGCTCAGCCTACTCATTGATAGCCCCTACTTTAGTGAACTTCCGCGAGTCATTGCAAGCCAAGAAATTGCGAAATACAGCATTGTGATAGCCTACATCTTCTGATTACCGATTAACGGTTCTGACTGTCTGCCTGGTGGCCGACATGCCTACCTATGGCCCCTTCCATCTCTCTCTCGCTAGCTCGCTCTTTCTTTGCTGTGAAAGATGCGAGAGTTTGTGTTCTCGAAGTAGACTACGGAAACAGTTTCCTTTCTTGCAAAAATACTGAATCTTAGGAGTGGAATCGAAGCTTAGCACCCAGAAATGGGAGTCAATGGGCAAGGAGTCGACTCCCCACCACTCCCTAACACAGGGGCTCAGTTTGACACACTTTTGGGAATAACTAGCTAGATAGCTAACGTTAGCTTACTCTTGGTCCCCGCTTCAGCAAACGCTAATCAGTCTGTTTAGCTAACGAGCTAGCTAGCTAATCTGCATTTGTACGTTAACATTTGCTCAACTTGTTGTTACATAGGTAGCTCTAAATTAACTTGAGCTAGCTAGTTACATTAACGTTAATCACCACACCAGCTAGCTAACGTTAGGTAGCTATATAGATAGCGAACTATAACTTCACGTTAGCGAACTCTTTTTTTTTTTAAACAACCTCGGATGCAGCTTTTTGTGGACATTTCCGTAATACTTTAACTGAGTGATGTAGCTAACAGGCGTCAGTGTAGTGTTGCTTTTGTAGCTAGTTTAACTAACGTTAGCCAGCTAACGTTAAGTTATATGCAGATTAGCTAGCTAACGTTAAGTTATATGCAGATTAGCTAGCTAACGTTAACGTTACTTAGTACAGTAAACATGCACACGTGTCTAACTACAACCTAGAAGAAACGAACTACTTACGCAAACAAACTAGCTAACAAGCCAATTAAATGCTAACATTGCAAAGTGCCAGACTAACTAGTTAGCTAAGTTAGTGATTTCATTTAGCACGTTAGCCAACTAAAATAACTGCTTGGGTAGCTAGCTGCTACCTTGCTTTAATGGAGTTAGTTAGCTAGCTACCAACTAGTCGAAGCTAACTACTGCGCCCAAATAACCGATGCAATCCAGTGTGTTATTTTCAATGAAGGGGTTCTTACCTCGGCCATAAAACGTTTTGCCGGTGGTAACATCGAATACTTTCATATTAACTGCCATCATGATCCGGGAGTTTTGAAGTCCATCGTATTCCCTCAGTTGCTCCAAAGTGAAATCACGTCTTCGCATCTTTGGAAGAGACGAGGCCTCGCTTCCCTTGGCCGCGTCATCGACAATTCGTTTACCCCATCGCCGATAAATAACATAGCAGATCGCAACCACTAAAACTAAAATACTTAAATTTAACAACATCCCGCCAAGACTGAACGGGTCCGACTCATCTGAAGTCCCCAGCCCGCCACTACTGTCAACTACTCCACTCCAACTGTCTCCATCGTCCGCCATACTGTCGATAGCGCCTACCCAAAAACACTCGCCCACTTCTTCTTCTTCGATGAGGTTTAACAGCGGTTGGCATCCAATATGTTGCATTGCCGCCACCTACTACACTGGAGTACAACTCCCTTATATCTTGCTTGAAAAATACAATTAACACTGTAATATTCATATGTGTCACCATACTGAATTGTAATTGGATGCATCATACTGTGCAATGATTGGTTAAGACCACCCAGGTGGTGAGGTCATTCTAAGATGATCATGGCCAGAGACACATGGACATGCACGTTATAGCTAGTTAATAAAGAGGTACGTTTATAAATATCCTGTCGTCCTGCATTTTATTATTTTGTACAAAGCGTACAAAACAAGACATGGTGTCAGAGTAAAAGGACTAAAAGATGGATTTTGCTGGAGTTCCTTCACCTCGAATGGATTGGGGGTCTACAAATCTACCCGATGCACTCCTGAGTGGCGCAGTGGTCTAAGGCACTGCATCGCAGTGCAAACTGTGCCACTAGAGAGCCTGGTTCGAATCCAGGCTCTGTCGCAGCCGGCCGCGACCGGGAGACTCATGGGCGGCGCACAATTGGCCCAGCGTCGTCCAGGGTAGGGGAGGGAATGGCCGGCAGGGATGTAGCTCAGTTGATAGAGCATGGCGTTTGCAACGCCAGGGTTGTGGGTTCGATTCCCACGGGGGGCCAGTATAAAAAAAATATGTATTCACTAACTGTAAGTCGCTCTGGATAAGAGCGTCTGCTAAATGACTAAAATGTAAATGTAAAATGTAAAATGCATGGCGTAAGTTCAAACAGCATGTGGAGCTGATGTTCACGGGTCCTCTGAAGGAAAGAGGAGAAGAGGAAAAGTGCAGCTACCTGCTCCTCTGGATCGGTGAAAAAGGGAGAGACATTTACAACACATGGACACTTACCGAGGCTGAATCAAAGGTACTGAAAACATACTACGATCGTTTTGAAGCATATGTTTTGCCAAAGACCAATACAATTTTCGCTAGGTACAAATTCCATGAGAAAGTACAAGGCGCTAGTGAATCGTTTGAACAGTTTGTCACTGAGCTGCGTCTGCTTGTGAAAGACTGTGATTATGCAAACAAGGATGAGATGGTCAGGGACCGTATTGTATTTGGAATACAATCACCGCGAGTGAGAGAGAAACTTTTGAATGTTGGATCAGAGTTAACGCTGGACAAAGCTATCGACATAGCCAGATCTCACGAGCTAGCACAGGTTCAGATGAAAACCATTTCAGGCGGCAGCATGAGCGCATCACGTGAACAAGCAGTGCACGCAGTCAGGCAGACATCAAAGCACACCTCCAGTGCCCAGAGAGCATGTTTCAGAACGGAGACAGACAGAACTCCAAAACAGAGCGACACAGACTCCAAACGCCCCCAAAACATGTGGATATTGTGGATACAAAGTGCATGGCGAACAGGGGAATTGCCCAGCTAAAGGCAAACAGTGTACTAAATGTGGAAAATGGAATCACTTTGCAAAAGTGTGCAGAGTTTACCGTGGAAAAACAGTACATACAGTGAGTGAAGATGAAATGTCAATCAAAGAGTCAAATGCTGATGAACTGTTTATTGATTCAGTGACACAGAAAAGTCAGATATCAGAGACAGAGCAAGCCTTTGCTGACATTGAGATAGGAAGACAAGGCACAGAGCTAAAATTCAAACTAGACACTGGTGCACAAGTAAACATTATTCCTCTGAGTAAGTACAGAAGCTTGACATCTGAGTGTGAGCTACAGCCCACCACGCGCAGACTGACTGGTTATGGTGGTGAACAGCTCCCAGTAAAAGGCACATGCACTCTCAAATGCAAATACAAGGAAAGGGACATGATGTTGGACTTTTACGTTGTTGACACTCGAGCACCTGCAGTGCTAGGTCTTAAAGCATGTTTAGACATGGACCTTATCAAGCTAGTTTTATCAGTGACAGCACCAGTAGAGATAGAGAATGTCATGGAGGAGTTTGCTGATGTTTTTACAGGAATAGGACTATTCCCAGGAGAATGTACCATTCACCTTAACCCAGACGCAACCCCTGTGATCTACCCACCGAGAAAGATTCCACTTGCTCTCCGCGCCCGTCTGAAGAAAGAGTTGGAGAGCATGGAGCAATCTGACATCGTCACCAAGGTTACAGAACCGACGGATTGGGTCAACGCGTTAGTGGTGGTGGAGAAACCACGGACAGGCAAGCTCAGAGTATGTCTCGACCCAAGAGACTTGAACAAGGCTATCAAACGCCCCCATTACCCCTTACCGACGCTAGATGGCATCACACACAAGCTAGCGGGCGCACGCTACTTCAGTGTCATGGACGCCAGATCAGGCTACTGGGCTATCAAGCTCACAGAAGAGTCATCTAAGCTCACAACGTTCAACACACCGTTTGGACGCTACAGGTTCCGTCGCCTGCCTTTTGGGATTATCTCAGCCCAAGACGAGTTTCAGCGAAAGATCGACGAGGTGTACGAAGGCCTCGACGGAGTCGTGGCAATTGTGGACGACATCCTTGTCTATGGTCGAACCAAAGAGGAACACGACAGAAACCTCAGCGCGATGCTGCAAAGGTCCCGCGAGAGAGGAGTCCGGCTCAACCCCGAGAAGAGCACAGTCGGGCGCTACAGAGGTCAGCTACTTCGGGCATCTTCTCACAGCGAATGGAATCAAGCCAGATCCGCAGAAGATCTCAGCCATAAAGGAAATGGAGCCACCAAAGAACCGCGCAGAGCTGGAAACAGTGCTTGGCATGGTCAACTACTTAGCCAAGTTCGCACCCAGCCTCTCCAATGCTAATGCACCCCTGCGTCAGCTGCTAAAGCAGTCCAGTGAGTTCCTCTGGGACAACCAACACGACATCGCTTTCCAGAAAGTGAAAGACTTGATCACGAGAGAACCAGGACCAATCCTTGCCTACTACGACCCCAACAAAGAGCTCAGACTCCAGGTGGACGCGTCAAAGTATGGACTAGGGGCAGTGCTACTGCAAGAAGGAAAACCCATCGGCTACGCTTCCAAATCTCTCACAGACTGTGAAATCAACTACGCTCAAATCGAAAAGGAGCTGTACGCCATTCTGTTCGGATGTAAGCGTTTCCATCAGTATGTCTATGGACGACAAGTCATTGTGGAATCAGACCACAAGCCCCTCGAGTCAATCATGAGGAAACCGTTAGCCGCAGCCCCGCCAAGGCTACAGAGAATGATCCTTCAACTACAAAAATACGACTTCACAATCACTCACCGTCCAGGCAAAGACATCCCTGTCGCAGACACACTCTCCAGGAAGTTTCTTACCTACAAGGACAGCAGCCTCAGTGAAGGCATGGACATGCAGGTGCACACTGTGTACAGCAACTTACCAGTTAGTGACACAAAACTGAAGGAGATCCGAGCAGAAACAGAAAAAGACACACAACTCACACAGCTGAGGAAAGTCATACAGTCAGGATGGCCTGAGGAGAGGAGAAAATGCCCTCAGAGCGTCTCAGAGTTCTGGAACCATCGTGACGAACTATCACAGATCAACGGAATCATTTTCAAAGGAGAGAAAATCATCATTCCTACCAGTCTCAGAGAAGAGATTTTGACAAAGATCCATGCTGGACACATGGGCATGGAAAAGTGCAAACAGAGAGCACGGGACATTTTGTTTTGGCCCGGAATGTGCAAACAAATAGAGGACATGGTTGGTAAATGCCCCACGTGTCTTGAACGACGCCCCTCGAACACCAAAGAGCCAATGTTACCTCACCGTATCCCAGACCGACCCTGGCAGGTCGTGGCAACCGATCTGTTCACGTGGAACAACGAGGACTACATTATAACAGTGGACTACTACAGCAGATACTTTGAACTCGACAAGCTTCACAGCACCACATCTGCAGCTGTGATACACAAGCTGAAAGCAGCCTTTGCCAGGCATGGCATTGTAGAGACTTTAATATCTGACAATGGGCCCTGTTACAAATCAAATGAGTTTGAATCCTTCACAAAAGCATGGGAGTTCACACACGTCACCACAAGCCCACATTACCCTCAAAGTAATGGCCTTGCTGAAAAATCTGTGCAGATCGCTAAATCACTCATGGACAAAGCAAAAGCAGACAAGAGAGACCCCTACCTCAGTCTCCTTGAATACCGCAACACTCCAGTTGACAACTTCAAATCACCAGCCCAGCTGTTGATGAGCCGCAGACTTCGCTCAATCCTCCCCAGCACCAACCAGCAGCTGCAACCTGGAGGTCGTCAGCTACAAGGAAGTGCATGCAAAACGTGCACAGAGACAGCAACAGCAAAAGCGATACTACGACAGGTCAGCCAGACCACTGCCACCACTGAACGACGGAGAGTCAGTTAGAATCCAGGAGCATGGCTACTGGAAGCCAGCAGTCGTCATCCAACCAGCTGACACTGAACGTTCATATCACGTTCGCACCGCAGAAGGAGCGGTGTACCGCCGCAATCGTCGTCACCTACTGAACACAAAAGAACAACACACTGACGAGATGAACTGTTCCCCTGAAAGAGAATGGGATGGACTAAACACAGACACAACACAACATACACCATACTTACCTGCAACACCACAAGAACTGTTGACTGACACAGAAGCATGCTCAGCTTCATATCACACAAGGTCAGGAAGAGAGGTCAAGCCTAGAGCTGTCCTAGACCTGTGAAATGTCAAAGGGTGTAGGCGGATCGCTGCCCTAAAAGAGTTTCCAGACTGTAAACTTGTTATTGAAAGTTAACTTGAAATGCTTTGGTATTGTATTTGTTTGATATGTTGAGATGTCATTGCTACAGTGAAAAGCTGAGTTGCTGAGAAATATTTGTTCTAAAAATAACAATATGCTGAATCATTGTTTGTCTGTTATGTTGATGCAGTTGGTGCAGTTTAAATGGTTACTTACCTCGAGTTCAAACTACAGAGCATATATTCAAAAGAAACGCTTTATTGTTCCACATATTTTTTCTTTTTTTTAAAAGAAGGGGGGATGTAATATTCATATGTGTCACCATACTGAATTGTAATTGGATGCATCATACTGTGCAATGATTGGTTAAGACCACCCAGGTGGTGAGGTCATTCTAAGATGATCATGGCCAGAGACACATGGACATGCACGTTATAGCTAGTTAATAAAGAGGTACGTTTATAAATATCCTGTCGTCCTGCATTTTATTATTTTGTACAAAGCGTACAAAACAAGACAAACACCACCCTACTCCACTATTTAAATCTATTTATTCCTACCTCACTACTTAACACACCCTGTAACTCTTCTGATGTCAAGTCCCGCACACCCAAATACCTCTCTGCAGCTGCCACTACAACCTCCATTTTCTTCGACTTACATTCCATCCCTGCAGTACAATTAATAACCATTGCTATAAATGCTAAAAATCCAATCTTACTGAAACATATATAACTTGTTGGTTTATCCCTCTGTACTGGTACAGATCTCCTACTCTCACCACTCCTCCCCCTTGACCCATCTTCCTCTACTTTCTTCACTGCCTCAATCAATCAATTTTATTTTATATAGCCCTTCTTACATCAGCTAATATCTCGAAGTGCTGTACAGAAACCCAGCCTAAAACCCCAAACAGCTAGTAATGCAGGTGTAGAAGCACGGTGGCTAGGAAAAACTCCCTAGAAAGGCCAAAACCTAGGAAGAAACCTAGAGAGGAACCAGGCTATGAGGGGTGGCCAGTCCTCTTCTGGCTGTGCCGGGTGGAGATTATAACAGAACCATGCCAAGATGTTCAAAAATGTTCATAAGTGACAAGCATGGTCAAATAATAATCAGGAATAAATCTCAGTTGGCTTTTCATAGCCGATCATTAAGAGTTGAAAACAGCAGGTCTGGGACAGGTAGGGGTTCCATAACCGCAGGCAGAACAGTTGAAACTGGAATAGCAGCAAGGCCAGGCGGACTGGGGACAGCAAGGAGTCACCACGGCCGGTAGTCCCGACGTATGGTCCTAGGGCTCAGGTCTCTCAGTTGGCTTTTCATAGCCGATCATTAAGAGTTGAAAACAGCAGGTCTGGGACAGGTAGGGGTTTCGTAACCGCAGGCAGAACAGTTGAAACTGGAATAGCAGCAAGGCCAGGCGGACTGGGGACAGCAAGGTGTCAGCATGCCCGGTAGTCCTGACGTATGGTCCTAGGGCTCAGGTTCTCAGAGAGAAAGAGAGAACGAGAGAATTAGAGAGAGCATACTTAAATTCACACAGGACACTGGATAAGACAGGAGAAGTACTCCAGGTATAACCAACTAACCCCAGCCCCCCGACACATACACTACTGCAGCATAAATACTGGAGGCTGAGACAGGAGCGGTCCGGAGACACTGTGGCCCCATCCGAAGAAACCCCCGGACAGGGCCAAACAGGAAGGATATAACCCCACCCACTCTGCCAAAGCACAGCCCCCGCACCACCAGAGGGATATCCTCAACCACCAACTTACAATCCTGAGACAAGGCCGAGTATAGCCCACAGAGGTCTCCACCACAGCACAAACCAAGGGGGGCGCCAACCCAGACAGGAAGATCACGTCAGTAACTCAACCCACTCAAGTGACGCACCCCTCCTAGGGACGGCATGAAAGAGCACCAGCAAGCCAGTGACTCAGCCCCTGTAACAGGGTTAGAGGCAGAGAACCCCAGTGGAGAGAGGGGAACCGGCCTGGCAGAGACAGCAAGGGCTGTTCGTTGCTCCAGAGCCTTTCCGTTCACCTTCACACTCCTGGGCCAGACTACACTCAATCATATGACCTACTGAAGAGATAAGTCTTCAGTAAAGACTTAAAGGTTGAGACCGAGTCTGCGTCTCTCACATGGGTAGGCAAACTGTTCCATAAAAATGGAGATCTATAGGAGAAAGCCCTGCCTCCCGCTGTTTGCTTAGAAATTCTAGGGACAATTAGGAGGCCTGCGTCTTGTGACCGTAGCGTACGTATTGGTATGTACGGCAGGACCAACTCGGAAAGATAGGTAGGAGCAAGCCCATGTAACGCTTTATAGGTTAACAGTAAAACCTTGAAATCAGCCCTTGCCTTAACAGGAAGCCAGTGTAGGGAAGCTAGCACTGGAGTAATATGATCAAATTTCTTGGTTCTAGTCAGGATTCTAGCAGCCGTATTTAGCACTAACTGAAGTTTATTTAGTGCTTTATCCGGGTAGCCGGAAAGTAGAGCATTGCAGTAGTCTAACCTAGAAGTAACAAATGCATGGATTAATTTTTCTGCATCATTTTTGGACAGAACATTTCTGATTTTTGCAATGTTACGTAGATGGAAAAAAGCTGTCCTTGAAACAGTCTTGATATGTTCGTCAAAAGAGAGATCAGGGTCAAGAGTAACGCCGAGGTCCTTCACAGTTTTATATATATGACTTCTTCACTACTGTAACCCTGGAAACCTCAACCTGCTTCTCTCGCACAGGACATGTCTGATCCCCAGCCTCATGGCCACCCATACAATTAGCACATACCACTTCTTTCCCCAATGCTGCACATTCCTTTGTCTCATGCCCTTCTGCACACTTCTCACACCTTGGAACCTCCCTCCTACACACTGCTGCCACATGCCCATGAGTTTGACACCTGTAACATCGTAATGTATTCGGCACATAAGCTCGTAAAGGATAACTTATATATCCTAACTTCACCGACGTCGGGCAAAGACTCAACATCAAAACTCAAAAGAACAGACAATGACTCCTCTGTCCCCCTGTCTGCGTCGCACCAAACGACGAGCATCACAAACACCGGGAATCATCCCCTTCAGTTGGTCCACTTTTACATTTACTGCTACCCCAGTAATCACTCCTTTCAATGGTGCCCTTTTCTTGAGATGGAAACAATTCACATTTCTTGCCCCCATTTGTTTAACTCTGAGCGCCTTCTCCCTCTGACCAGCAGAAACACAAACAATTATCACTAGACCACTTCTGGTTACCCTCACCGATTCCACAGCACCCAACTCTGTTTTCACCCACCCTGAAACCACAAAGGGATCAGCCAAAAGGCAAGGGTCCACTTTTTCCAAAACTCGCCCACTTGGGGTTTCTCATCAAATATGATTGGCCTGCGTCAATAATTCTGGGAGCTCATGCTCCACTGCCAAGCGACACAAACACAAGCCAGAAAATGGCTATTTGTTGAAATTATAGTGACAACTTGTGTGTTTTTAGGCGAGGGAAAGCAATGAGCAGTTTCTTAAGGGCACTAAACACAGCTAGCCATTTAGAGTAAGGATTAAGGACAGGTCTTTCTTGTGAAATAAATAATAACAACAATAGTTTGTAGGTATTTTTAACAATGCCTTTTTCTGATGCAATTCAGTTTATTTGATATGCCATGGAGTCCAGTTTCATAATATTACCTTATGTCCTAGCTGCTTGCCATAGTTTTGAAGTAATCGCGGGAAAACAGGACTTATTTTAGGGCATTTTTCACCCTGACAGCTCCTATTAGTTCTTGAGCGCTGTGGCACCAACTCGACTTCCGAACATTCTTTTCCTAACCCATTGTGCCACGTCACAATACTAGCTTCGCTGTTGGTAGTGTGGTGTCCGAGACAACGATGCTGATTTATGCTGTGATGATAAGAAGTCCGCTTACACTGTACTTTGATTATAAAGGTTTATTTGTATCAAAGATCACAGTATCAATTTACAGATATCTGCAAGCATCTGGAGAACAACGGCCCAATCTGTTGTCTCTCCCTCCTTTGTTCAGAACATGGTATTTATATCCTATGTAACATAATATGGCATGATTTTAATAAACCAATCCCTGGCCTCTACATAGCAGACTCTCCTCTATTCCAAGAAACCTATGTAGTAATGCTTTCCAGATGTTTCCGCAGAGCCAAGTTCCTCTAACACACCATTTGCAAACGTCAGCAAAATCATAAACTGTTTAGATACTACAGTAGCAATGACATTTACTAGCGTAAACCTTGTGGGTTAACCTTAAGTAACTTGATATTAAATTAGACAGATATTTCAACGGATGTTTAAATGTGAAGCATCCGCTTGGCGTTTCCACTCAGCCCAGTGGCTGGCAGTGGGAGAAGATGTAATTGGGCTGACATTCTGCTAATTTCCTCATCGATTAAACATTTGATCTCAATACAGTTTTCACTTTCCATCATCACTCAAACACCACAAGGCAAATCGGTGCGGATGCCTGGCAACCGATAGGGGGCGACAATCCTGGAAGGGAGTGGCCCTCTTGGTTTTTGCCTGCTCAAACACTCAAGACTCAATGACAGACCAACTCGGTGTGGATGCATGGCAACCGACTGGGGGTGACGATCCTGGAAGGGAGTGGCCCCCTATGGTTTTTGCCTGCTCAAACACTGAGGACTCAATGACAGACCAATTCGGTGCGGATGCATGGCAACCGACAGAGGGCGACGATCCTGGAAAGGAGTGGCCCCCTTGGGTTTTTGCCTGCTCAACCACCGTAGACCTAGTGACGGAGCAACTAACCTAACCAACGGACGGAACCTACACCTCAACGGGAACCTACATCTTCACTCTACAATCGCACCCCACAACCAACTGGGCGTGGATGGGCACTGGCAGCCAGCGGACTAAGCGTAACACGGGCTGGGCCACCCTGGCTGCAACCAAACACCTATCCCTAAGTCCTGGGCTGGTTGTGCCTGGACCCCCAGGGGCCTCTGTCCGGCAAGCGGAGTGCCCTCCCCCTCGGTCTCCACACGGCTGGAAGGCGTCGGATTGACATTGGGGATTCATTACAATAGGACCTAACCTTACCCTAACCCCTATTCTGATCCTAACCCTAACCTTACCCTAACCCCAACCCTAACCCTAACCCTAACCCTAACCCTAACCCTAACCCTAACCTTACCCTAACCCCCACCCTAACCCCAACCCTACCCTAACCCTAACCCTAACCCTAACCCCAACCCTACCCTAACCTAACCCTAACCCTAACCCCAACCCTACCCTAACCCTAACCCTAACCCTAACCCTAACCCTAACCCTAACCTTACTCTAACCCCAACCCTAACCCTAACCTTACCCTAACCCCAACCCTACCCTAACCCTAACCCTAACCCTAACCAACAGATGGAACCCACACCTCAACTGGAACCTACATCTCCACGCTACCATCGCACCCCACAACCAACTAGGCATGGACGGGAACTGGCGGCCGGTGGACCGAGCATAACACCGGCCGGATCACCCGGCTGCAACCAACTCCGGGATGCTGACCTTCTAGGCAGAGTTGCAAAGAAAAAACCATATCTCAGACTGGCCAATAAAAATTAAAAGATTAAGATGGGCAGTCTGAGATATGGCTTTTTCTTTGCAACTCTGCCTAGAAGGTCAGCATCTCAGAGTCGCCTCTTCACTGTTGACGTTGAGACTGGTGTTTTGCGGGTACTATTTAATGAAGCTGCCAGTTGAGGATCTGTGAGGCGCCTGTTTCTCAAACTAGACACTCTAATGTATTTGTCCTCTTGCTCAGTTGTGCACCAGGGCCTCCCACTCCTCTTTCTATTCTGGTTAGAGCCAGGAATCCACATCCCTACGTACAGTACCAGTCAAACGTTTGGACACACCTACTCATTCAAGGGTTTTTCTTTATTTTTACAATTTTATACATTGTAGAATAATAGTGAAGACATCAAAACTATGAAATAACACATACTGTATGGAATCATGTAGTAACCAAAAAAGTGTTAAACAAATCAAAATATATGTTATATTTGAGATTCTTCAAAGTAGCCAGCGTTGCACACTCTTGGCATTCTCTCAACCAGCTTCATGAGGTAATCCCCTGGAATGCATTTCAAGTAACAGGTGTGCCTTGCTAAGCTACAGGACTGTTTTGCTAGCACAGACTGGAATATGTTCCGGGATTCTTCTGATAGCATTGAGGAGTACACCACATCAGTCACTGGCTTCCTCAATAAGTGCATTGATGACGTCATCCCCACAGTGACCGTACGTACATACCCCAACCAGAAGCCATGGATTACAGGCAACATCCGCACTGAGCTAAAGGGTAGAGCTGCCGCTTTCAAGGAGCGGGACTCTAACCCAGACGCTTATAAGAAACCCGCTATGCCCTCCGACGAACCATCAAAAAGGCAAAGAGTCAATACAGGACTAAGATTGAATCCTACTACACCGACTCCGACGCTCATCTGATGCGGCAGGGCTTAAAAACTATCACAGACTACAAAGGGAAGCACAGCCGCGAGCTGCCCAGTGACACAAGCCTACCAGACGAGCTAAATCACTTCTATGCTCGTTTTGAGCCAAGCAACACTGAAGCATGCATGAGAGCTGTTCCGGATGACTATGTGATCACGCTCTCCGTAGTCGATGTGAGTAAGACTTTTAAGCAGGTCAACATTCACAAGGCCGCAGGGCCAGATGGATTACCAGGACGTGTACTCCGTGCACTCCGTGCACGCGCTGACTAACTGACAAGTGTCTTCACTGACATTTTCAACATGTCTCTGACTGAGTCTGTAATACCAACATGTTTCAAGCAGACCACCATAGTCCCTGTGCCGAAGGACACTAAGATAACCTGCCTAAATGACTACCGACCCGTAGCACTCACGTCTGTAGCTATGAAGTGCTTCGAAAGGCTGGTCATGGCTCACATCAACACCATTATCCCAGAAACCCTAGACCCACTCCAATTTGCATACCGCCCCAACAGATCCACAGATGATGCAATCTCTATTGCACTCCACACTGCCCTTTCCCACATGGACAAGAGGAACACCGATGTGAGAATGCTATTCATTGACTACATTTACGTCATTTAGCAGACGCTCTTATCCAGAGCGACTTACAGTTAGTGAGTGCATAATTATTATTTTTTCATACTGGCCCCTGGTGGGAATCAAACCCACAACCCTGGCGTTGCAAACACCATGCTCTACCAACTGAGCTACATCCCTGCCGGCCATTCCCTCCCCTACCCTGGACGACGCTGTGCACCGCCCCATGGGTCTCCCAGTCGCGGCCGGCTACGACAGAGCCTGGATTCGAACCAGGATCTCTAGTGGCACAGCTAGCACTGCGATGCAGTGCCTTAGATCACTGAGCCACTCGGGAGACTACAGCGCAGCGTTCAACACCATAGTGCCCTCAAAGCTCATCACTAAGCTAAGGACCCTGGGACTAAACACCTCCCTCTGCAACTGGATCCTGGACTTCCTCACGGGCCGCCCCCAGGTGGTAAGGGTAACAACACATCTTCCACGCTGATCCTCAACACGGGGGCCCCTCCTATCCTCCCTGTTCCCTCAACGTGAGCAAGACAAAGGAGATGATTGTGGACTACAGGAAAAAAAAGACAGGGCTGTAGTGGAACAGGTTGAGAGCTTCAAGTTCCTTAGTGTCCACATCACCAACAAACTATCATGGTCCAAACACACCAAGACAGTCGTGAAGAGGGCACGACAAAGCCTATTCCCCCTCAGGAGACTGAAAAGATTCAGCATGGGTCCTCATATCCTCAAAAGGTTCTACAGCTGCACCATCGAGAGCATCCTGACTGGTTGCATCACTGCCTGGTATGGCAACTGCTCAGCCTCCGACCGCAAGGCACTACAGAGGGTAGTGCTTCCTGCCATCCAGGACCTCTATACCAGGCGGTGTCAGAGGAAGGCCCTAAAAATTGTCAAAGACTCCAGCCACCCTAGTCATAGACTGTTCTCTTTGCTACCGCACGGCAAGCGGTACCAGAGTGCCAAGTCTAGGTCCAAAAGGCTTCTTAACAGCTTCTACCCCCAAGCCATCAGACTCCTGAACAGCTAATCATGGCAACCCGGACTATTTGCATTACTGCTGCTCTTTAATTATTTGCTATATTTAATTTTTTACTTATCAATTCTTTACTTAATTTGTGGAATTCCTTTCCTTCTTAATGCTTTTGAACCAATCAGTTGTGTTGTGACAAGGTAGGGGTGGTATACAGAAGATAGCCCTATTTAGTAAAATACCAAGTCCATATTATGGCAAGAACAGCTCAAATAAGCAAAGAGAAACGACAGTCCTTCATTACTTTAAGACATGAAGATCAGTCAATACGGAAATTTCAAGAACTTTGAACGTTTCTCAAGTGCAGTCGCAAAAACCATCAAGCGCTATGATGAAACTGGCTCTCATGAAGACCGCCACAGGAATGGAAGTCCCAGAGTTACCTCTGCTGCAGAGGATAAATTCATTAGAGTTAACTGCACCTCAGATTGCAGCCCAAATAAATGCTTCACAGAGTTCAAGTAACAGACACATCTCAACATCAACTTTTCAGAGGAGAAACCATAACTAAAGAACACCAATAATAGGAAGAGACTTACTTGGGCCAAGAAACACGGGCAATGGACATTAGACCGTTGGAAATCTGTCCTTTGGTCTGATGAGTCCAAATTTGAGATTTTTGGTTCCAACCACTGTGTCTTTGTGAGATGGAGAGTAGGTGAACGGATGATCTCCGCATATGTGGTTCCCATCGTGAAGCATGGAGGAAGAGGTGTGATGGTGTGGGGGTGCTTTGCTGGTGACGCTGGTGATTTATTTAGAATTCAAGGCAAACTTAACGAGCATGGCTACCACAGCTTTCTGCAGCGATACGTCATCCCATCTGGTTTGGGCTTAGTGGGACTATCATTTGTTTTTCAACAGGACAATGGCCCAAAACACACCTCCAGGCTGTGTAAGGGCTATTTGACCAAGGAGAGTGATGGAGTACTGCAACAGATGACCTGGCCTCCACAATCACCCGACCTCAACCAAATTGTATTTTTTGTATTTATTATGGATCCCCATTAGCTGCTGCTATTGGAGATTTTTCAGTTGAGCATAGTTAATTTTTCAGTTGAGCATGGTTAATCACAACATGACAAGCTGACAATGCACAGTTAATCACAACATGACATAGCCAAGCATGGTGAAAAAGATAGAGGCCGGACAGGGTGCAAAAGATAGAGGCCTGAAACAAAGCCAGGAAATTGCTCAGGAAATGGACCTACAACTTTTGAAAATTGATTGAGGCTCAGAAAATGGACATGCTATGTTTAACAGAAAATGGACATGCTATGTTTAACAAAAAATGGACATGCTATGTTTAACAAAAAATGGACATGCTATGTTTAACAGAAAATGGACATGCTATGTTTAACAAAAAATTGACATGCTATGTTTAACAGAAAATGGACATGCTATGTTTAACAGAAAATGGACATGCTATGTTTAACAGAAAATGGACAAGCTATGTTTAACAGAAAATGGACATGCTATGTTTAATAGAAAATGGACATGCTATGTTTAACAGAAAATGGACATGCTATGTTTAACAGAAAATGGACATGCTATGTTTAAGAATCAATTAAAGGTTTAGAACAGAGCCAGGAAATGGCTCTGTTATTTCTTATATGACAGGGCTTGGTCCCGCCACCATTGGTTCATAAATATGTTGAATAGAAGGGAATGAAGTCAGATTGCACCACTATTATAAAATAAGGAAGTGGGCGGAGCGGTCAAGAGGTGAAAACCTGGAAACAATGGTGGAGGAACTAAACAGGGAGGGATTAAGCTAAAATGTGTGTAAAATGAGTAAGGATGAAACTGTATATAAACTGAGAGCTGAGAGGTGGAAAATGAGTTGGTCTGCAGACCATCTCGGCTCTATTGCTTGTGTAATAAAGTATATCTTAATTCTACAAAAACTCTGGAAGTACTTTTTGTTTTACTGAGGATAAGGACAATTTTCTACAACATAATTGGAGACCACAAAGGGACTGGAAAAAGGGACCATCTGGAGGAGGCTGAACGAATCACACAAAGCACAGTGACAGTTATACATTCTAAAAACATTACAATACATTCATTACAGATTTCACAACATATTTAGTGTGTGTACTCAGGCCTCTACTCTACTACCACATATCTATAACATAAAATCCATGTGTACGTGTGTATGGACAAAGCCCTTGTATGTTATTGTGTGTTTGTATGCATGTGTCAATGTTTGTGTTACTTCACAGTCCCCGTTGTTCCATAAGGTGTATTTACAGTATATCTGTTTTTTAAATCTAATTGTACTGCTGGCATGAGTTACTTGATGTGGAATAGAGTTCCATGTAGTCATGGCTCTATGTAGTACTGTGCGCCTCCCATAGACTGTTCTTGACTTGGGGACTGTGAAGAGACCTCTGGTGACATGTCCTGTGGGGTATGTAGTGATGACGTCAATCTCTCCTCCACTTTGAGCCAGGAGAGATTGACGTGCATATTATTAATGTTAGCCCTCTGTGTACATCCAACGGCCAGCCGTGCTGCCCTTTTTTGAGCCAATTGCAATTTTCCTAAGTCCCTCTTTGTGGCACCTGACTACACAACTGAACAGTAGTCCAGGTGCGACAAAACTAGAGCCTGTAGGACCTGCCTTGTTGATAGTGCTGTTAAGAAGGCAGAGCAGCGCTTTATTATGGACAGACTTCTCCCCATCCTAGCTACTGTTGTATCAACATGTTTTGACCATGACAGTTTACAATCCAGGGTTACTCCAAGCAATTTAGTCTCATCAACTTGCTAAATTTCCACATTATTCAATACAAGATTTAGTTGAGGTTTAGGGTTTAGTAAATGATTTGTCCCAAATACAAAGCTTTTAGGTTTTGAAATATTTAGGACTAACTTTGTTCCTTGCAAGACACTCTGAAACTAACTGCAGCTCTTTGTTAACCTCTTAAGGATCGGACTCTTTTTTTTCAATTTGAAATGACTGCCTGTAGCTCAGGACCTGAAGCAAGGATATGCATATTCATGATACCATTTGAAAGGAAACACTTTGAAGTTTGTGGAAATGTGAAAATAATGTAGGAGAATATAACATTTTAGAGCTGGTAAAAGATAATACAAACACAAAAACATGCGTTTTCTATTTTTGTTTTTTCTCCATCATCTTGCAAGAGAAAGACCACACTATAATATTACAGTTTAGGCGCAATTTAGATTTTGGCCACTAGATGGCAGCGTGTGTGCAAAGTTTCAGATTGATGCAGTGAGTCATTGCAATACTAGACTATTTTCTATGAAGTCTGCCCAAATGTGCCGAATTGGTCAATTTATACATTTTCAAGTCCATAACTATAGAGAACATACAAAAATGATATGGTAATACAAAATGTAAGTTTACACACTCCCAGGAATGTCATACATGATGGATCATTAGCTTATACACTAACTTTCACACATCTAAATGGCCGGGTGGGGTGGGTGTGGAGCCAGAGACAGCAGAGGTTCAAACTGTAGAACCCAGTTCCTACATTTGAATATAAAAATGTATTTATCAAACAAAACTATGCTACATTTGATCTCTGAGATCCTTAGGATGACAAATCAGAGCAAGATTACTGAATGTAAGTACATTATTTACCTTCAGAGGTGAATGTATCAAACCAGTTGCCGTGATAATTTATTTGTTTTTGTGCACTCTCCTCAAACAATAGCATGGTATTTCTTCACTGTAATAGTTACTGTAAATTGGACAGTTCAGTTAGATTAACACGAATTTAAGCTTTCTGCCCATATAAGACATATGTCCTGGAAAGTTTGCTGTTACTTACAACAGTCATGCTAATCACATTAGTGCACATTAGCTCAACCGTCGCATATACGGGACACCGATCCCGTAGAGGTTAAGTGTTGCTGTCATTTCAGTCGCTGTGGTAGCTGGCGTGTATAGTGTTGAGTCATCCGCATACATAGACACACTGGTTTTACTCAAAGCCAGTAGCATGTCGTTAGTAAAAATTGAAAAGAGTAAGGGGCCTAGACAGCTGCCCTGGGGAATTCCTGATTCTACCTGGATTTTGCTGGAGAGGCTTCCATTAAAGAACACCCTCTGTGTTTTGTTAGACAGGTAACTCTTTATCCAGAATATAGCAGGGTGAGTAAAGTCATAACACATAAGTCTTTCCAGCAACAGACTATGATCGATAATGTCAAAAGCCAATTGAGATGGTTTGGGATGAGTTAGACTGCAGAGTGAAGGAAAAGCAGCCAACAAATGCTCAGCATATGTGGGAACTACTTCAAGACTGTTGGAAAAGCATTCCTCATGAAGCTGGTTGAGAGAATGCCAAGAGTGTGCAAAGCTGTCATCAAGGCAAAGGGTGGCTACTTTGAAGAATCTAAAATCTAAAATATATTTTGATTTGTTTAACACTTTTTTGGTTACTGCATGATTCCATATATGTTATTTCATAGTATTGATGTCTTCACTATTATTCTACAATGTAGAAAATAGTAAAAATAAAGAAAAGCCCTTGAATGAGTAGGTGTGTCCAAACGTTTGACTGGTACTGTATAAGGGTCTGCATAGGTTCTGATACTGACTCCAACTTAGGTTCCAATGTGAGGGATTTGTAAATGGTGTATGGGGAAAATATATTTAATAATCAAAATGGTCTAATAATTTCAATCTTCTATGATAGACGTGTAGATCTCTCCGGAGCTCTCCGCGGTCCACCCGTTTAGGAGTTGGAATGAAAGTCAATCCTCTTTCTAGAACCTCACTCTCAGCTTGGTTGAACCTGAAGGAGGAAGAGAGGTTTTTAATGTTAGAATGTTGGGGAGTTGTAAGAGGACACTCCTCCCCCATTACATGTTTAACTGTTCTAGCCAGTATTTAAAAAAGGTCAGAGGCAGTATCCATACTCCAGTGAATCGGATCCCAGGGGTCTGAGACAGTATCCCTACTCCAGTGAACCGGATCCCAGGGGTCTGAGACAGTATCCCTACTCCAGTGAACCAGGATCCCGGGGGTCTGAGACAGTATCCCTACTCCAGTGAATCGGATCCCAGGGGTCTGAGACAGTATCCCTACTCCAGTGAACCAGGATCCCGGGGGTCTGAGACAGTATCCCTACTCCAGTGAACCAGGATCCCGGGGGTCTGAGACAGTATCCCTACTCCAGTGAACCGGATCCCGGGGGTCTGAGACAGTATCCCTACTCCAGTGAACCGGATCCCAGGGGTCTGAGACAGTATCCCTACTCCAGTGAACCAGGATCCCTGGGGTCTGAGACAGTATCCCTACTCCAGTGAACCGGATCCCGGGGGTCTGTGCGAAACCTGAGTTTATTACGGTAATTTAAACAATCCCAACTCTCCCCTATGGTCTTATTCAGCTTCTGTACCAGACTGCTGATCCTTAGCTAGTCTATCTGATTAATGTATGAGTGGCACGTAGACTGTTGCATTGGGGAAGGCCTCCTTACTAGTCCTCAACAGTTGCTGTAACTGCTTCCAAGATGTAGCAGACGATTGTTGAGGCCTACAGTCACATTCACAAACACATGCTAACACACGCACTCTACACACACACATTTTAATATAGTTATTTTGCTGTATTATTGATTTTGTATTGTAAATATGTTATGGTAGAGTAGTGTGTAATAAGGGGTTGTGTTATGGATTGTTTTATTGTATGTCAATTGTGGTTGGACCCCAGGAAGAGTAGCTGCTGCCTTGGCAACCGCTAATGGGGATCCGTAATAAATACAAATACAACACTACCTTCTCGTCTGTGGGTTTGGTTGAAGCTTCTTGGAAACACCGTTAATATGATTAAAGGATGCCCCAGGAAAGCTATCCACATGTACATGAGAATCTAACAAATCTTGAATACGTGCTAGATTAGAATCCCCCACAATCACTATTGGTTTGTCTATCTGTATTTCCCACTCCTGAATGTTCCTCTCTGACCTAGGGTGTCTTATTGGTTCTAGTCCTGAATCTTCCTCTCTGACCTAGGGTGTCTTATTGGTTCTAGTCCTGAATCTTCCTCTCTGACCTAGGGTGTCTTATTGGTTCTAGTCCTGAATCTTCCTCTCTGACCTAGGGTGTCTTATTGGTTCCACTCCTAAATGTTCCTCTCTGACCTAGGGTGTCTTATTGGTTCTAGTCCTGAATCTTCCTCTCTGACCTAGGGTGTCTTATTGGTTCCAGGTGTGGAGCAGGAGCAGATCCATGTGGTGGACACGTCCTTAAAATATTAGTAGGGGACTCAGATTGGGAATCACTCCGAGAACACTGGCTTTTAGGAGTACCACCCATCATCACTTTCTGTCCACCTATTGGCTGTACTTTGACAATAGCACACTGAGCCTGCTCTGCCCCACCCTGGGACCCCTGCTGTTCTGTGTCTGGAGGAGAAGCAGAACAGATGGAGTTACTACATGGCAGCACCACATCACTGTATGGCACCGTCGGCATCACTACACTGTTTCTGGGGAACTGTTCCTGATCTACAGCAATAGTACTCTCTTCCTGCTGAGTAGATGGACTAGAGGGGTTCAAAATATGGGAGGCTGTTATTTGTAACTCAACTGTGTCTGACCCAGAAGACCAACCATTCGGGCTTGGGGACTCACTCTTATTCCCCGTTTTTTGTTTCCCCCATTGGGAAAGAGAAGCCCTAACAGTTACTTAATTGTGTATATGTGGGCTCAGGCAAACGACCCTATGAAGGGTAGACGGATCTACCAGCACTGCCACCTCAATTCCACAGGAGGGTCTAGGAATACTGGAATCAGACATTTACATTTTAGTCATTTAGCAGATGCTCTTATCCAGAGCGACTTACAGTTAGTGAGTGCATACATTTTCATACTGGCCCCCCGTGGGAAACGAACCCACAACCCTGTCATTGCAAGCGCCATGCTCTACCAACTGAGCTACAGGGGACCATACCCTAACAAGAGTTTCCCTACTATGTTTTGTGCTGGGGTTCTGGTTTCTAGGGGCCTGAAGACTAGAGGAAAACCCAAACAATTGGCAACTAAAGGTTTCTTTAAGGAAACGGATAGACATGCTCTCCTTCAAAAATGTTGTTTTCATCCAAAACACACATATAGGGGGTTGATCAAATCACAAATTAATACGTTTCCACAGAATCTGTAGTTTCCCTGGGGATATAGAGGAGGAATCTGTAGTTTCCCTGGGGATATAGAGGAGGAATCTGTAGTTTCCCTGGGGATATAGAGGAGGAATCTGTAGTTTCCCTGGGGATATAGAGGAGGAATCTGTAGTTTCCCTGGGGATATAGAGGAGGCCACAATAATCCTCTTCTCAGACTTAAGGCCCAGGGGCTACTCCAGGTGGTTCCTGAGAGGTTAAGGCTGAGGTCAATCAGACCCAGGGGCTACTCCAGGTGGTTCCTGAGAGAGGTTTAGGCTGAGGCCAATCAGACCCAGGGGCTACTCCAGGTGGTTCCTGAGAGAGGTTTAGGCTGAGGCCAATCAGACCCAGGGGCTACTCCAGGTGGTTCCTGAGAGGTTAAGGCTGAGGCCAATCAGACCCAGGGGCTACTCCAGGTGGTTCCTGAGAGAGGTTAAGACAGGCCAATCAGACCCAGGGGCTACTCCAGGTGGTTCCTGAGAGAGGTTAAGACAGGCCAATCAGACCCAGGGGCTACTCCAGGTGGTTCCTGAGAGAGGTTTAGGCTGAGGTCAATCAGCCCTTCCAGACCCATGAGGCAGATAAGGTAGAGAGGGATAACTGTGGTTCTATTTGTGGGGACTTATTCTCAGGCTCTGGTGGGGCTCAACTCTGAACTTAAATCTAATTTTCAACAGGCCCAGAATGATTGTGAGGCTTTGAGAGATTTCAGGGTAATCTCAGCCTATAGGATGAATAAAAACTTGAAGGACATCCTAGTCTATTTAAGCCTGACTAAGAAGAAACTGATACAGAATAAATATTTTACCCAAATAAAGTTTTGTCCAATAGGTATTCGGGCTTGGGGGCCCCAATCAGGCATAAAGTCCAACTGGATACTGGAAATGTGGTTTATGCGATCGAGTGCCTTGTTTGTCATAAACTCTGTATTGGAGAGACACAAAACGCACTAGAATGCAGATAGATCAACTGTGTTGTATGTCCACTTTAGGGCTCATACAGTGGAGAACCTTAGAACTGTTGGCCCGGAGACCAATATGGGGTGGTCAAAAACTCAAAGACAGAGGGCTGAGCAACAATGGATTAGAACAGTAGGAACCATTGATCCTCCCTAGGCCTTAATGAGAAATACTAAGCAATCCAGTAATTTGTCTCCATCTTGTGGCTGTTTTAGGCACTTGGAGTCTCCACTGGGATTTTTGAATTGGTTTAGGATAAAGCTCCAAATCCATTGTACTTGTCATGATTATTATGTTTTGTCTGGACTCCTGTAGAATTCTCTTTCCCTTTGATTACTTTTGTGTGGATTTGGTAGATATGGTGAGATGGAAATAATTCCTCAGAGGCATATTTTAGTTTGAAATGTAAATTTTTCCTCCGTCTTTCAGGGAGTTGACTTCTGATTTGACTTCTGATTTGACTTCTGATTTGACTTCTGATTTGACTTCTGATTTGACTTCTGATTTGACTTCTGATTTGACTTCTTCCCCATCCATCCCCTTTATTTCCTCTATTTGAAAGCACTTCTGACTCATTATTCTTATTTAATATATGTTGGTGTTGTGATGGAAACGTTATACATGTGCTTTTCTTATAACTAATTTCTGTCTTCTATTCATGCGCTGTTCTAATAACCAATTTCTCTCTTCATGCAAGTGACTGATTGGACGAATACTCCCATATCAGTATCTGCAATTTGGCAGTACGCCCAGACCTTGTTTTGAGAACGAAAACTATCTCAGTTTCAAGGTCTCAGCTTAGAGAGAAGAAGCCTCGTGAGGTATTGGTCTGTCACATGAATGAAACAAAACGGTTAATTATTAATAAATTATGCTAAATCATGCAAATATAACTTGTCTGTGTATAGCCGTATATAAGACAACTGCTGGGACTGCCCCGGCAGAGCTCCTGATTGACATGTGTACTATTGTGCATTGAGTTGGTTGGAACCTCTCCAGCACGCTGACAATAAAACATGATTAATTTAAGATTGACTTCGAGTGTCCCTGTATAAGAATTTCCACAAAATTAGTTGTCAACGAACAGGATGATTAATTCTGCCTGAGGAGCTTTCCAGTGGGGGTCTGCGAGGAAAACCGGTGACGCATTTTATGAAGCGTGAGGGAAATTCCCTACTGACCAAAAGACGATCAGACCCGACCAGACCCTTACTGTGAGCTGCCCAGGAGGAGACACATCATCAGCGAACAATTTCAGAGAGGCAACTGACTTCAATAAGTCAATTTAAATGAATCTGAATAAAAATAAATCATAAAAAATTACATAAAGGCGAGTAACACATAAAAAGGTACCCATAGGGTTAGGGTTAGGGTTACCATAGTCTATAGAGAGAAGACTATTCACTGGTCTATAGAGAGAAGACTATTAACTAGTCTATAAAGAGAAGATTATTCACCAGTCTATAAAGAGAAGACTATTCACTAGTCTATAGAGACTATTCACTAGTCTATAAAGAGAAGACTATTCACTAGTCTATAGAGACTATTCACTCGTTTATAGAGACTATCCACTAGTTTATAAAGAGGAGACTATTCACTAGTCTATAGAGACTATTCACTAGTCTATAAAGAGAAGACTATTCACTAGTCTATAGAGACTATTCACTGGTCTATAAAGAGAAGGCTATTCACTAGTCTATAAAGAGAAGACTATTCACGAGTCTATAGAGACTATTCACTAGCTATAGAGACTATTCACTAGTCTATAAAGAGAAGACTATTCACAAGTATATAGACTATTCACTAGCTATAGAAACTATTCACTAGTCTATAAAGAGAAGACTATTCACTAGTCTATAGAGACTATTCACTAGTCTATAGAGACTATTCACTAGTTTACAGAGACTATTCACTAGTCTATAGAGACTATTCACTAGTCTATAAAGAGAAGACTATACACTAGTCTATAGAGACTATTCACTAGTCTATTGAGACTATTCACTAGTCTATAGAGAGAAGACTATTCACTAGTTATAAAGAAAAGTCTATTCACTAGTCTATAGAGAGAAGACTATTCACCAGTCTATAAAGAGAAGAATATTCACTAGTTTATAGAGACTATTAACTAGTCTATAGAGACTATTCACTAGTCTATAAATAGAAGACTATTCACCAGTCTATAGAGACTATTCACAAGTCTATAGAGACTATTCAACAGTATATAGAGACCATTCACTAGTCTATAGAGACTATTCACCAGTCTACAGAGACTATTCACGAGTCTATAGAGACTATTCAACAGTATATAGAGACTATTCACTAGTCTATAGAGACTATTCACCAGTCCATAGAGACGATTCACGAGTCTATAGAGACTATTTACTAATCTATAGAGAGTATTCACTAATTTATAGAGGCTATTCACTAGGATATAAAAACTATTTGCTGGTATATAGAGACTATTCACTGGTCTATAGAGACTATTCAATGGTCTATAGAGACTATTCAATGGTCTATAGAGACTATTCACTTTCTATAGAGACTATTCACTAGTCCATAGAAACTATTCACCAGTCTATAGAGACTATTCACTAGTCCATAGAGACCATTCACTAGTCCATAGAGACTATTCACCAGTCTACAGAGACTATTCACAGGTCTATAGAGACTATTCACCAGTCCACAAAGACTATTCACTAGTGTGTAGAGACTATTCACTAGTCCATAGAGACTATTCACTAGTCTATAGAGACTATTCACTAGCCTATAGAGACTATTCACTTTTCTATAGAGACTATTCACTAGTTCATAGAGACTATTCACTAGTCCATAGAGACTATTCACTAGTCTGTAGAGACTATTCACTAGTCTATAGAGACTATTCACTGGTTTATAGAGACTATTCACTAGTTATAGAGAGAATACTATTCATTAGTTTTATGAGAAGACAAGAGGGAGGGCGTAACGATACCATGGAAAGGCCTGCTGTCAGCTGTGTGTAGGCATTTAGAAGAAATGTCTATGTGGTCTGCAGCCACTACAAAATAACACGAGGTAATTTTGAATACGGGGTGTTATTTAGATGTATCGCAAGTAACGACAAGAGAACCGTTGCAGATACACAGGAGGCAGTAAAATAGATTACAGAGTGTGTTTGGGAATAGTACTAATAATAATAATAATAGTACTAAGTGAATGTGGATGTGTTGTGTGATTGTGAGATATGACATAATAATAATATGCCATTTAGCAGACGCTTTTATCCAAAGCGACTTACAGTCATACGTGCATACATTTTTGTGTATGGGTGGTCCCGGGGATCGAACCCACTACCTTGGCGTTACAAGCGCCGTGCTCTACCAGCTGAGCTACAGAGGACATATAAACTTATTGAAATTTGGCTGATTGAAATTTGGATAATAAATGGATTGAAATTATTACTATTAATATTGAAATTTGGATGATAAGAGGATTGACATTTAACTATTAAGTATTGAGTGAATGAGAGCTGTCAGAGCTCCCCTGAGTTTTCCAGTTCTGTGTGAGCTGATCTATAATGTTATCTATGTTATCTACAGGTAGAGGATAATGTCTCAGAGGATGTCTCGTTAGTAACGAGGATAACATGTCTCAGAGGATGTCTCGTTAGTAACGAGGATAACATGTCTCAGAGGATGTCTCGTTAGTAACGAGGATAACATGTCTCAGAGGATGTCTCGTTAGTAACGAGGATAACATGTCTCAGAGGATGTCTCGTTAGTAACGAGGATAACATGTCTCAGAGGATGTCTCGTTAGTGCGAGGATAACATGTCTCAGAGGATGTCTCGGTTAGTAACTTGAGGATAACATGTCTCAGAGGATGTCTCGGTTAGTAACGAGGATAACATGTCTCAGAGGATGTCTCGTTAGTAACGAGGATAACATGTCTCAGAGGATGTCTCGTTAGTAACTGAGGATAACATGTCTCAGAGGATGTCTCGGTTAGTAACGAGGATAACATGTCTCAGAGGATGTCTCGTTAGTGCTCGAGGATAACATGTCTCAGAGGATGTCTCGTTAGTAACGAGGATAACATGTCTCAGAGGATGTCTCGTTAGTAACGAGGATAACATGTCTCAGAGGATGTCTCGTTAGTAACGAGGATAACATGTCTCAGAGGATGTCTCGTTAGTAACGAGGATAACATGTCTCAGAGGATGTCTCGTTAGTAACGAGGATAACATGTTTAGATTACATGTCTCGTCAGTAACAAGGATAACATGTCTCAGAGGATGTCTCGTTAGTAACGAGGATAACATGTCTCAGAGGATGTCTCGTTAGTAACGAGGATAACATGTCTCAGAGGATGTCTCGTTAGTAATGAGGATAACATGTCTCAGAGGATGTCTCGTTAGTAACGAGGATAACATGTCTCAGAGGATGTCTCGTTAGTAACGAGGATAACATGTCTCAGAGGATGTCTCGTTAGTAACGAGGATAACATGTCTCAGAGGATGTCTCGTTAGTAACGAGGATAACATGTCTCAGAGGATGTCTCGTTAGTAACGAGGATAACATGTTTAGATTACATGTCTCGTTAGTAACAAGGATAACATGTCTCAGAGGATGTCTCGATTAGTAACGAGGATAACATGTCTCAGAGGATGTCTCATTAGTAACGAGGATAACATGTTTAGATTACATGTCTCGTCAGTAACAAGGATAACATATCTCTGAGGGTAACATGACTCATATTTTGTGATTACATGAGGATAACATTTCTCATCAGTGGAGTTTGATGTATAACGTTATTATGTATGTGGAGATATGAAAGAGTAGAGTATTCCCGAATATGCTGTTAAATAGAACAACTAGTGTAAATATCTAAACCCCTGTATGAATAGAACACTGGTCTAAAGGAGGAATTGGTGATATAACACAAATGTATAATGGGTTACTAGAGATGAAGTAACATAATATTAATAATGGTTTATTATGATGATCTGATAAAGTAACATCATATTGAGTATAATGGTTTATTATGATGATCTGAGGAAGTAACATCATATTGAGTATAATGGTTTATGGTGATGATCTGAGGAAGTAACATCATATTGAGTATAATGGTTTATGGTGATGATCTGAGGAAGTAACATCATATTGAGTATAATGGTTTATTATGATGATCTGAGGAAGTAACATCATATTGAGTATAATGGTTTATGGTGATGATCTGAGGAAGTAACATCATATTGAGTATAATGGTTTATTATGATGATCTGATAAAGTAACATCATATTGAGTATAATGGTTTATTATGATGATCTGAGGAAGTAACATCATATTGAGTATAATGGGTTATTATGATGATCTGAGGAAGTAACATCATATTGAGTATAATGGTTTATGATGATGATCTGAGGAAGTAACATCATATTGAGTATAATGGTTTATGATGATGATCTGATAAAGTAACATCATATTGAGTATAATGGTTTATGATGATGATCTGATAAAGTAACATCATATTGAGTATAATGGTTTATGACGATGATCTGAGGAAGTAACATCATATTGAGTATAATGGGTTATTATGATGATCTGATAAAGTAACATCATATTGAGTATAATGGTTTATGATGATGATCTGAGGAAGTAACATCATATTGAGTATAATGGTTTATGATGATGATCTGATAAAGTAACATCATATTGAGTATAATGGTTTATGATGATGATCTGATAAAGTAACATCATATTGAGTATAATGGGTTATTATGATGATCTGAGGAAGTAACATCATATTGAGTATAATGGTTTATGATGATGATCTGATAAAGTAACATCATATTGAGTATAATGGTTTATGGTGATGATCTGAGGAAGTAACATCATATTGAGTATAATGGTTTATGATGATGATCTGATAAAGTAACATCATATTGAGTATAATGGTTTATGATGATGATCTGAGGAAGTAACATCATATTGAGTATAATGGTTTATGATGATGATCTGAGGAAGTAACATCATATTGAGTATAATGGTTTATGATGATGATCTGATAAAGTAACATCATATTGAGTATAATGGTTTATGATGATGATCTGAGGAAGTAACATCATATTGAGTATAATGGTTTATTATGATGATCTGATAAAGTAACATCATATTGAGTATAATGGTTTATGATGATGATCTGAGGAAGTAACATCATATTGAGTATAATGGTTTATGATGATGATCTGAGGAAGTAACATCATATTGAGTATAATGGTTTATGATGATGATCTGAGGAAGTAACATCATATTGAGTATAATGGTTTATGGTGATGATCTGATAAAGTAACATCATATTGAGTATAATGGTTTATTATGATGATCTGATAAAGTAACATCATATTGAGTATAATGGTTTATTATGATGATCTGAGGAAGTAACATCATATTGAGTATAATGGTTTATTATGATGATCTGAGGAAGTAACATCATATTGAGTATAATGGTTTATGATGATGATCTGAGGAAGTAACATCATATTGAGTATAATGGTTTATGATGATGATCTGAGGAAGTAACATCATATTGAGTATAATGGTTTATGATGATGATCTGAGGAAGTAACATCATATTGAGTATAATGGTTTATGATGATGATCTGAGGAAGTAACATCATATTGAGTATAATGGTTTATGATGATGATCTGAGGAAGTAACATCATATTGAGTATAATGGTTTATGATGATGATCTGAGGAAGTAACATCATATTGAGTATAATGGTTTATGATGATGATCTGATAAAGTAACATCATATTGAGTATAATGGTTTATGATGATGATCTGAGGAAGTAACATCATATTGAGTATAATGGTTTATGGTGATGATCTGAGGAAGTAACATCATATTGAGTATAATGGTTTATGATGATGATCTGAGGAAGTAACATCATATTGAGTATAATGGTTTATGGTGATGATCTGAGGAAGTAACATCATATTGAGTATAATGGTTTATGGTGATGATCTGATAAAGTAACATCATATTGAGTATAATGGTTTATGGTGATGATCTGATAAAGTAACAATAGAAAAATAATAATAATATACGACTTGCACACCCACACCCACACCCACACTCACACTCACACCCACACCCACACCCACACCCACACTCACACTCACACTCACACTCACACCCACACCCACACCCACACCCTACCCATACCCACACCCACACCCACACCCACACCCACACCCTACCCACACCCACACCCACACCCTACCCACACCCACACCCACACCCACACCCTACCCACACCCACACCCACACCCTACCCACACCCACACCCACACCCTACCCACACCCACACCCACACCCACACCCACACCCACACCCTACCCACACCCACACGTAAACGTACGTAAGTGGTAGAAAGTATTCTGAGAAATGTTCAGAGTGGGCCCTTTATGGATCATTTGAGGTATGATAAGGTTAAAGCACTGTATGGGACTTGACTTACCCCTAACCACTAAAACTATAAACGCTTAGAAGATTTCCTCCACCCTGGTAATGCATTTTGAAATGAACCCCATACCCTGTTAAATAGAACCAATGAATGTTAAACATTATTTTCTATTAACTAAACTAAAAAAGGCTACAATTTATTGTACTCCTGATGGAGTTTTCGTTGATATCCCAAATGATGACGTTCTAAACCAATTTGTGAGTAGGCAAAATGGAGACTGCATCTGTTTCCCTGCTGTCTCAGGTGCCAGACTTATTATGGACGGAGCGCGCCATCTACTGGGGACTGAGACAGTGCCAACCCAGTTAATACATAACGATCATTCCAAAGCATTACACATGAATCTTAAAATAATAGATATTTAATAAATATTGAAGTAGAAAGTGAATATCCAACAGAGAATGGTAATAAAAATATAGAGTTACTTTTTGAAGGTGTACTAAAATGAATGAATAAGAAGTAGATTAAGAAGGTCTTCCTATTAGGAAGAAGGGAGTCCTAGTTGAAGGAAACAGATATGGAGACTAGTGAAAGTAACAAAGTCAATTGGCTTTCAGATAGTATTCTAATAATGCAATATCTTAGTAATTTGAAGAAGTAAGACAGAGGGATTGAGCATTGAGACTTAAATTAGAGGCCTCTCACTCTTCAAGGCCTGGTCCACTGCTCTCGTGTTTAAGCCATCTGGTGTGTGGGTTAAGAGATAAGCTTCCTGTGGAACAATAGATAGCCACCAGTACACACTGAACTTCAACAGGCTGTAAGAGAGACAGTGGGAAAAATCGAGGTGAATAATTGAATAAGACACATTTTTTACATTTTATTTCTCAATTCTATAGTTTGGGAAGCACCAGGGATTTAAGAGGGGCTCTGGGATTGTTTACTTTAGAAGGTGCCTAATTCAGCTTCAAGGGACAACGTATCATCTCATGTGTCTGAAGTATAAATGTGTCTGAAGTATAATTTTGTAAACGGATGGGTTTATTAAGACTTCCTGGTTTATTAAGACTTCCTGGTTTATTAAGACTTCCTGGTTTATTAAGACTTCCTGGTTTATTAAGACTTCCTGGTTTATTAAGACTTCCTGGTTTATTAAGACTTCCTGCCCAAGATGCAGTATGGGTTCATTAAGACTTCCTGCCCAAGATGCAGTAAACTCCATTATGTTTATTTTATTTCTTCCAGGACTGATGAATGTCCGCTACCAAGTAAAAAAACAAACATGTTTATCAATGATTCTGTATCTCTCAATTTGAAAGGCTTCCTGAGGCAGGTGTCTTAGGAGAGCAGTTAAAAGTACCCGGATCCAGCTGTTAAGGGACCTCCCATTAAAACCCTACGATCTTTACCACACACATGCCAGCACCCACACACAACCCACCTGTTAATGAATTTTTGTTAGTGGTTATTACTCTGATTTATTTTGAGGGTGTTTTTATTTTTATTTTAGGACGCTGTAGACAAATGACATTTTCTGAAGTTTCAATTGTCAGAGTTTTGGGTGCACACATATAAATTCTCTTGATTAGAAGAAAAACACTGAAAAACCCAATGTAAACCTGATACATGTTTGAAATGTTTGAAATATTTTTAAATAATGTCTGAGGTATAGGAAAACAAACACTCACTTAATAGGGCTGACTGACCTCTGACCTCTGTTCTGACTTCCTGTTAAGGCCTGATCACCCTCACTAGAAAGACTGGAGACATTGGGTGAGATTTAAATGGGCTATGTAAACTCTAATTTATAGAAGAAGTTTATAATTTATCAATAGTCCCATGTGTGATTCGGACCACGAGAAGGACAGAGAGAGAGCACTGCCCCTGAATGAGGGACACCTGTCTCTACATGAGAAGGACAGAGAGAGAGCGCTGCCCCTGAATGAGGGACACCTGTCTCTACATGAGAAGGACAGAGAGAGAGCACTGCCCCTGAATGAGGGACACCTGTCTCTACATGCGAAGGACAGAGAGAGAGCGCTGCCCCTGAATGAGGGACACCTGTCTCTAGTCTATTTTACCATTACCTTATGGAATACAATTATTTCCTTATGGAGCTAACAAGAGTTGTAATTCTCATTTGATTTGTTATTCTAATTTGTTTGTTTTTGATTTAACAGGCAGTGTTGTTGTTTTTTTGGACGCATGAATCACGATGTGAGTCATGTGTCCAAAGGGGGAATTACCAGTCCCCTGGGGCCCTTTGGTAAATATGCAAATACCCTTTGGTAAATAAGCAAATTGATTTTGTTCACATGCCTGCCTATAAAATAAGAAATATATGTTGGTAATGGTTGACAGTTACTCCAAATGGATTGAAGTTTTCCCCACCTCGAGTGATATATGTTTATTGCTGTTGTTGTTTTCTTTTCTTTTCTTTTCTTTGTTTTTGTCTTGCTTCAACAACAAATCTCACCAGATTGGGTCTGCTGGATGGTGGGGATTTCTCCCTAAGGATTAGCTCTCTAACTCCCTGACCCTGTAACTCTGCAGTGAGATCGCCAAGATGATAGGAGAGTCTAGTATAGTAGGAGTAGCTCTCTAAGGATTAGCCCTGGATGGTCAGGATCTCTCTAAGGATTAGCCCTGGATGGTCAGGATCTCTCTAAGGATTAGCCCTGGATGGTCAGGATGTCTCTCTAAGGATTAGCCCTGGATGGTCAGGATGTCTCTCTAAGGATTAGCCCTGGATGGTCAGGATCTCTCTAAGGATTAGCCCTGGATGGTCAGGATGTCTCTCTAAGGATTAGCCCTGGATGGTCAGGATGTCTCTCTAAGGATTAGCCCTGGATGGTCAGGATGTCTCTCTAAGGATTAGCCCTGGATGGTCAGGATCTCTCTAAGGATTAGCCCTGGATGGTCAGGATGTCTCTCTAAGGATTAGCCCTGGATGGTCAGGATGTCTCTCTAAGGATTAGCCCTGGATGGTCAGGATGTCTCTCTAAGGATTAGCCCTGGATGGTCAGGATTTCTCTCTAAGGATTAGCCCTGGATGGTCAGGATGTCTCTCTAAGGATTAGCCCTGGATGGTCAGGATGTCTCTCTAAGGATTAGCCCTGGATGGTCAGGATGTCTCTCTAAGGATTAGCCCTGGATGGTCAGGATGTCTCTCTAAGGATTAGCCCTGGATGGTCAGGATGTCTCTCTAAGGATTAGCCCTGGATGGTCAGGATCTCTCTAAGGATTAGCCCTGGATGGTCAGGATGTCTCTCTAAGGATTAGCCCTGGATGGTCAGGATGTTTCTCTAAGGATTAGCCCTGGATGGTCAGGATGTCTCTCTAAGGATTAGCCCTGGATGGTCAGGATCTCTCTAAGGATTAGCCCTGGATGGTCAGGATGTCTCTCTAAGGATTAGCCCTGGATGGTCAGGATGTCTCTCTGATTAGCCCTGGATGGTCAGGATGTCTCTCTGATTAGCCCTGGATGGTCAGGATGTCTCTCTAAGGATTAGCCCTGGATGGTCAGGATGTCTCTCTAAGGATTAGCCCTGGATGGTCAGGATCTCTCTAAGGATTAGCCCTGGATGGTCAGGATCTCTCTAAGGATTAGCCCTGGATGGTCAGGATGTCTCTCTAAGGATTAGCCCTGGATGGTCAGGATGTCTCTCTAAGGATTAGCCCTGGATGGTCAGGATGTCTCTCTGATTAGCCCTGGATGGTCAGGATGTCTCTCTGATTAGCCCTGGATGGTCAGGATGTCTCTCTAAGGATTAGCCCTGGATGGTCAGGATGTCTCTCTAAGGATTAGCCCTGGATGGTCAGGATGTCTCTAAGGATTAGCCCTGGATGGTCAGGATGTCTCTCTAAGGATTAGCCCTGGATGGTCAGGATGTCTCTCTGAGGATTAGCCCTGGATGGTCAGGATGTCTCTCTGAGGATTAGCCCTGGATGGTCAGGATGTCTCTCTGAGGATTAGCCCTGGATGGTCAGGATGTCTCTCTAAGGATTAGCCCTGGATGGTCAGGATGTCTCTCTAAGGATTAGCCCTGGATGGTCAGGATGTCTCTCTAAGGATTAGCCCTGGATGGTCAGGATGTCTCTCTGAGGATTAGCCCTGGATGGTCAGGATGTCTCTCTGAGGATTAGCCCTGGATGGTCAGGATGTCTCTCTGAGGATTAGCCCTGGATGGTCAGGATGTCTCTAAGGATTAGCCCTCTAACTCCCTGACCTCTAACTCTGCAGTGAGGTCACCAAGATGATCGGGAGTATAAGACAATTTGAAAAAAACTAAAATGGTTTCAACTGTGTGTTGTTATTCTCTTTGACATTTGTTTTAGAAATCTGGATTTCCTGAATCAGGTAGTAGTAATAATTTGTCATACAGTAAATCATTTGTCTGGATTTCCTGAATCAGAAATGCCCTAAACTAAACTGTTGTTCTGGTCTGTCCTCTCTCAAGGTTATGGCGAAGTTGACCACAGATGGTATCTAGATGCATTACATTTTTACATTTACATTTACGTCATTTAGCAGACGCTCTTATCCAGAGCGACTTACAAATAGGTGCATTCACCTTATAGCCAGTGGGATAACCACTTTACAATGTTTTTTTTGTTGTTGTTTTTTTTTGGGGGGTTGGGGTAAGGGGGGTAGAAGGATTACTTTATCCTATCCCAGGTATTCCTTAAAGAGGTGGGGTTTCAAATGTCTCCGGAAGGTGGTGAGTGACTCCGCTGTCCTGGCGTCGTGAGGGAGCTTGTTACACCATTGGGGTGCCAGAGCAGCGAACAGTTTTGACTGGGCTGAGCGGGAACTATGCTTCCGCAGAGGTAGGGGAGCCAGCAGGCCAGAGGTGGATGAACGCAATGCCCTCGTTTGGGTGTAGGGACTGATCAGAGCCTGAAGGTATGGAGGTGCCGTTCCCCTCACAGCTCCGTAGGCAAGCACCATGGTCGTGTAGCAGATGCGAGCTTCAACTGGAAGCCAGTGGAGTGTGCGGAGGAGCGGGGTGACGTGAGAGAACTTGGGAAGGTTGAACACCAGATGGGCTGCGGCATTCTGGATGAGTTGTAGGGGTTTAATGGCACAGGCAGGGAGCCCAGCCAACAGCGAGTTGCAGTAATCCAGACGGGAGATGACAAGTGCCTGGATTAGGACCTGTGCCACTTCCTGTGTAAGGCAGGGTCGTACTCTCCGAATGTTGTAGAGCATGAACCTACAGGATCGGGTCACCGCCTTGATGTTAGCGGAGAACGACAGGGTGTTGTCCAGGGTCACGCCAAGGCTCTTCGCACTCTGGGAGGAGGACACAACGGAGTTGTCAACCGTGATGGCGAGATCATGGAACAGGCAGTCCTTCCCCGGGAGGAAGAGCAGCTCCGTCTTGCCAAGGTTCAGCTTGAGGTGGTGATCCTTCATCCATACTGATATGTCTGCCAGACATGCAGAGATGCGATTCGCCACCTGGTTATCAGAAGGGGGAAAGGAGAAGATTAGTTGTGTGTCGTCAGCGTAGCAATGATAGGAGAGGCCATGTGAGGATATGACAGAGCCAAGTGACTTGGTGTATAGCGAGAATAGGAGAGGGCCTAGAACTGAGCCCTGGGGGACACCAGTGGTGAGAGCACGTGGTGCGGAGACAGCTTCTCGCCACGCCACTTGGTAGGAGCGACCGGTCATGTAGGACGCAATCCAAGAGTGAGCCGCGCCGGAGATGCCCAGCTCGGAGAGGGTGGAGAGGAGGATCTGATGGTTCACAGTATCAAAGGCAGCAGACAGGTCTAGAAGGACAAGAGCAGAGGAGAGAAAGTTAGCTTTAGCAGTGCGGAGAGCCTCCGTGACACAGAGAAGAGCAGTCTCAGTTGAATGACCAGTCTTGAAACCTGACTGGTTTGGATCAAGAAGGTCATTCTGAGAGAGATAGCAAGAGAGTTGGCTAAAGACGGCAAGCTCAATAGTTTTGGAGAGAAAAAAAAGAAGGGATACTGGTCTGTAGTTGTTGACATCAGAGGGATCGAGTGTTGGTTTTTTGAGAAGGGGTGCAACTCTCGCTCTCTTGAAGACGGAAGGGACATAGCCAGCGGTCAAGGATGAGTTGATCAGCGAGGTGAGGTAAGGGAGAAGGTCACCGGAGATGGTCTGGAGAAGAGAGGAGGGGATAGGGTCAAGCGGGCAGGTTGTTGGGCGGCCTGCCGTCACAAGTCGCAAGATTTTATCTGGAGAGAGAGGGAGAAAGAAGTCAAAGCATAGGGTAGGGCAGTGTGAGCAGGACCAGCAGTGTCATTTGACTTAACAAACGAGGATCGGATGTCATCAACCTTCTTTTCAAAATGGTTGACGAAGTCATCCACAGAGAGGGAGGAGGGGGGGGGGAGGAGGATTCAGCAGGGAGGAGAATGTGGCAAAGAGCTTCCTAGGGTTAGAGGCAGATGCTTGGAATTTAGAGTGGTAGAAAGTGGCCTTAGCAGCAGAAACAGATAAAGAAAATGTAGAGAGGAGGGAGTGAAAAGATGCCAGGTCCGCAGGGAGTCTAGTTTTCTTCCATTTCGGCTCAGCTGCCCGGAGCTCTGTTCTGTGAGCTCGCAATGAGTCATCAAGCCACAGAGCTGGAGGGGAGGACCGAGCCGGCCGGGAGGATAGGGGACATAGAGAGTCAAAGGATGCAGAAAGGGAGGAGAGGAGGGTTGAGGAGGCAGAATCAGGAGATTGGAGGGAGAAGGATTGAGCAGAGGGAAGAGATGATAGGATGGAAGAGGAGAGAGAAGCGGAGAGAGAGAGCGAAGGTTGCGACGGCGCATTACCATCTGTGTAGGGGCAGAGTGAGTAGTGTTGGAGGAGAGGGAGAGAGAAAAGGATACAAAGTAGTGGTCGGAGACATGGAGGGGAGTTGCAGTGAGATTGGTAGAACAACAGCATCTAGTAAAGATGAGGTCAAGCGTATTGCCTGCCTTGTGAGTAGGGGGGGACGGTGAGAGGGTGAGGTCAAAAGAGGAGAGGAGTGGAAAGAAGGAGGCAGAGAGAAATGAGTCAAATGTAGACGTAGGGAGGTTGAAATCCCCCAGAACTGTGAGGGGTGAGCCATCCTTAGGAAATGAACTTATCAAGGCGTCAAGCTCATTGATGAACTCTCCAAGGGAACCTGGAGGGCGATAGATGACAAGGATGTTAAGCTTGAA
This sequence comes from Coregonus clupeaformis, assembly GCF_020615455.1. Classification (NCBI taxonomy): domain Eukaryota; kingdom Metazoa; phylum Chordata; class Actinopteri; order Salmoniformes; family Salmonidae; genus Coregonus; species Coregonus clupeaformis. The sequence goes on along the minus strand of NW_025533880.1, from coordinate 277,360 downwards.
TGGGCTAGTGACTGTGACAGCATGGAATTCAAATGAGGAGATAGACAGATGGGTCAGGAGAAAAAGAGAGAATGTCCACTTGGGAGAGATGAGGATTCCTGTGCCACCACCCCGCTGACCAGATGCTCTCGGGGTATGCGAGAACACATGGTCAGACGAGGAGAGAGCAGTAGGAGTAGCAGTGTTTTCAGTGGGAATCCATGTTTCCGTCAGCGCCAAGAAGTCGAGGGACTGGAGGGTAGCATAGGCTCAGATGAACTCTGCCTTGTTGGCAGCAGAACGGCAGTTCCAGAGGCTGCCTGAGACCTGGAACTCCACGTGGGTGGTGCGTGCAGGGACCACCAGGTTAGAGAGGCAGCAGCCACGCGGTGTGAGGCGTTTGTGTAGCCTGTGCGGAGAGGAGAGAACAGGGATAGGCAGAGGCATAGTTGACAGGCTGCAGCAGATGGCTACAATAATGCAAAGGAGATCGGAATGAAATTAACTAAACATCTGGGAAAGGAGAGAGCGGGGCCTCCCTCACCACAACTCCCAAATATAACTCTCCCAACTTCCACCTCAGAAACTATAATTGTTGTAAACTACAGCGGTTCAATGTTTTCTAGTAATAGACTAACTTAGTTTATTCAGCTAGCTGCATGGAAGATAATTTGACCAAGAACAGTGTGAACCTCAACCCCCCCCCCCCCACCGGCTGAAGCAATGGCGAAAATGGCGTTCAGTATGGTCCTTCACCACTTCTACCATGAGACCTGAGTCCGAGCCAGCAACCTGTACACAGCATCCAGTCGAAGCTATCAACTGCCTTTTCTCTCATGCCTTTTCTCTCAGGAGTGCGACATGAGTCCACGTGGACTGAGCATAGAGAGAGAAGCTTCTCTCATGCTGCTGGTGTACTGGAAGGAAAATGGACAAGACATAATGGACTGTAAAGGACAGTGGCAGCTCAGGTGAGAGACATTATCAAGGGCCATCCACTTTGAACATGTGCCATTGGGAGGACAAACTGAAACACTGTCTGAAGAAGAACATGAAGAAACGCCAGGAAAGGAAGAATGAGCACTGTGAAAAGGGGGGGGGTCAACCATGCCCGTAATTGATTTAGGATTATCCAAAATGGTTTATTTGGGGTATAGGTTGATTGTGGAGGTCTGCACACTGCAAAATCTATGGTAATTTATACTAAGAATGCATTGAGATACCAATCTGTCATTACCACAAATGGGGGCCGTGATGAGAAACGTTAATGCTAGAAAAATAAGTTAACATTTAGCAGATGCTCTTATCCAGAGCGACTTACAGTTAGTGAGTACATACATTTTCATACTGGCCCTCCGTGGGAAACGAACCCTCAACCCTTGCGTTGCAAACGCCATGCTCTACCAACTGAGCTACACGGGACCCTGTTGGTAGAGCACAATGTAAATGTACATGCTGCTAGTGTCGGTGTGTGCTAAGTTGAGGGTCTTAAATAAAAGTGATAGAAACAACATGAAGGACTGTCATTCTAAATGTGGGTTGGATAATATATCAATAGTTATAATCATGATTTGGAAAGGCGAGGCTTCTGGAGACAGAACTGTGCCCTAAAATGTGAGGGGATTAGCGTGGGCTAACCTTGCCCCAATCTCATTCTTAACAAGGTTGGTGTGAAACTGTTATAACGTGTGTTTTCTCTCTCTCTTCCCTGTGAAATGTTATTAACATGCTGTAAGGCGATCTGTGCCTCTCTGGCTGATAAGATTTCAGCAGCTATCATGTTTTCTGCTCCTCCAGAGGATGGTGAAACGAATGAGCTGCCAACTCTGGATGAGGTCCCATTTCCCCCTGTAGATATGGACGATGAGTAATGATTGAAGGTTGTTTTCGTTTAACAAGTTGAGAGTAAGGTCTCTAAACCCTTAATCTGTTTCCATTATGTGGCAGAATTGTTATCCAACAGGGTTTTATATTTTGACTAAATCGATGTCCCAGGGACAGTTAGTAAAACATAGGTCAATCCAACCTGAGTGTGGTAAGAGATACGGAAACAATGGTTAACATTGAGAGATTTATTCACCTCTGAATGTACAGATCCCTTGTGTATGTGTGTGTATTTTTTATACTCACTTGATTATAACCTTTTGATTGTAGATTGTAGATTTATTATGATGATGTAGTTAATAGAAGTATAACCATTTTATGATTTATGATGTCATTTCATAGAACCTCCTTTTGATAGAAGCTTAACTCTATAGCTTACATTAAAATGTAATGATTATTATCACACAAGTGATAAGAGGATGGAATGTGATGGAAATGTATACATGTGCTTTTCTTATTACTAATTTCTGTGTTCTATCCATGTGCTGTTCTAATGACCAATTTCTGTGTTCATGCAAGTGACTGATTGGACGAATCCTCCCTTATCAGTATCTGCAATTTGGCAGTACGCCCAGACCTTGTTTTGAAAAGGAAAGATATCTTAGTTTCTAGGTCTCAGCTTAGATAGAAGAAGCCTCGTAAGGGATTGGTCGGTCACGTTATGAACCAGTATTGGTCGGTCACATTAATGAAACAAAAAGGTAATGATTAATTAATTATGCTAAATCATGCAAATATAACTTGTCTGTGTATAGCCGTATACAAGACAACTGCTGGGACTGCCCGAGGAGAGCTCCTGATTGACATGTGTACTATTACATTAAAATTTTAGTCATTTAGCAGACGCTCTTATCCAGAGAGACTAACAGGAGCAATTCAGGTTAAGTGCCTTGCTCAAGGGCACATCGACAGATTTCTCACCTAGTCGGCTCGAGGATTAGAACCAGCGACCTTTCGGTTACTGGCACAACGCTCTTAACCACTAAGCTACCTGAGTTGGTTGGAACCTCTCCAGCACGCTGCCAATAAAAAATTATTCATTTAAGATTGACTTCAAGTGTCCTAGTATAAGAATTTCCACAACGTGTGTTTCTAAATAATAATATGCCATTTAGCAGATGCTTTTATCCAAAGCGACTTACAGTCATGCGTGCATACATTTTTGTGTATGGGTGGTCCCGGGGATCGAACCCACTATCCTGGCGTTACAAGCGCCGTGCTCTACCAGCTGAGCTACAGAGGACCATACATGTATAGATCTTGTAGCTATCACCAGCCTAGTATAACTATAACCCTAACACTAGTCTAACTATAACCCTAACCCTAGTCTAACTATAACCCTAACCCTAACCCTAACCCTAGTGTTACGAACCCCGTGGCTTTAAACGTCTAGGGTGGATGGACATGAGACCCGTAACATAATTCATGCAAATTAGGATGATGACATGGAACAGTGAGAACGAAAAACTACACGACAACCATAAACTACCATCAAACATAAAATGTTTATTTGTGAACACACGGTAAAGGTTTGGGAAAAAGGGCTGAGCAGGACCCAAGAAATGAAACAATAGTGTAAAACACACCTAAACTGATCTTGCCTGCCTCAAGAACCGCTAAGCTACTGCTAATCATTCAAAAATACAGTGGGTGGTCCGCTCAGGTCTAACTAGTGTTTATAGACAGTTCTTTCTACGGGTAATGTATGCCCAAGGGCAGCTTGCTTAACTTCCCCTTTTCCCAGAAACACACAAAGTTACCAAACAGAGTAACCAGCAAATTAGTGAGTATTCTAAACACAGGACATCACAGTATCCATTACTCACATACGGAAATAGTCTCTCCAAACAAACACAACTGACTGGTTTTTATACAATGGGATGTGTGATTGAAAAACCAGCAACAGGTGGTGCAATGCAGAGGAATGTTCACTGATTGGTCCACCTTAGCAATCAGCAGACACCTCAACGACCACAAATCAGGAACATACAGGACACCTGTGATTAGGGCAGAAGGAGAGGAAAAACACAAAAAGACACAGGATACCTATATCCGTAACACCTAGTATAACTATAACCCTAACCCTAGTCTAACTATAACCCTAACCCTAACCCTAACCCTAACCCTAGTCTAACTATAACCCTAACCCTAACCCTAACCCTAACCCTAACCCTAGTCTAACTATAACCCTAACCCTAACCCTAACCCTAACCATTCCTGAGGCCTGAGCCCTTACCCAAACTCTCTGATCCCCATACCTAACCCTAACCATTCCTGAGGCCTGAGCCCTAACCCAAACTCTCTGATCCCCATGCCTAACCATAACCACTCCAGAGACCTGAGACCTAACCCAAACTCTCTGATCCCCATGCCTAACCCTAACCATTCCTGAGGCCTGAGCCCTTACCCAAACTCTCTGATCCCCATGCCTAACCCTAACCATTCCTGAAGCATGAGCCCAAATCAAACTCTCTGATCCCCATGTTTAACCCTAACCATTCCTGAGGCCTGAGCCCAAACCCAAACTCTCTGATCCCCATGCCTATCCCTAACCACTCCAGAGGCCTGAGCCCTATCCCAAACTCTCTGATCCCCATGCCTAACCCTAACCATTCCTGAGGCCTGAGCCCTAACCCAAACTCTCTGATCCCCATGCCTAACCCTAACCATTCCTGAGGCCTGAGACCTAACCCAAACACTCTGATCCCCATGCCTAACCCTAACCATTCCTGAGGCCTGAGCCCTAACCCAAACTCTCTGATCCCCACGCCTAACCCTAACCATTCCTGAGGCCTGAGCCCTAACCCAAACTCTCTGATCCCCATGCCTAACTCTAACCATTCCTGAAGCCTGAGCCCTAACCCAAACTCTCTGATCCCCATGCCTAACCCTAACCATTCCTGAGCCCTAACCCAAACTCTCTGATCCCCATACCTAACCCTAACCATTCCTGAAGCCTGAGCCCTAACCCAAACTCTCTGATCCCCATGCATAATCCTAACCATTCCTGAGGCCTGAGCCCTAACCCAAACTCTCTGATCCCCATGCTTAACCCTAACCATTCCTGAGGCCTGAGCCCTAACCCAAACTCTCTGATCCCAACGCCTAACCCTAACCATTCCTGAGGCCTGAGCCCTAACCCAAACTCTCTGATCCCCACGCCTAACCCTAACCATTCCTGAGGCCTGAGCCCTAACCCAGACTCTCTGATCCCCACGCCTAACCTTAACCATTCCTGAGAACTGAGCCCTAACCCAAACTCTCTGATCCCCACGCCTAACCCTAACCATTCATGAGGCCTGAGCCCTAACCCAAACTCTCTGATCCCCACGCCTAACCCTAACCATTCCTGAGAACTGAGCCCTAACCCAAACTCTCTGATCCCCACGCCTAACCCTAACTATTCCTGAGGCCTGAGCCCTAACCCAAACTCTCTGATCCCCATGCCTAACCCTAACCATTCCTGAGGCCTGAGCCCTAACCCAAACTCTCTGATCCCCATGCCTAACCCTAACCACTCCAGAGGCCTGAGCCCTATCCCAAACTCTCTGATCCCCATGCCTAACCCTAACCATTCCTGAGGCATGAGCCCTAACCCAAACTCTCTGATCCCCATGCCTAACCCTAACCATTCCTGAGGCCTGAGACCTAACCCAAACACTCTGATCCCCATGCCTAACCCTAACCATTCCTGAGGCCTGAGGCCTGAGCCCTAACCCAAACTCTCTGATCCCCATGCCTAACCCTAACCATTCCTGAGGCCTGAGCCCTAACCCAAACTATCTGATCCCCATGCCTAACCCTAACCACTCCAGAGGCCTGAGCCCTATACCAAACTCTCTGATCCCCACGCCTAACCCTAACCATTCCTGAGGCCTGAGCCCTAACCCAAACTCAATGATCCCCACGCCTAACCCTAACCATTCCTGAGGCCTGAGTCCTAACCCAAACTCTCTGATCCCCATGCCTAACCCTAACCACTCCAGAGACCTGAGCCCTAACCCAAACTCTCTGATCCCCATACCTAACCCTAACCATTCCTGAGGCCTGAGCCCTAACCCAAATTCTCTGATCCCCACGCCTAATCCTAACCATTCCTGAGGCCTGAGCCCTTACCCAAACTCTCTGATCCCCATGCCTATCCCTAACCACTCCAGAGGCCTGAGTCCTATCCCAAACTCTCTGATCCCCATGCCTAACCCTAACCATTCCTGAGGCCTGAGCCCTAACCCAAACTCTCTGATCCCCATGCCTAACCCTAACCATTCCTGAGGCCTGAGACCTAACCCAAACACTCTGATCCCCATGCCTAACCTTAACCATTCCTGAGGCCTGAGCCCTAACCCAAACTCTCTGATCCCCACGCCTAACCCTAACCATTCCTGAGGCCTGAGCCCTAACCCAAACTCTCTGATCCCCATGCTTAACCCTAACCACTCCAGAGGCCTGAGCCCTATACCAAACTCTCTGATCCCCACGCCTAACCCTAACCTTTCCTGAGGCCTGAGCCCTAACCCAAACTCAATGATCCCCACGCCTAACCCTAACCATTCCTGAGGCCTGAGTCCTAACCCAAACTCTCTGATCCCCATGCCTAACCCTAACCATTCCTGAGGCCTGAGCCCTAACCCAAACTCTGTGATCCCCATACCTAACCCTAACCATTCCTGAGGCCTGAGCCCTAACCCAAACTCTCTGATCCCCATGCCTAACCCTAACCCTAACCACTCCAGAGACCTGAGCCCTAACCCAAACTCTCTGATCCCCATGCCTAACCCTAACCATTCCTGAGGCCTGAGCCCTAACCCAAACTCTCTGATCCCCACGCCTAACCTTAACCATTCCTGAGAACTGAGCCCTAACCCAAACTCTCTGATCCCCACGCCTAACCCTAACCATTCCTGAGGCCTGAGCCCTAACCCAAACTCTCTGATCCCCATGCCTAACCCTAACCACTCCAGAGGCCTGAGCCCTAACCCAAACTCTCTGATCCCCATGCCTAACCCTAACCACTCCAGAGACCTGAGTCCTAACCTTAACCTCTCTTGCACCCATACCTAATCTTAACCATTCCTGAGGCCTGAGTCCTACCCTAAACCTCCTTGGTTTCCATGCTTAACCCTATCCTCTAGTGAGATCCAGATGTCCTTACCTAAGCTTTATGTCACACCCTGGCTCTGGGACTCTATATGTTGAGCCAGGGTGTGTTCATTCTATGTGTTAGATTTCTATGTTGGTAGTTCTAGTTGTGTTTATTTCTATGTTGGCTAGAGTGACTCCCAATCAGAGGCAACGAGTGTCAGCTGTCGTTGGTTGTCTCTGATTGGGAGCCATATTTAAACTGTCTGTTTTCCCTTTGTGTTTTTGTTCCAGTTGGTCATTGTTACCTAGGATGTTACGTATCGTTTATTGTTTTGTATCGTGTGTGCACTTTAACTAATTAAAGTATGTTCGCTCAACACGCTGCGCCTTGGTCCTCCTCTCTTAACGACGATCGTGACAGAAAAACCCACCATACCAGGACCAAGCAGCGTGTCCAGGAGCAGGCAGCCTGGACGTGGGAGCATATTTTGGACGGACAGGGGTCCTGGACCTGGGAGGAAATCCTGGCCGGGATGGATCGCCAGCCATGGAGTGAGACTGTAGAGAGGCGACGGAGAGAGGAGCAACGACGTGATCAGGGTCGTCGTCGGACGGTCGAGAGGCAACCCCAAATAATTTTTAGGGGGGGGCACAGGGCATGGACGACGGGGCTGACGGAGGCAGAAAAGGGGCGTATTCAAAAGGCCACCAGGTTACGGGGGTCACTGGTAAAGGAAGGGAAGGAAGGTTTAGAGGCACGGCGAGAGGTACTGGGATGTGTTACCAGTCCGGTCCGGCCCGTTCCAGATCCCGGGGTAGAGCCAGTGGTGTGTGTCCCCAGTACGGTCCGGCCTGTTACGGCCCCTCGCACCAAATGGATGGTGCGCGTCGCCAGCCCGGTCCGGCCTGTTCCTGCCTCTCGCACCAAGCCTACGGTGTGCGTCGCCAGCCCGGTCCGGCCTGTCCCTGCTCCACGCACCAAGCCTACGGTGTGCGTCGCCAGCCCGGTCCGGCCTGTCCCTGCTCCACGCACCAAGCCTACGGTGTGCGTCGCCAGCCCGGTCCGGCCTGTCCCTGCTCCACGCACCAAGCCTACGGTGTGCGTCGCCAGCCCGGCCCGGCCTGTTCCTGCCACTCGCACCAAGTCTACGGTGCGCGTCGCCAGCCCGGCCCGGCCTGTTCCTGCCACTCGCACCAAGCCAGGGGTGCGAGTCGTCAGCCTGGTCCGGCCTGTTCCTGCCACTCGCACCAAGTCTACGGTGCGCGTCGCCAGCCCGGCCCGGCCTGTTCCTGCCACTCGCACCAAGCCAGGGGTGCGAGTCGTCAGCCTGGTCCGGCCTGTTCCTGCCACTCGCACCAAGCCAGGGGTGCGAGTCGTCAGCCTGGTCCGGCCCGTTCCTACTCCACGCACCAAGCCAGGGGTGCGAGTCGTCAGCCTGGTTCGGCCCGTTCCTACTCCACGCACCAAGCCAGGGGTGCGCGTCGTCAGTCCAGCACAACCCGTGCCTGGGTCACCGGTGCCTGGTAAGGTACCGGTCAACTGCTCCACTACGGAGCTGAAGCTAACCGCTCCTGCTACGTCCAGTTCAGCTCCAGCCAGCGGGGCCAGACCGGACCTGGGGTGCTATGGGGGGTTTATTGGAGGGTGGTGGGCAAGGCCGGAGCCAGAACCGCCGCCGAGGAGGTATGCCCACCCAGCCCTCCCCTGTTTTGCTCTAGTTGAGGCGCGGTCGCAGTCCGCGCCTTTGGGGGGGGTACTGTCACACCCTGGCTCTGGGACTCTATATGTTGAGCCAGGGTGTGTTCATTCTATGTGTTAGATTTCTATGTTGGTAGTTCTAGTTGTGTTTATTTCTATGTTGGCTAGAGTGACTCCCAATCAGAGGCAACGAGTGTCAGCTGTCGTTGGTTGTCTCTGATTGGGAGCCATATTTAAACTGTCTGTTTTCCCTTTGTGTTTGTGGGTTTTTGTTCCAGTTGGTCATTGTTACCTAGGACGTTACGTATTGTTTTGTATCGTGTGTGCACTTTAACTAATTAAAGTATGTTCGCTCAACACGCTGCGCCTTGGTCGTCCTCTCTTAACGACGATCGTGACACTTTATTGGTTTCCATGCCTAATCCTTATGTCCTTACCTAAACCTAAAACTGTAACAAATATCTGTCTGCAAAATATTTTGAATATACCCCCCCCCCCCTTTAATTATTTTTTCTTGTCTTTAATTTTCTTTATAGTTAACCATTCCTTCAAAATGCTAAGAATTATGTCAAATCAAATTGTATTTGTCACATGCGCCGAATACAACAGGTGTAGACCTTACAATTAAATGCTTACTTACGAGCCCTTAACCAACTATGCAGTTCAAGAAAAAGAGTTAAGAAAATATTTACAAAATAAACTAAAGTAAAAAATAAAATGAAAAGTAACACAATAAAATTACAATAACGAGGCTATATACAGGGGGTACCGATACCCAGTCAATGTGTGGGGGTACAGGTTAGTGGAGGTAATTTGTGCTTGTAGGTAGGGGTAAAGTGACTATGCATAGATAATAAACAGCAGTGTAAAAACAAAGGGGGGGAGGTGTCAATGTAAATAGTCCGGGTGGCCATTTGATTAATTGTTCAGCATTCTTATGGCTTGGGGGTAGAAGCTGTTAAGGAGCTTTTTGGACCTAGACTTGGCACTACGGTACCTCTTGACGTGCGGTAGCAGAGAGAACAGTCTATGACTTGGGTGACTGGAGTCTTCAACAATTTTTTGGGCATTCCTCTGACACCGCCTAGTACATAGGTCCTAGATGGCAGGAAGCTTAGCCCCAGTGATGTACTGGGCCATACGCATGACCCTCTGTAGCGCCTTATGGTCGGATGCTGAGCAGTTGCCATACCAGGCGGTGATGCAACCGGTCAGGATGCTCTCAATGGTGCAGCTGCAGAACTTTTTGAGGATCTGGGGACCCATGCCAAATCTAATCAGTCTCCAAAGGGGGAAAGGTGTTGTCGTGCCCTCTTCACGACTGTTTTGATGTGTTTGGACCATGATAGTTTGTTGGTAATGTGGACACCAAGGAACTTGAAACTCTCGACCCGCTCCACTACAGCCCCGCTGATGTGAATGGGGGCGTGTTCGGCCCTCCTTTTCCTGCAGTCCACGATCATCTCCTTTGTCTTGCTCACGCTGAGGGAGAGGTTGTTGTACTGGCACAACACGGCCAGGTCTCTGACCTCCTCCCTATAGGCTGTCTCATCGTTGTTGGTGATCAGGGCTACCACATGTTATGTCGTCAGCAAACTTAATGATGGTGTTGGAGTCGTGCTTGGCCACGCAGTCGTGGGTGAACAGGGAGTACAGGAGGGGACTAAGCACTCACCCCTAAGGGGCCCCCGTGTTGAGGATCAGCGTGGAAGATGTGTTGTTGCCTACCCTTACCAACTGAGGGCGGCCCGTCAGGAAGTCCAGGATCCAGATACAGAGGGAGGTGTTTGGTCCCAGGGTCTTTAGCTTAGTGATGAGCTTTGTGGGCACTATGGTGTTGATTGCTGAGCTGTAATCAATGAACAGCATTCTCACATAGGGTTTGCTTTTGTCCAGGTGGGAAAGGGCATTGTGGAGTGATATTGAGATTGAATCATCTGTGGATCTGTTTGGGCTGTATGCGAATTGGAGTGGGTCTAGGGTTTCCGAGATGATGGTGTTGATGTGAGCCATGACCAGCCTTTCAAAGCACTTCATGGCTACCGATGTGAGTGCTACAGGCCGGTAGTCATTTAGACAGGTTACCTTTGCTTTCTTGAGCACAGGGACTATGGTGGTCTGCTCATAACCTGTTATAATATCTCTCTTATAAGTCTCCTGAGTGGCGCAGTGGTCTAAGGCACTGCATCGCAGTGCTAACTGTGCCACTAGAGATCCTGGTTCGAATCCAGGCTCTGTCGCAGCTGGCCGCGACCGGGAGACTCATGGGCGGCGCACAATTGGCCCAGCGTCGTCCAGGGTAGGGGAGGGAATGGCCGGCAGGGATGTAGCTCAGTTGATAGAGCATGGCGTTTGCAACGCCAGGGTTGTGGGTTCGATTCCCACGGGGGGCCAGTATAAAAAAAATATGTATTCACTAACTGTAAGTCGCTCTGGATAAGAGCGTCTGCTAAATGACTAAAATGTAAATGTAATGATAATATGGTCATATCACTGTCATGACACATATATTTAGACCTGTTGTGACATATATTGTGTTATTTTATGGCTGGTTATGACACCTACATACGAGTGTCAAAACCCACAACCTACCACATAAGGCCAAACATTCCATTACACCATAGCCTACGTGTCAACAGTATGTTTATGTTATATCTATTTTTTTGACATTGACCATGTTAAATTATCATGGTAATTGTGCACACATTGATGTCAGACATGCACCTACCCCAGTGCTCTGTTGCCGATGACAGGGATGAATGCAGGAGCAGATTTCAGAAGCAGAACAAGACACCCTCTTTTTGACTGATGACTGACATAAGGGCATGTAGGTGATTGGCCTATCTGGATTATATACTCACTAACTGTAAGTCGCTCTGGATAAGAGCGTCTGCTAAATGACTAAAATGTAATGTAAATGTTATATGTTTATGATGGTCATAATGCTTCTTGACAGTGTCATAAAGTGTATTTTCTTAATCCAAGTAAAATTGTCCGATTGTAAATTCAAAGCATTTCGCTCTCGGAGAGTTCAGAGCGCACACTGGACGCTCTGGCAATGGAGTAGGGTTGATCTATCAATGGCAGCCAAGCACCCAAGCTAACTGGCTAAAGTTAGCTAGCTTGCTAGCTACTTCCAGACATAAATGAGAGAACACCTCACTCTGACCATTTTACACGCCATAGCAGAGCTGGTTACGCTGTGTCGTGACGTGACTTTCATTAATGTGATGACTGTTATTTATCGAATCAACGAACTATGTTTCATTGTTACCCGATTAAATTAATCATGTAACAATTAACTCATTAGGAATTTGGGGCACGACGGAAGAAGTTGTTTAACGAGTTACCATCTCCTGAATTAAACTCTTAGAAGATATACACAGCTCTGGAAAGAATTAAGAGACCACTGCAAAATTATCAGTTTCTCTGGTTTTACTATTTAAAGGTATGTGTTTGGGTAAAAATAAATGTTTTGTTTTATTCTATAAACTGACAACATTTCTCCCAAATTCCAAATGATAATATTGTCATTTAGAGCATTTAATTGCAGAAAATGACAACTGGTCAAAATAACAAAAAAGATGTAGTGTTGTCAGACCTCGAATAATGCAAAGATAATTAGTTAATGTTCATTTTTAAACAACACAATACTAATGTTTTAACTTAGGAAGAGTTCAGAAATCAATATTTGGTGGAATAACCCTGATTTTCAATCACAGCTTTCATGCGTCTTGGCATGCTCTCCACCAGTCTTTCACATTGATGTTGGGTGACTTTATGCCACTCCTGGCTCAAAAATTCAAGCAGCTCGGCTTTGTTTGATGGCTTGTGGACATCCATCTTCCTCTTGATCACATTCAAGAAGTTTTCAATGGGGTTCAGGTCTGGAGATTGGGCTGGCCATGACAGGGTCTTGATCATCCACACCTTGATTGACCTGGCTGTGTGGCATGGTGCATTGTCCTGCTGGAAAAACCAATCCTCAGAGTTGGGGAACAATGTCAGAGCAAAAGGAAGCAAGTTTTCTTCCAGGACAACCTTAGCCTGGCTCTTCTTTCTGAGGACAAACCTCAGCCTGGCTCTTCTTTGCTTCTCATTGATGAAGGGCTTTTTTCTAGCTTTGCACGACTTCAGCCCTGCCCCTAGGAGCTTGTTTCAAACCGTCCTCGCCGTGCACTTCACCCCAGCTGCCATTTGCCATTCTTTTTGTAGGTCACTTGATGTCATCCTACAGTTGTTGAGTGACATTTGAATGAGTTGGCGGTCATCCCGGTCAGTAGAGAGTCGTTTTCGCCCTCTGCCAGTCTGTAGCTTTGTTGTCCCCAATGTCTGCTGCTTGACCTTGTTCTTATGAACTGCCATCTTTGAAATTTTAAGGATGGAAGCAACCTGACTCAAAACTTTTGGCATGGTCAATAGTTATTTTTGGATTAATATTACTTTTGAGGTACTATTAGCACTGTTTTTGCCATCCAGCTGGTCCTATTGCAAGAGGATAGTGATGACCACAGCAGTGGTTTTTATACTTTTCCTCGTTAAATAAGATTTGGTTCATGTGATCACCTAATCAGTACCTAATTCAGTAGAATGAGGTGTGCCTGTGTTGGAATTCAACAGACACTGGAATGGAATGGCTGTCATACATGTAGAGATGCTGATTTAAGAAAATCACTTATTAAATAATTTTCTCATATCAGTCTCATTCTGAACGTCACATAATCCTTGAACCTGCAAGAACCCTAACCTTATTGATGAATCAAAAATACACAAATTGGTTTAATTACTTATTTACTAACTAAATAATAACACAGAATACATAAACACACACACAGTATAGGTTATTGACTACTAATGTAATGCAATGATAACAGGTCCCTTGTGGACTAACAACAGCATGGGTTTGGTTAGGGGAAGGAGGGGTGAATAGAAAGAGAGTGAAAGGGAGAGACAGAGAGATTCAACTTGTCGTTGTTACAAGAAATGCAATGCATATTTTTATGCGTAGCTGTCCTTGATCGTCGTCTCTCTGTTGAACCACTTTCTCAAAAAGGGTTTGAGTGTCTTATCCCAATTTGGTGAGACTCAGCTTGTCTTCGAGTGGAGTATTCGTTAGAATAGATACTTCAGATGTACCAACGGTTGTCTGAGATTGTCCTTCCCAACTCGTGTCTTTAGTGAAAGTTCTAAACTACTTTACATGCCAGCTGCAGACTAGTAATTTTTATTTAACTAGGCAAGTCAGTTAAGAACAAATTCTTATTTACAATGACGGCCTACACCGGCCAAACACTGACGATGCTGGGCCAATTGTGCACCGCCCTATGGGACTCCCAATCACGGCCGGTTGTGATACAGCCTGGAGTCGAACCAGGGGGTCTGTAGTGACGCCTCAAGCACTGAGATGCAGTGCCTTAGACCGCTGCGCCACTCGGGAGCCCAATACTACAGTCTAGTGAGTTTCTTCTTCTTGTGTAGAGATTGAGAGTTTCAGAGTTTCTCACCATTTCAAATGTGTGGACTAACGTCTCACGTTTCCAGGTCTTAGAGTGTCAACCATTTGTAACGTTCAGCTCCCGCTGCACGTCGGCTGGTCTTCCTGGTCTAACCATTTTAAGCCGTGTAGCCACAGCTCCACGCTTCCTGGTCTAACCATTTTAAGCCGTGTAGCCACAGCTCCACGCTTCCTGGTCTAACCATTTTAAGCCGTGTAGCCACAGCTCCACGCTTCCTGGTCTAACCATTTTAAGCCGTGTAGCCACAGCTCCACGCTTCCTAGTCTAACCATTTTAAGCCATGTAGCCACAGCTCCACGCTTCCTGGTCTAACCATTTTAAGCCGTGTAGCCACAGCTCCACGCTTCCTAGTCTAACCATTTTAAGCCATGTAGCCACAGCTCCACGCTTCCTGGTCTTTCTCAAAGTTCTAACCATTCTAAACGTGCAGTTTTCTGGTCTAAAGGTTGATTTGTTTTTCAAGGCTTTTTATGCCCTCTGGGTATAAAGGTCGTTCCATCGTGATGACACGATCTCTGATGTCACTCGGGGTGTGACTAGTCACTGTGCATAGTTTATATGAAAAACTATTATCTCATTAGAAGACTAAAATCACATTCCTATCTTCACCAAAATACTCTCATACCATATTATATATTTTATACAACATTTAGATGTAAACTTGATAGATAGAATATGTGCACTTTCCGAGTTACAGTTATTTTAGGCAGCAAAGGGTCTCTGGAACAAAGAAAATATCAGTCTTCCCATACTAGAGACCAAAATGAGTCCTTTTCTGTAAAATATTTATGACCGGCTGTTAAGTCATCAAACCGGCCCAACTCCCCTTCTCCTCTCCTGTGGGAGAAAGGGGAGGTCTGGCTATCTATCAGCCATTTGTCAAGCTGATCTGGCACCTTTGATCTTCACCAAGGAGAGAGTCATGACAGCTGTTTACATGTTAGAGAGAATATAGTAGACGGTTGCGGTCAAAAAGGGATTGATGAGCTTTGCTGTGTCCTGTGTTTGACCCTGTTAATGACATCCTGTCCGGATGTTCTCACAATATTTAGTGTGTGCTTATTTAACTTGATAGTGCAGCTGTTTCTTTGAAGTAGAACACCTGTTTGAAATTAAAAGTAATGGCCTGGTGATTGATGTGTCATGTAGTGACCTTGTTGAACTTAAAGAAAATATGTTTGAACATCTGAAACAGTTGGTACTTTTTGTAGTGAACTTATGGAGCTGATGTGTAGTGAGCTTGCGACCCTTTGTAGAATGAACAGGAAAAAGTCATTTCCTGGGTAGGTCTGCCTCAGTATAAGTAAGTCTTAGACCTGTGAACACTACTAGCGACAAGAAACCTCAACAGAGATAAACCACAGAGAACTCTACAGAAAACATGTCTCCTAGACCAATTCTAGTTGTATTGTGTCCTTCATGTCTGGGCCACAATGACAAAACCATCGATGCCATTCTTTGTGGTGCACCTGATTGTTTTAATGGTGGGATTGATATGAGTGAAGGCCATATGGGTTACATTTTCCAACCGGACGATTCAACAGTGAAGATTTTCACAGACAGTTGCCTCAACAACCTTTTTCAGCCAAAAACCGAGAGTTTTTCTCCTGTGTTTCGCATGAGAGAATGGCTTAAGATAAGACTTTCTCTATGTAAGATCGAACAGGCCCTGAGTGGAACATCCCTGCCTGGGTACGCATTGGAAGAGGAAGTCTACGGGCCAGATGATTTGAAAGCCATATACATCTCTTCAGTAGCACATAGTCCAGAGTCCAAACTGACAATTTTAGGTTGTTCTGAATTCAATAGCGCAAATGCCACAAAATCTGTTGGTTGGTGTGTATTTTCAAACGCTTGCACAGAGGTCAACTACTTTGTGCCTGTCTTTAGCTTCAGGTGGGAGATTGGTTTAAGGTGCTTGATATGATGAAACAAGTGCAGCAGTTTTTCCACCATCGTGAATATTTACGAAGACGGTCCCTTCTGTCCTCAAGACAAAACTTGGGCTTAACGGCAAGAGGATCGATCTATCATCGAAAAGTTGTAATGTGTAGTATTGTGTAGTAATAAAGTGTATGATTAATATAAAGGTTTAGTAATAAACATTAGTGTCATAGTTTAATATTTAATATTGTATAGTGAACTTTAATAATTGTAATATGTATGCTTACATTTCTGTAGTAACATTTTTGAAGAAAATTAAAGGTTTGAAAGAAAATGTAACTTACCTTCATTTAATGAAATATATCTTACACTGGCCCTCTGTCTCTCCACCAAGGGGTGTGTGTGTGTGTGTGTGTGTGTGTGTGTGTGTGTGTGTGTGTGTGTGTGTGTGTGTGTGTGTGTGTGATGGTTTCAGGTTACAAGCTAAACAGAGTTTACAAGAAGAGAGAGAGCCCGGCCCAAGGCCTTATTTTCTAAGAAAATCATTTAAAAAACAGTCTTTCTAACAACAAACAACAACATAATAATTACAGTGCCTTGCAAAAGTATTCATCCCCCTTGGCGTTCTCCTAAGTTGTTGCATTACAACCTGTAATTTAAATGGATTTACAGTGGGGAAAAAAAGTATTTAGTCAGCCACCAATTGTGCAAGTTCTCCCACTTAAAAAGATGAGAGAGGCCTGTAATTTTCATCATAGGTACACGTCAACTATGACAGACAAATTGAGATTTTTTTTCTCCAGAAAATCACATTGTAGGATTTTTATGAATTTATTTGCAAATTATGGTGGAAAATAAGTATTTGGTCACCTACAAACAAGCAAGATTTCTGGCTCTCACAGCTGTGGTCTTGTCGGTGGTCGGGAGAGGTTGTGTTTTCTCTAGCAGGAGGTAAGCTTGGCTTCTTATATGATGTTGAGTAAAGCTTAAACCATGTATTTAGTTTGTAGGTAGGTATTGTAGTCAGGTATTATACGTAGTTTACTTAGGTAGTTATTGTAGGTTATTGTAGGTTATTGTAGGTAATTATTGTAGGTAAGTATTGTATTCGGCGGACCCCGGCGAAGCACGAGTGCTAGCTAACCCACTACTTGGACCAACAAAGCTAGCTAGCTAGCGGGTAGCTACTGGTAACTTTTAGCAACTGTGGTTAGTTGTTTCCAATGTTATTTCACGCTTAAGAGTACCTGTAATTGAGCCAGCTAGCTACCTACCATTCAGCTGTTTTTCTAACCTCATTATCCGAGGCATTAACGTTAGGTGGTTGGTAGCTGCTGTCCTTAATTACAGCTACTGATTGCAGTCTGCCACCCAGATATCTGGCGTTGGGTAAGTTTGGCTTTATACATAGCTTGGGCTTTGTCGAGTAAGGCTTAAACTATGTATTTAGATTGTAGTTAGGTATTATAGGTAGGCATCGTGGGCTGTATATTATTAGGTATTATAGGTAGGCATCGTGGGCTGTTGTGGGTAGTTGTTGTATGTAGTTATTGTAGGTTACTTTTGTATTCGGCGGTGCCGGGTGTAGCACGAAGCTAGCTAGCTAACTCACCTCCTGGACTAGCTGGCTAGTAGCTATTAGCAACGGTAGCAACTAAATACAATATCCTTTTAGCCAGCTACATTCGTTCGCAGCGACGCCGTTTTTCAAACAAAGTCAACACAGCAGTCATTGCTATCTAGCCAACACTACCAGCTAGCTGTACTGTAGTAGCTAAATACAATATCTTTGTGCTAGCTAGCCAACGTTTAATCATTGCTGCGTTATGAAAGAACTAGACACGGACACGAATTATCTGTTTAGTGTGTTAACACACTATTGGTAGTTTGTTGTAACCAAGTATTGGTGCTAAACTGTGTGTTATTGGATGCTAGCATGCTAGTTAGCTATGGCGTCATAGTTAGCTAGCTGAATAAAGTAAGTTGAGTCTAGTCCTTGAAACATTGAACCGCTGTAGTTTACAACAATTCTAATTTCTAAAGTGGAAGTTGGGAGAGTTTTATTCGGGTGGTTCAGTGAAACAATTATAGTTTCTGAGGTGGAAGTTGGGAGAGTTATATTTTTTTGGTGAGAGAGGCCTTGCTCTCTCCTTTCCCAGATGTTTAGTTCATTTCATTCCGATCTCCTCTGCATTATTGTAGCCATCTGCTACAGCCTGTCAACTATGCCTCTGCCTATCCCTATCCCTGTTCTCTCCTCTCCGCACAGGCTACACAAACGCCTCACACCGCGTGGCTGCTGCCTCTCTAACCTGGTGGTCCCTGCACGCACCACACACCTGGAGTTCCAGGTCTCAGGCAGCCTCTGGAACTGCCGTTCTGCTGCCAACAAGGCTGACTTCATCCCAGCCTATGCTACCCTCCAGTCCCTCGACTTCCTGGCGCTGACGGAAACATGGATTACCACTGAAAACACTGCTACTCCTACTGCTCTCTCCTCGTCTGACCATGTGTTCTCGCATACCCCGAGAGCATCTGGTCAGAGGGGTGGTGGCAAAGGAATCCTCATCTCTCCCAAGTGGTCATTCTCAATTTTCCCCCTAACCCATCTGTCTATCTCCTCATTTGAATTCCACGCTGTCACAGTCACTAGCCCATTTAAACTTAATATCCTTGTCATCTATCGCCCTCCAGGTTCCCTTGGAGAGTTCATCAATGAGCTTGACGCCTTGATAAGTTCCTTTCCTGAGGATGGCTCACCCTTCACAGTTTTGGGGGATTTCAACCTCCCTACGTCTACATTTGACTCATTTCTCTCTGCCTCCTTCTTTCCACTCCTCTCCTCTTTTGACCTCACCCTCTCACCGTCCCCCCCTACTCACAAGGCAGGCAATACGCTTGACTTCATCATTACTAGATGTTGCTCTTCTACTAATCTCACTGCAACTCCCCTCCATGTCTCCGACCACTACTTTGTATCCTTTTCTCTCTCGCTCTCCTCCAACACTACTCACTCTGCCTCTACACAGATGGTAACGCGCCGCTCTCTCTCTCCCACTACTCTCTCCTCTTCCATCCTATCATCTCTTCCGTCTGCTCAATCCTTCTCCCTCCAATCTCCTGATTCTGCCTCCTCAACCCTCCTCTCCTCCCTTTCTGCATCCTTTGACTCCCTGTGTCCCCTATCCTCCCGGCCGGCTCGGTCCTCCCCTCCAGCTCCGTGGCTTGATGACTCATTGCGAGCTCACAGAACAGAGTTCCGGGCAGCTGAGCGGAAATGGAAGAAAACTAAACTCCCTGCCAACCTGGCATCTTTTCACTCCCTCCTCTCTACATTTTCTTCATCTGTTTCTGCTGCTAAGGCCACTTTCTACCACTCTAAATTCCAAGCATCTGCCTCTAACCCTAGGAAGCTCTTTGCCACATTCTCCTCACTGCTGAATCCTCCCCCCCCACCCCACCCCCCTCCTCCCTCTCTGTGGATGACTTCGTCAACCACTTTGAAAAGAAGGTTGACGACATCCGATCCTCGTTTGTTAAGTCTAATGACACTGCTGGTCCTGCTCACACTGCCCTACCCTATGCTTTGACTTCTTTCTCCCCTCTCTCTCCAGATAAAATCTTGCGACTAGTGACTGCAGGCCGCCCAACAACCTGCCCGCTTGACCCCATCCCCTCCTCTCTTCTCCAGACCATCTCCGGTGACCTTCTCCCCTACCTCACCTCGCTGATCAACTCATCCTTGACCGCTGGCTATGTCCCTTCCGTCTTCAAGAGAGCGAGAGTTGCACCCCTTCTCAAAAAAACCCAACACTCGATCCCACTGATGTCAACAACTACAGACCAGTATCCCTTCTTTCTTTTCTTTCCAAAACTATTGAGCGTGCCGTCTTTAGCCAACTCTCTTGCTATCTCTCTCAGAATGACCTTCTTGATCCAAACCAGTCAGGTTTCAGGACTGGTCATTCAACTGAGACTGCTCTTCTCTGTGTCACGGAGGCTCTCCGCACTGCTAAAGCTAACTCTCTCTCCTCTGCTCTTGTCCTTCTAGACCTGTCTGCTGCCTTTGATACTGTGAACCATCAGATCCTCCTCTCCACCCTCTCCGAGCTGGGCATCTCCGGCGCGGATCACTCCTGGATTGCGTCCTACCTGACCGGTCGCTCCTACCAAGTGGCGTGGCGAGAAGCTGTCTCCGCACCACGTGCTCTCACCACTGGTGTCCCCCAGGGCTCAGTTCTAGGCCCTCTCCTTTTCTCCCTATACACCAAGTCACTTGGCTCTGTCATATCCTCACATGGCCTCTCCTATCATTGCTACGCTGACGATACACAACTAATCTTCTCCTTTCCCCCTTCTGATAACCAGGTGGCGAATTACATCTCTGCATGTCTGGCAGACATATCAGTATGGATGATGGATCACCACCTCAAGCTGAACCCTGGCAAGACGGAGCTGCTCTTCCTCCCGGGGAAGGACTGCCCGTTCCATGATCTCGCCATCACGGTTGACAACTCCGTTGTGTCCTCCTCCCAGAGTGCGAAGAGCCTTGGCGTGACCCTGGACAACACCCTGTCGTTCTCCGCTAACATCAAGGCGGTGACACGATCCTGCAGGTTCATGCTCTACAACATTCGGAGAGTACGACCCTGCCTTACACAGGAAGCGGCACAGGTCCTAATCCAGGCACTTGTCATCTCCCGTCTGGATTACTGCAACTCGCTGTTGGCTGGGCTCCCTGCCTGTGCCATTAAACCCCTACAACTCATCCAGAATGCCGCAGCCCGTCTGGTGTTCAACCTTCCCAAGTTCTCTCACGTCACCCCCCTCCTCCGCACACTCCACTGGCTTCCAGTTGAAGCTCGCATCCGTTACAAGACCATGGTGCTTGCCTATGGAGCAGTGAGGGAACAGCACCCCCGTACCTTCAGGCTCTGATCAGTCCCTACACCCAAATGAGGGCATTGCGTTCATCCACCTCTGGCCTGCTGGCTCCCCTTCCTCTGCGGAAGCATAGTTCCCGCTCAGCCCAGTCAAAACTGTTCGCTGCTCTGGCACCCCAATGGTGGAACAAGCTCCCTCACGACGCCAGGACAGCGGAGTCACTCACCACCTTCCGGAGACATTTGAAACCCCACCTCTTTAAGGAATACCTGGGATAGGATAAAGTAATCCTTCTACCCCCCCCCCCCAAAAAAAAACAAAAACAATGTAAAGTGGTTATCCCACTGGCTATAGGTTGAATGCACCAATTTGTAAGTCGCTCTGGATAAGAGCGTCTGCTAAATGACGTTAATGTAAATGTAAATGTTCTTCATTAAGAGGCTCCTCTGTCCTCCACTCGTTACCTGTATTAATGGCACCTGTTTGAACTTGTTATCAGTATAAAAGACACCTGTCCACAACCTCAAACAGTCACACTCCAAACTCCACTATGGCCAAGACCAAAGAGCTGGCAAAGGACACCAGAAACAAAATTGTAGACCTGCACCAGGCTGGGAAGACTGAATCTGCAATAGGTAAGCAGCTTGGTTTGAAGAAATCAACTGTGGGAGCAATTATTAGGAAATGGAAGACATACAAGACCACTGATAATCTCCCTCGATCTGGGGCTCCACGCAAGATCTCACCCCGTGGGGTCAAAATGATCACAAGAACGGTGAGCAAAAATCCCAGAACCACACGGGGGGACCTAGTGAATGACCTGCAGAGAGCTGGGACCAAAGTAACAAAGCCTACCATCAGTAACACACTACGCCGCCAGGGACTCAAATCCTGCAGTGCCAGACGTGTCCCCCTGCTTAAGCCAGTACATGTCCAGGCCCGTCTGAAGTTTGCTAGAGTGCATTTGGATGATCCAGAAGAGAATTGGGAGAATGTCATATGGTCAGATGAAACCAAAATAGAACTTTTTTGTAAAAACTCAACTCGTCATGTTTGGAGGACAAAGAATGCTGAGTTGCATCCAAAGAACACCATACCTACTGTGAAGCATGGGGGTGGAAACATCATGCTTTGGGGCTGTTTTTCTGCAAAGGGACCAGGACGACTGATCCGTGTAAAGAAAATAATGAATGGGGCCATGTATCGTGAGATTTTGAGTGAAAACCTCCTTCCATCAGCAAGGGCATTGAAGATGAAACGTGGCTGGGTCTTTCAGCATGACAATGATCCCAAACACACCGCCCGGGCAACGAAGGAGTGGCTTCGTAAGAAGCATTTCAAGGTCCTGGAGTGGCCTAGCCAGTCTCCAGATCTCAACCCCATAGAAAATCTTTGGAGGGAGTTGAAAGTCCATGTTGCCCAGCGACAGCCCCAAAACATCACTGCTCTAGAGGAGATCTGCATGGAGGAATGGGCCAAAATACCAGCAACAGTGTGTGAAAACCTTGTGAAGACTTACAGAAAACGTTTGACCTGTGTCATTGCCAACAAAGGGTATATAACAAAGTATTGAGAAACTTTTGTTATTGACCAAATACTTATTTTCCACCATAATTTGCAAATAAATTCATTAAAAATCCTACAATGTGATTTTCTGGATTTTTTTTCTCATTTTGTCTGTCATATTTGACGTGTATCTATGATGAAAATTACAGGCCTCTCTCATCTTTTTAAGTGGGAGAACTTGCACAATTGGTGGCTGACTAAATATTTTTTTCCCCCACTGTATAGTCGTCTAGAGAACTTTCACTAAAGACACAAGATGAGAGGACAATCCATCTCAGACAACCGCTAGTACATCTGAAGTGTCCATTCTAACCACAACTACGACCAGAAACTCTACCAAGGACATTGGGATCTATGGTGGGCAAACCAGAGTCCTAAATCATCAACTCAACTATCGAGGACAGCTACACGTAAATACATGTTGCATTTCTAATCCGAATGAGTGTTTAGTGGGGTTTTAAGCATTTGTATTTCAGTGAGCATAGTTTCCAAGGTAACCACGATAGTTTGAATCTCTGTCTCTCCCTTCCACTCTGACCCTCCTTCTACCCAAGCATTCATGCTATTGTTAGTCCAGTCCACTAGGGAGCTGTTTTCATTGTATTACGTTAGTAATCAATAACCTATGTGTGTGTGTTTGTATTGTGTTATTATTTAGTTAGTTAGTAAATACATAATTAAGTCAATTTGTGTATTGATGATTCATCAATAAGGTTAGGGTTCTTGCAGGTTCAAGGATTATGTGACGTTCAGAATGAGACTGATAAGAGGTCATTATTTAATAAGTGACTGTTATCGATATATAACATATATATCTTCTAGGAGTTTAATTCGGGAGATGGTAACTCATTAAACAACTTATTCCGTGGTGCCCCAAATTCATAATGAGTTAATTGTTACATGATTAATTTAATCAAGTGACAATTAAACATAGTTAGGTGATTCGATAAATAACAGTCATACATTAAAGTAAATCACGTCACGACAACTGCATGTAGATTATCAATCCATTGAAACACTGCATGTAGATTATCAATCCATTTAAACACTGCATGAGGATTATCAACCCATTGGAAACACTGCATGTAGATTATCAACCCATTGGAAACACTGCATGTAGATTATCAACCCATTGGAAACACTGCATGTAGATTATCAGCCCATTGGAAACACTGCATGTAGATTATCAATCCATTGAAACACTGCATGTAGATTATCAATCCATTGAAACACTGCATGTAGATTATCAATCCATTGAAACACTGCATGAGGATTATCAACCCATTGAAACACTGCATGTAGATTATCAACCCATTGGAAACACTGCATGTAGATTATCAACCCATTGGAAACACTGCATGTAGATTATCAACCCATTGGAAACACTGCATGTAGATTATCAACCCATTGAAACACTGCATGTAGATTATCAATCCATTGAAATACTGCATGTAGATTATCAATCCATTGAAACACTGCATGTAGATTATCAATCCATTGAAACACTGCATGAGGATTATCAACCCATTGGAAACACTGCATGTAGATTATCAACCCATTGGAAACACTGCATGTAGATTATCAATCCATTGAAACACTGCATGTAGATTATCAGCGCATTGGAAACACTGCATGTAGATTATCAATCCATTGAAACACTTCATGTAGATTATCAATCCATTGAAACACTGCATGAGGATTATCAACCCATTGAAACACTGCATGTAGATTATCAACCCATTGGAAACACTGCATGTAGATTATCAACCCATTGGAAACACTGCATGTAGATTATCAGCCCATTGGAAACACTGCATGTAGATTATCAATCCATTGAAACACTGCATGTAGATTATCAATCCATTGAAACACTGCATGTAGATTATCAATCCATTGAAACACTGCATGTAGATTATCAACCCATTGGAAACACTGCATGTAGATTATCAACCCATTGGAAACACTGCATGTAGATTATCAACCCATTGGAAACACTGCATGTAGATTATCAACCCATTGAAACACTGCATGTAGATTATCAACCCATTGGAAACACTGCATGTAGATTATCAACCCATTGAAACACTGCATGTAGATTATCAACCCATTGGAAACACTGCATGTAGATTATCAACCCATTGAAACACTGCATGTAGATTATCAACCCATTGGAAACACTGCATGTAGATTATCAACCCATTGGAAACACTGCATGTAGATTATCAACCCATTGAAACACTGCATGTAGATTATCAACCCATTGGAAACACTGCATGTAGATTATCAACCCATTGAAACACTGCATGTAGATTATCAACCCATTGAAACACTGCATGTAGATTATCAACCCATTGGAAACACTGCATGTAGATTATCAACCCATTGGAAACACTGCATGTAGATTATCAACCCATTGAAACACTGCATGAGGATTATCAGCCCATTAGAAACACTGCATGAGGATTATCAATCCATTGGAAACACTGCATGAGGATTATCAATCCATTGGAAACACTGCATGTAGAGTAGCCCAAAGGAAACACTGCATGAGGATTATCAATCCATTGGAAACACTGCATGTAGAGTAGCCCAAAGGAAACACTGCATGAGGATTATCAATCCATTGGAAACACTGCATGAGGATTATCAATCCATTGGAAACACTGCATGTAGTAGCCCAAAGGAAACACTGCATGAGGATTATCAATCCATTGGAAACACTGCATGAGGATTATCAATCCATTGGAAACCGTCATGTAGATTATCAACCCATTGAAACACTGCATGTAGATTATCAATCCATTGAAATACTGCATGTAGATTATCAATCCATTGAAACACTGCATGTAGATTATCAATCCATTGAAACACTGCATGAGGATTATCAACCCATTGGAAACACTGCATGTAGATTATCAACCCATTGGAAACACTGCATGTAGATTATCAATCCATTGAAACACTGCATGTAGATTATCAGCGCATTGGAAACACTGCATGTAGATTATCAATCCATTGAAACACTTCATGTAGATTATCAATCCATTGAAACACTGCATGAGGATTATCAACCCATTGAAACACTGCATGTAGATTATCAACCCATTGGAAACACTGCATGTAGATTATCAACCCATTGGAAACACTGCATGTAGATTATCAGCCCATTGGAAACACTGCATGTAGATTATCAATCCATTGAAACACTGCATGTAGATTATCAATCCATTGAAACACTGCATGTAGATTATCAATCTATTGAAACACTGCATGTAGATTATCAACCCATTGGAAACACTGCATGTAGATTATCAACCCATTGGAAACACTGCATGTAGATTATCAACCCATTGGAAACACTGCATGTAGATTATCAACCCATTGAAACACTGCATGTAGATTATCAACCCATTGGAAACACTGCATGTAGATTATCAACCCATTGAAACACTGCATGTAGATTATCAACCCATTGGAAACACTGCATGTAGATTATCAACCCATTGAAACACTGCATGTAGATTATCAACCCATTGGAAACACTGCATGTAGATTATCAACCCATTGGAAACACTGCATGTAGATTATCAACCCATTGAAACACTGCATGTAGATTATCAACCCATTGGAAACACTGCATGTAGATTATCAACCCATTGAAACACTGCATGTAGATTATCAACCCATTGAAACACTGCATGTAGATTATCAACCCATTGGAAACACTGCATGTAGATTATCAACCCATTGGAAACACTGCATGTAGATTATCAACCCATTGAAACACTGCATGAGGATTATCAGCCCATTAGAAACACTGCATGAGGATTATCAATCCATTGGAAACACTGCATGAGGATTATCAATCCATTGGAAACACTGCATGTAGAGTAGCCCAAAGGAAACACTGCATGAGGATTATCAATCCATTGGAAACACTGCATGTAGAGTAGCCCAAAGGAAATACTGCATGAGGATTATCAATCCATTGGAAACACTGCATGAGGATTATCAATCCATTGGAAACACTGCATGTAGTAGCCCAAAGGAAACACTGCATGAGGATTATCAATCCATTGGAAACACTGCATGAGGATTATCAATCCATTGGAAACCGTCATGTAGATTACCAGCCCATTAGAAACACTGCATGAGGATTATCAATCCATTGGAAACACTGCATGTAGAGTAGCCCAAAGGAAACACTGCATGTAGATTACTTATCAACCCATTAGAAACACTGCATGAGGATTATCAACCTATTGGAAACACTGCATGAGGATTATCAACCAATTGGAAACAGTAATGTAGATTATCAACCCATTGGAAACAGTAATGTAGATTATCAACCCATTGGAAACACCGCATGTAGATTATCAACCAATTCGAAACAGTCATGTAGATCAGTAGATTGCAGACATTGTAAGGAGTAGAAGGAGGATGACCATGGGCATGTGGAGGATCAGTGGTGGTACTGCAGACACAGCTCTGGGTCTTGTGTAGATGTAAGGATGATCCTAAAACACAAAACATCCCCATTAACAGATAGTTTTGAATGTCTTCAATTAATTACTTCAAATCAAATCAAATCAAAAATCTAATCAAATTGTATTGGCCACAGGCGCCGAATACAACAGGTGCAGACATTACAGTGAAATAAAAAGTAAAATAGTAGAATAAAACAACAAAAAAGTGTTGAGAAAAAAAGAGCAGAAGTAAAATAAAATAACAGTAGGGAGGCTATACATACAGGGGGGTACCGGTGCAGAGTCAATGTGCGGGGGCACCGGCTAGTTGAGGTAGTTGAAGTAATATGTACAGTGGGGAGAACAAGTATTTTATACACTGCCGATTTTGCAGGTTTTCCTACTTACAAAGCATGTAGAGGTCTGTAATTTTTATCATAGGTACACTTCAACTGTGAGAGACGGAATCTAAAACAAAAATCCAGAAAATCACATTGTATGATTTTTAAGTAATTAATTTGCATTTTATTGCATGACATAAGTATTTGATACATCAGAAAAGCAGAACTTAATATTTGGTACAGAAACCTTTGTTTGCAATTACAGAGATCATACGTTTCCTGTAGGTCTTGACCCGGTTTGCACACACTGCAGCAGGGATTTTGGCCCACTCCTCCATACAGACCTTCTCCAGATCCTTCAGGTTTCGGGGCTGTCGCTAGGCAATACGGACTTTCAGCTCCCTCCAAAGATTTTCTATTGGGTTCAGGTCTGGAGATTGGCTAGGCCACTCCAGGACCTTGAGATGCTTCTTACGGAGCCACTCCTTAGTTGCCCTGGCTGTGTGTTTCGGGTCGTTGTCATGCTGGAAGACCCAGCCACGACCCATCTTCAATGCTCTTACTGAGGGAAGGAGGTTGTTGGCCAAGATCTCGCGATACATGGCCCCATCCATCCTCCCCTCAATACGGTGCAGTCGTCCTGTCCCCTTTGCAGAAAAGCATCCCCAAAGAATGATGTTTCCACCTCCATGCTTCACTGTTGGGATGGTGTTCTTGGTGTTGTACTCATCCTTCTTCTTCCTCCAAACACGGCGAGTGGAGTTTAGACCAAAAAGCTCTATTTTTGTCTCATCAGACCACATGACCTTCTCCTATTCCTCCTCTGGATCATCCAGATGGTCATTGGCAAACTTCAGACGGGCCTGGACATGCGCTGGCTTGAGCAGGGGGACCTTGCGTGCGCTGCAGGATTTTAATCCATGACGGCGTAGTGTGTTACTAATGGTTTTCTTTGAGACTGTGGTCCCAGCTCTCTTCAGGTCATTGACCAGGTCCTGCCATGTAGTTATGGGCTAATCCCTCACCTTCCTCATGATCATTGATGCCCCACGAGGTGAGATCTTGCATGGATCCACAGACCGAGGGTGATTGACCGTCATCTTGAACTTCTTCCATTTTCTAATAATTGCGCCAACAGTTGTTGCCTTCTCATCAAGCTGCTTGCATATTGTCCTGTAGCCCATCCCAGCCTTGTGCAAGTCTACAATTTTATCCCTGATGTCCTTACACAGCTCTCTGGTCTTGGCCATTTTGGAGAGGTTGGAGTCTGTTTGATTGAGTGTGTGGACAGGTGTCTTTTATACAGGTAACGAGTTCAAACAGGTGCATTTAATACAGGTAATGAGTGGAGAACAGGAGTGCTTCTTAAAGAAAAAGTAACAGGTCTGTGAGAGCCGGAATTCTTACTGGTTGGTAGGTGATCAAATACTTGTCATGCAATAAAATGCAAATTAATTACTTAAAAATCATACAATGTGATTTTCTGGATTTTTGTTTTAGATTCCGTCTCTCACAGTTGAAGTGTACCTATGATAAAAATTACAGACCTCTACATGCTTTGTAAGTAGGAAAACTTGCAAAATCGGCAGTGTATCAAATACTTGTTCTCCCCACTGTACATGTGGGTAGAGTTAAAGTGACAATGCATAAATAATTAACAGAGTAGCAGCAGCATAAAAATATGGGGAGGGGGCGCAGTGCAAATAGTCTGGGTAGCCATGATTAGCTGTTCAGGAGTCTTATGGCTTGGGGGTAGAAGCTGTTGAGAAGTCTTTTGGACCTAGACTTGGCACTCCGGTACCGCTTGCCGTGCGGTAGCAGAGAGAACAGTCTATGACTAGGGTGGCTGGAGTCTTTGACAATTTTGAGGGCCTTCCTCTGACACCGCCTGGTATAGAGGTCCTGGATGGCAGGAAGCTTGGCCCCAGTGATGTACTGGGCCATACGCACCACCCTCTGTAGTGCCTTGCGGTCGGAGGCCAAGCAGTTGCCATACCAGGCAGTGATGCAACCAGTCAGGATGCTCTCGATGGTGCAGCTGTAGAATTTTTTGAGGATCTGAGGACCCATGCCAAATCTTTTCAGTCTCCTGAGGGGGAATAGGCTTTGTCGTGCCCTCTTCACGACTGTCTTGGTGTGTTTGGACTATGATAGTTTGTTGGTGATGTGGACACCAAGGAACTTGAAGCTCTCAACCTGTTCCACTACAGCCCCGTCGATGAGAATGGGGGCGTGCTCAGTCCTCTTTTTTTTCCTGTAGTCCACAATCATCTCCTTTTTCTTGGTCACGTTGAGGGAGAGGTTGTTATCCTGGCACCACATGGCCAGGTCTCTGACCTCCTCCCTATAGGCTGTCTCATCGTTATCGGTGATCAGGCCTACCACTGTTGTGTCGTCGGCAAACTTAATGATGGTGTTGGAGTCGTGCCTGGCCATGCAGTCATGGGTGAACAGGGAGTACAGGAGGGGACTGAGCACGCACCCCTGAGGGGCCCCCGTGTTGAGGATCAGTGTGGCAGATGTGTTGTTACCTACCCTTACCACCTGGGGGCGGCCCTTCAGGAAGTCCAGGATCCAGTTGCAGAGGGAGGTGTTTAGTCCCAGGATCCTTAGCTTAGTGATGAGCTTTGAGGGCACTATGGTGTTGAATGCTGAGCTGTAGTCAATGAATAGCATTCTCACGTAGGTGTTCCTCTTGTCCAGGTGGGAAAGGGCAGTGTGGAGTGCAATAGAGATTGCATCATCTATGGATCTGTTGGGGCGGTATGCAAATTAGAGTGGGTCTAGGGTTTCTGGGATAATGGTGTTGATGTGAGTCATGACCAGCCTTTCAAAGCACTTCATGGCCACAGACGTCA
Source organism: Coregonus clupeaformis (assembly GCF_020615455.1). Classification (NCBI taxonomy): domain Eukaryota; kingdom Metazoa; phylum Chordata; class Actinopteri; order Salmoniformes; family Salmonidae; genus Coregonus; species Coregonus clupeaformis. The sequence goes on along the minus strand of NW_025533880.1, from coordinate 247,201 downwards.
GTGCTACGGGTCGGTAGTCATTTAGGCAGGTTATCTTAGAGTCTTTGGGCACAGGGACTATGGTGGTCTGCTTGAAACATGTTGGTATTACAGACTCAGTCAGGGACATGTTGAAAATGTCAGTGAAGACACTTGCCAGTTGGAAAGCACATGCTCGGAGTACACGTCCTGATAATCCGTCTGGCCCTGCGGCCTTGTGAATGTTGACCTGCTTAAAAGTCTTAATCTCACTTAAGAGTAATTCAACATTCAAGGACATAGGGCCTACTGTAAAATATATAGGGTTGACATAGGGCCTACTGTAACATATATAGGGCTAACATAGGTTTGACATGGGGCCTACTGTAAAATATATAGGGCTGAAATAGGTTTGACATGGGGCCTACTGTAAAATATATAGGGTTGACATGGGGCCTACTGTAAAATATATAGGGCTGACATAGGGTTGACATGGGGCCTACTGTAAAATATATAGGGTTGACATGGGGCCTACTGTAAAATATATAGGGCTGACATAGGTTTGACATGGGGCCTACTGTAAAATATATAGGGTTGACATGGGGCCTACTGTAAAATATATAGGGCTGACATAGGTTTGACATGGGGCCTACTGTAAAATATATAGGGCTGACATAGGATTGACATGGGGCCTACTGTAAAATATATAGGGCTGACATGGGGCCTACTGTAAAATATATAGGGCTGACATAGGTTTGACATGGGGCCTACTGTAAAATATATAGGGGCTGACATAGGTTTGACATGGGGCCTACTGTAAAATATATAGGGCTGACATAGGTTTGACATAGGGCCTACTGTAAAATATATAGGGCTGACATAGGATTGACATGGGGCCTACTGTAAAATATATAGGGCTGACATGGGGCCTACTGTAAAATATATAGGGCTGACATAGAGTTGTCATGGGCCTACTGTAAAATATATAGGTTGACATGGGAACCTACTGTAAAATATATAGGGCTGACATGAGAACTACTGTAAAATATATAGGGCTGACATGGGAACTACTGTAAAATATATAGGGCTGACATAGGGCCTACTGTAAAATATATAGGGCTGACATGGGGCCTACTGTAAAATATATAGGGCTGTCATATGTTTGACATGGGGCCTACTGTAAAATATATAGGGCTGACATGGGGCCTACTGTAAAATATATAGGGCTGACACATGTTTGACATGGGGCCTACTGTAAAATATTTAGGGTTGACATGGGGTTGACATAGGACCTACTGTAAAATATATAGGGCTGACATAGGCTTGACATGGGGCCTACTGTAAAATATATAGGGTTGACATGGGGCCTACTGTAAAATATATAGGGCTGACATAGGCTTGACATGGGGCCTACTGTAAAATATATTGGGTTGACATGGGGCCTACTGTAAAATATATAGGGCTGACATAGGTTTGACATGGGGCCTACTGTAAAATATATAGGGCTGACATAGGTTTGACATGGGGCCTACTGTAAAATATATAGGGTTGACATGGGGCCTACTGTAAAATATATAGGGCTGACATAGAGTTGACATGGGCCTACTGTAAAATATATAGGTTGACATGGGGCCTACTGTAAAATATATAGGGCTGACATAGAGTTGACATGGGCCTACTGTAAAATATATAGGGTTGACAAGGGGCCTACTGTAAAATATATAGGGATGACATGGGGCCTACTGTAAAATATATAGGGCTGACATAGGGCCTACTGTAAAATATATAGGGCTGACATGAGAACTACTGTAAAATATATAGGGCTGACATGGGAACTACTGTAAATTATATAGGGCTGACATAGGGCCTACTGTAAAATATATAGGGCTGACATGGGGCCTACTGTAAAATATATAGGGCTGACATATGTTTGACATGGGGCCTACTGTAAAATATATAGGGTTGACATGGGGTTGACATAGGACCCACTGTAAAATATATAGGGCTGACATAGGCTTGACATGGGGCCTACTGTAAAATATATAGGGTTGACATGGGGCCTACTGTAAAATATATAGGGCTGACATAGGCTTGACATGGGGCCTACTGTAAAATATATAGGGTTGACATGGCGCCTACTGTAAAATATATAGGGCTGACATAGGTTTGACATGGGGCCTACTGTAAAATATATAGGGCTGACATGGGGCCTACTGTAAAATATATAGGGCTGACATAGGTTTGACATGGGGCCTACTGTAAAATATATAGGGTTGACATGGGGCCTACTGTAAAATATATAGGGCTGACATAGGGTTGACATGGGGCCTACTGTAAAATATATAGGGTTGACATGGGGCCTACTGTAAAATATATAGGGCTGACATAGGTTTGACATGGGGCCTACTGTAAAATATATAGGGTTGACATGGGGCCTACTGTAAAATATATAGGGCTGACATAGGTTTGACATGGGGCCTACTGTAAAATATATAGGGCTGACATAGGATTGACATGGGGCCTACTGTAAAATATATAGGGCTGACATGGGGCCTACTGTAAAATATATAGGGCTGACATAGGTTTGACATGGGGCCTACTGTAAAATATATAGGGTTGACATGGGGCCTACTGTAAAATATATAGGGCTGACATAGGTTTGACATGGGGCCTACTGTAAAATATATAGGGTTGACATGGGGCCTACTGTAAAATATATAGGGCTGACATAGGTTTGACATGGGGCCTACTGTAAAATATATAGGGCTGACATAGGATTGACATGGGGCCTACTGTAAAATATATAGGGCTGACATGGGGCCTACTGTAAAATATATAGGGCTGACATAGGTTTGACATGGGGCCTACTGTAAAATATATAGGGCTGACATAGGTTTGACATGGGGCCTACTGTAAAATATATAGGGCTGACATAGGTTTGACATAGGGCCTACTGTAAAATATATAGGGCTGACATAGGATTGACATGGGGCCTACTGTAAAATATATAGGGCTGACATGGGGCCTACTGTAAAATATATAGGGCTGACATAGAGTTGTCATGGGCCTACTGTAAAATATATAGGTTGACATGGGAACCTACTGTAAAATATATAGGGCTGACATGAGAACTACTGTAAAATATATAGGGCTGACATGGGAACTACTGTAAAATATATAGGGCTGACATAGGGCCTACTGTAAAATATATAGGGCTGACATGGGGCCTACTGTAAAATATATAGGGCTGTCATATGTTTGACATGGGGCCTACTGTAAAATATATAGGGCTGACATGGGGCCTACTGTAAAATATATAGGGCTGACACATGTTTGACATGGGGCCTACTGTAAAATATTTAGGGTTGACATGGGGTTGACATAGGACCTACTGTAAAATATATAGGGCTGACATAGGCTTGACATGGGGCCTACTGTAAAATATATAGGGTTGACATGGGGCCTACTGTAAAATATATAGGGCTGACATAGGCTTGACATGGGGCCTACTGTAAAATATATTGGGTTGACATGGGGCCTACTGTAAAATATATAGGGCTGACATAGGTTTGACATGGGGCCTACTGTAAAATATATAGGGCTGACATAGGATTGACATGGGGCCTACTGTAAAATATATAGGGCTGACATGGGGCCTACTGTAAAATATATAGGGCTGACATAGGTTTGACATGGGGCCTACTGTAAAATATATAGGGTTGACATGGGGCCTACTGTAAAATATATAGGGCTGACATAGGTTTGACATGGGGCCTACTGTAAAATATATAGGGTTGACATGGGGCCTACTGTAAAATATATAGGGCTGACATAGGTTTGACATGGGGCCTACTGTAAAATATATAGGGCTGACATAGGATTGACATGGGGCCTACTGTAAAATATATAGGGCTGACATGGGGCCTACTGTAAAATATATAGGGCTGACATAGGTTTGACATGGGGCCTACTGTAAAATATATAGGGCTGACATAGGTTTGACATGGGGCCTACTGTAAAATATATAGGGCTGACATAGGTTTGACATAGGGCCTACTGTAAAATATATAGGGCTGACATAGGATTGACATGGGGCCTACTGTAAAATATATAGGGCTGACATGGGGCCTACTGTAAAATATATAGGGCTGACATAGAGTTGTCATGGGCCTACTGTAAAATATATAGGTTGACATGGGAACCTACTGTAAAATATATAGGGCTGACATGAGAACTACTGTAAAATATATAGGGCTGACATGGGAACTACTGTAAAATATATAGGGCTGACATAGGGCCTACTGTAAAATATATAGGGCTGACATGGGGCCTACTGTAAAATATATAGGGCTGTCATATGTTTGACATGGGGCCTACTGTAAAATATATAGGGCTGACATGGGGCCTACTGTAAAATATATAGGGCTGACACATGTTTGACATGGGGCCTACTGTAAAATATTTAGGGTTGACATGGGGTTGACATAGGACCTACTGTAAAATATATAGGGCTGACATAGGCTTGACATGGGGCCTACTGTAAAATATATAGGGTTGACATGGGGCCTACTGTAAAATATATAGGGCTGACATAGGCTTGACATGGGGCCTACTGTAAAATATATTGGGTTGACATGGGGCCTACTGTAAAATATATAGGGCTGACATAGGTTTGACATGGGGCCTACTGTAAAATATATAGGGCTGACATAGGTTTGACATGGGGCCTACTGTAAAATATATAGGGTTGACATGGGGCCTACTGTAAAATATATAGGGCTGACATAGAGTTGACATGGGCCTACTGTAAAATATATAGGTTGACATGGGGCCTACTGTAAAATATATAGGGCTGACATAGAGTTGACATGGGCCTACTGTAAAATATATAGGGTTGACAAGGGGCCTACTGTAAAATATATAGGGATGACATAGAGTTGACATGGGCCTACTGTAAAATATATAGGGTTGACATGGGGCCTACTGTAAAATATATAGGGCTGACATAGGGCCTACTGTAAAATATATAGGGCTGACATGAGAACTACTGTAAAATATATAGGGCTGACATGGGAACTACTGTAAATTATATAGGGCTGACATAGGGCCTACTGTAAAATATATAGGGCTGACATGGGGCCTACTGTAAAATATATAGGGCTGACATATGTTTGACATGGGGCCCACTGTAAAATATATAGGGTTGACATGGGGTTGACATAGGACCCACTGTAAAATATATAGGGCTGACATAGGCTTGACATGGGGCCTACTGTAAAATATATAGGGTTGACATGGGGCCTACTGTAAAATATATAGGGCTGACATAGGCTTGACATGGGGCCTACTGTAAAATATATAGGGTTGACATGGCGCCTACTGTAAAATATATAGGGCTGACATAGGTTTGACATGGGGCCTACTGTAAAATATATAGGGCTGACATGGGGCCTACTGTAAAATATATAGGGCTGACATAGGTTTGACATGGGGCCTACTGTAAAATATATAGGGCTGACATAGGTTTGACATGGGGCCTACTGTAAAATATATAGGGCTGAGATAGGTTTGACATGGGGCCTACTGTAAAATATATAGGGCTGACATGAGAACTACTGTAAAATATATAGGGCTGACATGGGAACTACTGTAAAATATATAGGGTTGAATGGGGCCTACTGTAAAATATATAGGGCTGACATGGGGCCTACTGTAAAATATATAGGGCTGACATATGTTTGACATGGGACATACTGTAAAATATATAGGGTTGACATGGGGTTGACATAGGACCTACTGTAAAATATATAGGGCTGACATAGGCTTGACATGGGGCCTACTGTAAAATATATAGGGTTGACATGGGGCCTACTGTAAAATATATAGGGCTGACATAGGCTTGACATGGGGCCTACTGTAAAATATATAGGGTTGACATGGGGCCTACTGTAAAATATATAGGGCTGACATGGGGCCTACTGTAAAATATATAGGGCTGACATAGGTTTGACATGGGGCCTACTGTAAAATATATAGGGCTGACATGGGGCCTACTGTAAAATATATAGGGCTGACATAGGTATGACATGGGGCCTACTGTAAAATATATAGGGCTGACATAGGTTTGACATGGGGCCTACTGTAAAATATATAGGGCTGACATAGGTTTGACATGGGGCCTACTGTAAAATATTTAGGGTTGACATGGGGCCTACTGTAAAATATATAGGGCTGACATAGGTTTGACATGGGGCCTACTGTAAAATATATAGGGCTGACATAGGTTTGACATGGGGCCTACTGTAAAATATATAGGGCTGACATGAGAACTACTGTAATATATATAGGGCTGACATGGGAACTACTGTAAAATATATAGGGTTGACATGGGGCCTACTGTAAAATATATAGGGCTGACATGGGGCCTACTGTAAAATATATAGGGTTGACATGGGGTTGACATAGGACCTACTGTAAAATATATAGGGCTGACATAGGCTTGACATGGGGCCTACTGTAAAATATATAGGGTTGACATGGGGCCTACTGTAAAATATATAGGGCTGACATAGGCTTGACATGGGGCCTACTGTAAAATATATAGGGTTGACATGGGGCCTACTGTAAAATATATAGGGCTGACATGGGGCCTACTGTAAAATATATAGGGCTGACATAGGTTTGACATGGGGCCTACTGTAAAATATATAGGGCTGACATGGGGCCTACTGTAAAATATATTGGGCTGACATAGGTTTGACATGGGGCCTACTGTAACATATATAGGGCTGACATAGGTTTGACATGGGGCCTACTGTAAAATATATAGGGCTGACATAGGTTTGACATGGGGCCTACTGTAAAATATTTAGGGTTGACATGGGGCCTACTGTAAAATATATAGGGCTGACATAGGTTTGACATGGGGCCTACTGTAAAATATATAGGGCTGACATAGGTTTGACATGGGGCCTACTGTAATATATATAGGGCTGACATAGATTTGACATGGGGCCTACTGTAAAATATATAGGGCTGACATAGGTTTGACATGGGGCCTACTGTAAAATATATAGGGCTGACATAGGTTTGACATGGGGCCTACTGTAAAATATATAGGGTTGACATGGGGCCTACTGTAAAATATATAGGGCTGACATAGGTTTGACATGGGGTCTACTGTAAAATATATAGGGCTGACATAGGTTTGACATGGGGCCTACTGTAAAATATATAGGGCTGACATAGGTTTGACATGGGGCCTACTGTAAAATATTTAGGGTTGACATGGGGCCTACTGTAAAATATATAGGGCTGACATAGGTTTGACATGGGGCCTACTGTAAAATATATAGGGCTGACATAGGTTTGACATGGGGACTACTGTAAAATATATAGGGCTGACATAGGTTTGACATGGGGCCTACTGTAAAATATATAGGGCTGACATAGGCTTGACATGGGGCCTACTGTAAAATATATAGGGTTGACATGGGGCCTACTGTAAAATATATAGGGCTGACATGGGTCCTACTGTAAAATATATAGGGCTGACATTGGTTTGACATGGGGCCTACTGTAAAATATATAGGGCTGACATGGGGCCTACTGTAAAATATATAGGGCTGACATAGGTATGACATGGGGCCTACTGTAAAATATATAGGGCTGACATAGGTTTGACATGGGGCCTACTGTAAAATATATAGGGCTGACATAGGTTTGACATGGGGCCTACTGTAAAATATTTAGGGTTGACATGGGGCCTACTGTAAAATATATAGGGCTGACATAGGTTTGACATGGGGCCTACTGTAAAATATATAGGGCTGACATAGGTTTGACATGGGGCCTACTGTAAAATATATAGGGCTGACATGAGAACTACTGTAAAATATATAGGGCTGACATGGGAACTACTGTAAAATATATAGGGTTGACATGGGGCCTACTGTAAAATATATAGGGCTGACATGGGGCCTACTGTAAAATATATAGGGCTGACATATGTTTGACATGGGGCCTACTGTAAAATATATAGGGTTGACATGGGGTTGACATAGGACCCACTGTAAAATATATAGGGCTGACATAGGCTTGACATGGGGCCTACTGTAAAATATATAGGGTTGACATGGGGCCTACTGTAAAATATATAGGGCTGACATAGGCTTGACATGGGGCCTACTGTAAAATATATAGGGTTGACATGGGGCCTACTGTAAAATATATAGGGCTGACATGGGGCCTACTGTAAAATATATAGGGGCTGACATAGGTTTGACATGGGGCCTACTGTAAAATATATAGGGCTGACATGGGGCCTACTGTAAAATATATAGGGCTGACATAGGTTTGACATGGGGCCTACTGTAAAATATATAGGGCTGACATAGGTTTGACATGGGGCCTACTGTAAAATATATAGGGCTGACATAGGCTTGACATGGGGCCTACTGTAAAATATATAGGGTTGACATGGGGCCTACTGTAAAATATATAGGGCTGACATGGGGCCTACTGTAAAATATATAGGGCTGACATAGGTTTGACATGGGGCCTACTGTAAAATATATAGGGCTGACATGGGGCCTACTGTAAAATATATAGGGCTGACATAGGTTTGACATGGGGCCTACTGTAAAATATATAGGGCTGACATAGGTTTGACATGGGGCCTACTGTAAAATATATAGGGCTGACATAGGTTTGACATGGGGCCTACTGTAAAATATATAGGGCTGACATAGGTTTGACATGGGGCCTACTGTAAAATATATAGGGATGACATAGGGTTGACATGGGGCCTACTGTAAAATATATAGGGCTGACATGGGGCCTACTGTAAAATATATAGGGCTGACATAGGTTTGACATGGGGCCTACTGTAAAATATATAGGGCTGACATGGGGCCTACTGTAAAATATATAGGGCTGACATGGGAACTACTGTAAAATATATAGGGCTGACATAGGGCCTACTGTAAAATATATAGGGCTGACATGGGAACTACTGTAAAATATATAGGGCTGACATGGAAAGTACTGTAAAATGTATAGGGCTGACATAGGGCCTACTGTAAAATATATAGGGCTGACATGGGACCTACTGTAAAATATATAGGGCTGTCATATGTTTGACATGGGGCCTACTGTAAAATATATAGGGCTGACATGGGGCCTACTGTAAAATATATAGGGCTGACATATGTTTGACATGGGGCCTACTGTAAAATATATAGGGTTGACATGGGGCCTACTGTAAAATATATAGGGCTGACCTATGTTTGACATGGGGCCTACTGTAAAATATATAGGGTTGACATGGGGTTGACATAGGACCTACTGTAAAATATATAGGGCTGACATAGGCTTGACATGGGACCTACTGTAAAATATATAGGGTTGACATGGGGCCTACTGTAAAATATATAGGGCTGACATAGGCTTGACATGGGGCCTACTGTAAAATATACAGGGCTGACATGGGGCCTACTGTAAAATATATAGGGTTGACATGGGGCCTACTGTAAAATATATAGGGTTGACATGGGGCCTACTGTAAAATATATAGGGCTGACATAGGTTTGACATAGGGCCTACTGTAAAATATTCAGGGCTGACATGGGGCCTGCTGTGGAAGACATAGAGCTGACATATGAGACACATTTAAAAGAGTAGCTTTTTTCCATCTTCGTAAAATCTGAAGCACTCATCTATGCTTTTGTCACTTCAAGATTATACTACTGCAATGCTCTACTCTCCAGCTACCCGGATAAGGCTCTATATAAACATCAGCTTGTGCTAAATACAGCTGCTAGAATCTTGACTAGAATCCTGTGCGGTTGGGGAGATCTGTGTGGGCTATACTCAGCCTTGTTTCAGGATAGTTAGTCAAATCAAATCAAATCTTATTTGTCACATGCTTCGTAAACAACAGGTACAGACTAACAGTGGCAAAGTGGGTGGGGTTATATCCTGCCTGGTTGGCCCTGTCCAGGGGTCAATCAAAGTCTACGTTGAGACCAAAGGGAGCAAGGGTCTTTAAATTAAAGATCGAGGCAGCCTCTCGTTTTAACAATAAGTTGTCAAGGTCACCCCCTCTCCTAGGGAGGGTGACATGTTTGATGCCGATATAACGTAAGGACGAAATCTAGTGGTTCGCTACCATACTGGGTATGTCGAGTTTTTGCACCTAATGGTGCTACGATGCTCCGAGAATCATACTTTTATTTAGCGCTTTGTTTTACCCACATAATTTTTACCACAAGGACAAGTTCTAAGATAAATAACTGCCTTAGTGGAGCACGTAATAACACCTTTGATTGGGATCTGTTTCCCTGTTTGGGGGTGTTTGAAGGATCTACATTTGTAAGTGCCATTGCATTGAGCACAGCCATTACACAAATAGACGTTGTGCAGGGATATTTAGAGGTGGTAGTGAAATGCAACAGTGCATTAGTATCTAACAAATCACAACAGTACACACAAATCTCAAAATAAAAGAATGTAATTAAGAAATGCATAAATATTAGGACGAGCAATGTCGGGGTGGCATGGACCAGAATACAGTAGAATACAGTATATACATATGAAATGAGTAAAACAGTATGTAAACATTATTAAAGTGACCAGAGATTCCATGTCTATGTACATAGGGCAGCAGCCTCTAAGGTGCAGAGTTGAGTAACCGGGTGGTAGCCGGCTACTGTAAGTGACTAAGTTCAGGGTACTGGGCCGGCTATTGATGGCAATTTAACAGTCTGATGGCCTTGAGATAGAATCTGTTTGTCAGTCTCTTGGTCCCAGCTTTGATGCACCTGTACTGACTTCGCCTTCTGGATGATAGCGGGGTGAACAGGCCGTGGCTCAAGTGGTTGATGTCCTTGATGATCTTTTTGGGCTTCCTGTGACATCGGGTGCCGTAGGTGTCTTGGAGGGCAGGCAGTGTGCCCCCGCTGATGCGTTGGGCAGACCGCACCACCATCTGAAGAGCCCTGCAGTTGCGGGCGGTGCAGTTGCCGTACCAGGCGGTGATGCTCTCAATGGTGCATCTGTAAAGGTTTGTGAGGGTCTTAGTGGCCAAGCCGAATTTCTTCAGCTTCTTGAGCTTGAGGAGATGCTGTTGCGCCTTCTTCACCACACTGTCTGTGTGGGTGGACCATTTCAGATTGTCAGTGATGTGTTCCCCGAGGAACTTGAAGCTTTTCATGTTCTCCACTGCGGTCCCGTCGATGGGGGCGTGCTCCCTCTGCTGTCTTCTGAAGTTCACGATCAGCTCCTTAGTTTTGTTGACGTTGAGGGAGACGTTATTTTCCTGGCACCACACTCCCAGAGCCCTCACCTCCTCCCTGTAGGCTGTCTCGTCATTGTTGGTAATCAAGCCTACTACTGTTGTGTCATCTGCAAACTTGATGTTTGAGTTGGAGGTGTGCGTGGCCACACAGTCATGGGTGAACAGGGAGTACAGGAGGGGGCTGAGCACGCACCCTTGTGGGGCCCCTGTGTTGAGGATCAGCTTGGTGGAGGTGTTGTTTCCTACATTCACAACCAGGGGGTGGCCCGTCAGGAAGTCCAGGACCCAGTTGTACAGGGTGGGGTTCAGACCCAGGGCCCCAAGCTTAATGATGAGCTTGGAGGGTACTATGTTGTTGAAGGCTGAGCTGTAGTCAATGAATAGCATTCTTACATAGATATTCCTCTTGTCCAGATGGGATAGGGCAGTGTGCAGTGCGATGGCGATTGCATTGTCTGTGGATCTATTGGGGCGGTATGCAAATTGAAGTGGGTCTAGGGTGTCCGGTAAGGTGCAGGTGATATGATCCTTAACTAGCCCCTCAAAGCACTTCATTTAGTTCAGTTACCTTTACTTTCTTGGGTACAGGAACAATGGTGGACATCTTGAAGCAAGTGAGGACAGCAGACTGGGATTGGGAGAGATTTAATATGTCCGTAAACACTCCAGCCAGCTGGTCTGCGCATACTCTGAGGATGCGGCTAGGGAGACCGTCTGGGCAGGCAACCTTGCGGGGGTTAACACGCTTAAAATGTCTTACTCACGCCGGCCATGGAAAATGAGAGTCCACAGTCCTCGGGAGCGTGCTGCGTCGGTGGCGCTGTGTTATCCTCAATGCGGGCGAAGAAGGTGTTTAGCTTGTCCGGGAGCAAGACGTTGGTGTCCACGACGTGGATGGTTTTCCCTTTGTAATCATTGATTGTCTAGAGTCCCTGCCACATATATCTCATGTCTGAACCGTCGAATTGCGACTCCACTTTGTCTCTGTACTGACATTTTGCCTGTTTGATTGCTTTACGGAAGGCATAACTGCACTGTTTGTATTCAACCATATTCCCAGTCACCATACCGTGGTTAAATCCGGTGGTTCACGCTTTCAGTTTTGCGCGAATGCTGCCATCTATCCACGTTTTTTGGTTTGGGTAGGTTTTAATAGTCACAGTGGGTTCAACATCCCCTATACACTTCTTGATGAACTCAGTCACTGTGTCAGTGTATACATCAATGTCATTCTCAGACGCAACCCGGAACATCCCAGTCCACGTGATAAAAACAATCTTGACGCATGGATTCCGATTGGTCAGACCAGCGTTGAATAGACTTTAGCACGGGTACCACTTGTTTGAGGTTCTGCCTATAAGAAGGGAGGAGCAGAATGGAGTCGTGATCTAATTTCCCGAAGGGAGGGCGGGGGAGGGCCTTGCAGCCATCCCGGAAGGGGGAGTAACAATGGTTGAGAGTTTTTGAAGCGCGAGTACTACAGACAATGTGTTGATAGAACTTCGGTAGCATTTTCCTCAGATTTGCTTGATTAAAGTCCCCAGCTACATTAAATGTGGCCTCAGGATGTGGTTTCCAGTTTGCACAAAGTCCAGTGTAGTTTCTTGAGGGCCGTTGTGGTATCGGCAATATACACAGCGGTGACTATAACCGAGAGAATTCTCTTGGTGTCACGATCGTCAGGGAGAGAAGTAGACCAATGCGCAGCGTGTTGAACGAACATGTTTACTTTAATTAGTTAAAGCACAAAACTCAAAATACAAAACAAGAAACGACTCGTGAAGTCCACGGTAACACTGACCGAACACGGAACAAGAACCCACAAACACAAAAGGAAAACAGACAGTTTAAATATGGCTCCCAATCAGAGACAACCAGCAAACAGCTGACACTCGTTGCCTCTGATTGGGAGTCACTCAGGCCAACATAGAAAAACACAACCTAGAACACCCAACATAGAAACAGAACACATAGAATGAACACACCCTGGCTCAACATATAGAGTCCCAGAGCCAGGGTGTGACAGTACCCCCCCCTAAAGGCGCGGACTGCGACCGCGCCTCAATAAGAGCAAAACAGGGGAGGGCTGGGTGGGCATACCTCCTCGGCGGCGGTTCTGGCTCCGGCCTTGCCCACCACCCTCCAATAATCCCCCCATAGTGCCCCTGGTCCGGTCTGGCCCCGCTGGCTGGAGCTGACCTGAACGTAGCAGGAACGGCTAGCTTCAGCTCCGTTGTGGAGCAGTTGAGCGGTACCTGATTTGGCACCGATGACCCAGGCACGGGTTGTGCCGACTGACGACGCGCACCCTTGGCCGGTGCGTGAGGCGAGGAACGGACCGGACCGGGCTGACGATCGCGCACCCCTGGCTTGGTGCGTGGAGCAGCAACGGGCCGGACCGGGCTGACGATACGCACCCCTGGCTTGGTGCGTGGAGCCGAACGGGCCTCACCGACTGACGCACTCGCACCCCTGGCTTGCGCGTGGAGCAGCAATGGGCCGGACCGGGCTGACGATGCGCACCCCTGGCTTGGTGCGTGAGCCGAACAGGCTTTACCGGGCTGACGCACTCGCACCCCTGGCTTGGTGCGAGTAGCAGGAACGGGCTGGACCAGGCTGACGACTCGCACCCTGGCTTGGTGCGAGTAGCAGGAACGTTCTGGACCAGGCTGACGACTCGCACCCCTGGCTTGGTGCGAGTGGCAGGAACAGGCCGGGCCGGGCTGGCGACTCGCACCCCTGGCTTGGTGCGAGTGGCAGGAACAGGCCGGGCCGGGCTGGCGACGCGCACCGTAGGCTTGGTGCGAGTGGCAGGAACAGGCCGGGCCGGGCTGGCGACGCACACCGTAGGCTTGGTGCGAGTGGCAGGAACAGGCCGGGCCGGGCTGGCGACGCGCACCGTAGACTTGGTGCGTGGAGCAGGGACAGGCCGGGCTGGGCTGGCGACGCACCCCGTAGGCTTGGTGCGTGGAGCAGGAACAGGCCGGGCTGGGCTGGCGACGCACCCCGTAGGCTTGGTGCGTGGAGCAGGGACAGGCCGGGCTGGGCTGGCGACGCACCCCGTAGGCTTGGTGCGTGGAGCAGGGACAGGCCGGGCTGGGCTGGCGACGCACACCGTAGGCTTGGTGCGTGGAGCAGGGACAGGCCGAACCGGGCTGTGGAGACGGATAGGAGACCTGGAGTGAAGAGCGGCCACAACCCGTCCTGGCTGAATGCCTACCCTCACACACTCTGTGTGAGGCATCCGCACAGGACGTACAGGGCTGTGTACCCGTACTGGCATAACAGCACGCGACACTGGAGCAGGATATCCGGGACCGCGGAGAGGCATTGGAGACCACGAGCGTTGAGCCGGTACACTCCGTCCTGGCTGCATACCCCCCTTCGCACGACACGTGCGGGGTGCTCGCACAGGACGTACAGGACTATGCCGGACCACTCGTGGCACAGTACGCCGCTCCGCATACCGCGGAACCTGCCCCGTCCCATGCTACCATGCCTGAGTACGGGAAGTTGGTTCCGCTCTCCATCCAGGCTCCGCCAACCTGCCTTCTGGCCCCCCTAACCCGGTGGCCTCCTCTCCAAATCGCCCTGTGGCAGCCTCCTGCTGCCCAGCCGCCCATGCCGTGTGCCCCCCCCTAAAAATGTTTTGGGGTTGCCTCTCGTCCGTCCGACGATGGCACTGCTGACGCCGCTGCTCCTCTCTCGCCAGGGCCTTAATCCTACCCCAAGGTCCCTTGTCCCCGAGCATGTCCTCCCAGGACCACGATTTGCCCACCTGGGCCATCGCCAGCCTCTCCATCTCCTTTCCTGGCACTTCCTCCCATGTCCAGTCTGCCTGCTCCTGGACACGCTGCTTGGTCCTTTTATGGTGGGTTCTTCTGTCACGTTCGTCAGGGAGAGAAGTAGACCAATGCGCAGCGTGTTGAACGAACATGTTTACTTTAATTAGTTAAAGCACAAAACTCAAAATACAAAACAAGAAACGACTCGTGAAGTCCACGGTAACACTGACCGAACACGGAACAAGAACCCACAAACACAAAAGGAAAACAGACAGTTTAAATATGGCTCCCAATCAGAGACAACCAGCAAACAGCTGACACTCGTTGCCTCTGATTGGGAGTCACTCAGGCCAACATAGAAAAACACAACCTAGAACACCCAACATAGAAACAGAACACATAGAATGAACACACCCTGGCTCAACATATAGAGTCCCAGAGCCAGGGTGTGACACTTGGCAGGTAATACAGTTGGCATTTGATTGTGAGGCATTCTAGGTTGGGTGAACAAAAGGACTTGAGTTCCTGTATGGGAACACCCTGTCGTTCTCCCACAATCACACTCAGTTTGGAAAACACTCTGTTTGTTATTTTTGATTAAAACAAAAACGCTATTCATAAATACGAATACAGAACTTGTTTTTGCGTGGATTCCACGATGCAGTTAGCTTTTAACAGCTAGGACCTCTATTTCTTGTCCCGGAATCCCGCTTAAGAGACAGGTTGAAGCCTGCTTGACAGAGACGCTAAGCTGCTAGCCATCAAGCTAACGAAGTTGGTACCAGATGAGTTTTGCAATGGAGCCTCTTTGTCTGGAGAACTAAACGAACAGTTCCAGCGCTGTAGGAGCTGTATCTACTACGCTTTGTTTTGGGACAAACCGGATCACTCAGAGTTCCAATGCGGCAATTGTTTACTTGCCGAGGATTATAGGCTTGAGGGGGCTTCCTTGATCACGCAGGTCGCCAGCCTACGTAAGAAACTGGGGAAAACGCGGAGTGGAATGTTTACATTTTCTACGCCGGTGGCTGGACGGCGTTCGCGCTTGTTGGATGCATCTCCGACTTGTCGTTTGTCGTTATCCAACTGGCCGGTGTTGCCCGGAGCTCCACCATCTGATAGCGCCGTCGAAGGAGCACAGCATGAGGAGAAAGGCAATCAACGATGGTCGCATGTCACGAGCTGTGGAAGTCGAAGACAGCGACCTCCCGCAAAGCAGTCTACACTCCCAACAAGAGGCCCGTAGCGGATACAAACAACAAATAGTTTTGCCGTCCTGGTGCCTGATCTTCCTGCACCATCGTCGCTGGGGGTGCCTGTGTCTGCGTCCGCAGTGCCTACTACTACGATTTCGAAGTCGACGTCGGCAACCTTCCGTCCCTGCTCTGGATTGAGCGGGGATTCTCCATCTGTCGGAGGCCTGCATCCTGTGAAGCGTGAGAGTGGGCGGATTTCCTCGTCCTTCTTGCCAGCCGTGATTTTGGGCAGCTCCATGGTAAGAAATGTGACCGTTCCTGGTGCAAAAACAATGTCCTACACACACAGGCACAGACACATGCATACACACACACGATAACATACGCACTATACACACACGTACACATGGCTTTTGTGTTGTAGATATGTGGTAGTAGAGTAGTGGCCTGAGGGAACACACTTAATGTGTTGTGAAATCTGTTTTGAAATTTTATTGTTATGTTTTTAAAATTGTATATAACTGTCTAAATTTTGCAGGATCACAGGAAGAGTATCTGCTGCCTTGGCAGGAACTAATGGGGATCCATAATAAACCCCAGGAAGAGTATCTGCTGCCTTGGCAGGAACTAATGGGGATCCATAATAAACCCCAGGAAGAGTATCTGCTGCCTTGGCAGGAACTAATGGGGATCCATAATAAACCCCCAGGAAGAGTAGCTGCTGCCTTGGCAGGAACTAATGGGATCCATAATAAACCCCAGGAAGAGTAGCTGCTGCCTTGACAGGAACTAATGGGGATTCATAATAAACCCCAGGAAGAGTAGCTGCTGCCTTGACAGGAACTAATGGGGATTCATAATAAACCCCAGGAAGAGTAGCTGCTGCCTTGGCAGGAACTAATGGGGATTCATAATAAACCCCAGGAAGAGTAGCTGCTGCCTTGGCAGGAACTAATGGGGATTCATAATAAACCCTAGGAAGAGTAGCTGCTGCCTTGGCAGGAACTAATGGGGATCCATAATAAACCCCAGGAAGAGTAGCTGCTGCCTTGGCAGGAACTAATGGGGATCCATAATAAACCCCAGGAAGAGTAGCTGCTGCCTTGGCAGGAACTAATGGGGATCCATAATAAACCCCAGGAAGAGTAGCTGCTGCCTTGGCAGGAACTAATGGGGTTCCATAATAAACCCCAGGAAGAGTAGCTGCTGCCTTGGCAGGAACTAATGGGGATCCATAATAAACCCCAGGAAGAGTAGCTGCTGCCTTGGCAGGAACTAATGGGGATCCATAATAAACCCCAGGAAGAGTAGCTGCTGCCTTGGCAGGAACTAATGGGGATCCATAATAAACCCCAGGAAGAGTAGCTGCTGCCTTGGCAGGAACTAATGGGGATCCATAATAAATACAATACAAGTACCTTGGGAGGGCAGATGAGTTTGACGGGGTTTGAGAATGTGTCCACCAACTCTTTCTCTCCCTCCGGTTGGAACTAAGAGAGAAATAGGAGAACATGTTATGATCAAATTAACAAAACACAACTCAGTGTTCTCTTTGCAAACAAATATTATGCAATATTTTACCATATCGTTATTTAACATAGAAAGAAAGGTTAAGTGAGTTCACCATGTTGTTTCATAGTCCCAACTGCTAACCCTAACCTTAACCCTAACCCTTAACTCACCATGTTGTTCCAGAGTCCCTTAGCCAGCTCCTAACCCCTAACCCACCATGTTGTCCCATAGTCGCTTAGCCAGCTCCTAACCTTAACCCCTAACCCACCATGTTGTCCAAAAGTCCCTTAGCGAGCTCCTAACCCTAACCCACCATGTTGTCCCATAGTCCCTTAGCCAGCTCCTAACCCCTAACCCACCATGTTGTCCCATAGTCCCTTAGCCAGCTCCTAACCCCTAACCCACCATGTTGTCCCATAGTCCCTTAGCCAGCTCCTAACCCCTAACTCACCATGTTGTCCCATAGTCCCTTAGCCAGCTCCTAACCCCTAACCCACCATGTTGTCCCATAGTCCCTTAGCCAGCTCCTAACCTTAACCCCTAACCCACCATGTTGTCCCATAGTCCCTTAGCCAGCTCCTAACACCTAACCCACCATGTTGTCCCATAGTCCCTTAGCCAGCTCCTAACCCCTAACCCACCATGTTGTCCCATAGTCCCTTAGCCAGCTCCTAACCCCTAACCCACCATGTTGTCCCATAGTCCCTTAGCCAGCTCCTAACCTTAACCCCTAACCCACCATGTTGTCCCATAGTCCCTTAGCCAGCTCCTAACACCTAACCCACCATGTTGTCCCATAGTCCCTTAGCCAGCTCCTAACCCCTAACCCACCATGTTGTCCCATAGTCCCTTAGCCAGCTCCTAACCCCTAACTCACCATGTTGTCCCATAGTCCCTTAGCCAGCTCCTAACCCCTAACAAAACCATGTTGTCCCATAGTCCCTTAGCCAGCTCCTAACCCCTAACTCACCATGTTGTCCCATAGTCCCTTAGCCAGTTCCTAACCCTAACCCACCATGTTGTCCCATAGTCCCTTAGCCAGCTCCTAACCTTAACCCCAAACCCACCATGTTGTCCCATAGTCCCTTAGCCAGCTCCTAACCCTAACCCACCATGTTGTCCCATAGTCCCTTAGCCAGCTCCTAACCCCTAACCCACCATGTTGTCCCATAGTCCCTCAGCCAGCTCCTAACCTTAACCCCTAACCCACCATGTTGTCCCATAGTCCCTTAGCCAGCTCCTAACCCCTAACCCACCATGTTGTCCCATAGTCCCTTAGCCAGCTCCTAGCCCTAACCCACCATGTTGTCCCATAGTCCCTTAGCCAGCTCCTAACCTTAACCCACCATGTTGTTCCATAGTCCCTTAGCCAGCTCCTAACCCTAACCCACCATGTTGTCCCATAGTCCCTTAGCCAGCTCCTAACCTTAACCCCTAACCCACCATGTTGTCCCATAGTCCCTTAGCCAGCTCCTAACCTTAACCCCCTAACCCACCATGTTGTCCCATAGTCCCTTAGCCAGCTCCTAACCCCTAACCCACCATGTTGTCCCATAGTCCCTTAGCCAGCTCCTAACCCTAACCCACCATGTTGTCCCATAGTCCCTTAGCCAGCTCCTAACCCCTAACCCACCATGTTGTCCCATAGTCCCTCAGCCAGCTCCTAACCTTAACCCCTAACCCACCATGTTGTCCCATAGTCCCTTAGCCAGCTCCTAACCTTAACCCCTAACCCACCATGTTGTCCCATAGTCCCTTAGCCAGCTCCTAACCCCTAACCCACCATGTTGTCCCATAGTCCCTTAGCCAGCTCCTAACCCCTAACTCACCATGTTGTCCCATAGTCCCTTAGCCAGCTCCTAACCCCTAACCCACCATGTTGTCCCATAGTCCCTTAGCCAGCTCCTAACCTTAACCCCTAACCCACCATGTTGTCCCATAGTCCCTTAGCCAGCTCCTAACACCTAACCCACCATGTTGTCCCATAGTCCCTTAGCCAGCTCCTAACCCCCTAACTCACCATGTTGTCCCATAGTCCCTTAGCCAGCTCCTAACCCCTAACCCACCATGTTGTCCCATAGTCCCTTAGCCAGCTCCTAACCTTAACCCCTAACCCACCATGTTGTCCCATAGTCCCTTAGCCAGCTCCTAACCCCCTAACCCACCATGTTGTCCCATAGTCCCTTAGCCAGCTCCTAGCCCTAACCCACCATGTTGTCCCATAGTCCCTTAGCCAGCTCCTAACCTTAACCCACCATGTTGTTCCATAGTCCCTTAGCCAGCTCCTAACCCTAACCCACCATGTTGTCCCATAGTCCCTTAGCCAGCTCCTAACCTTAACCCCTAACCCACCATGTTGTCCCATAGTCCCTTAGCCAGCTCCTAACCTTAACCCCTAACCCACCATGTTGTCCCATAGTCCCTTAGCCAGCTCCTAACCCCTAACCCACCATGTTGTCCCATAGTCCCTTAGCCAGCTCCTAACCCTAACCCACCATGTTGTCCCATAGTCCCTTAGCCAGCTCCTAACCCCTAACCCACCATGTTGTCCCATAGTCCCTCAGCCAGCTCCTAACCTTAACCCCCTAACCCACCATGTTGTCCCATAGTCCCTTAGCCAGCTCCTAACCTTAACCCCCTAACCCACCATGTTGTCCCATAGTCCCTTAGCCAGCTCCTAACCCCTAACCCACCATGTTGTCCCATAGTCCCTTAGCCAGCTCCTAACCCCCTAACTCACCATGTTGTCCCATAGTCCCTTAGCCAGCTCCTAACCCCTAACCCACCATGTTGTCCCATAGTCCCTTAGCCAGCTCCTAACCTTAACCCCTAACCCACCATGTTGTCCCATAGTCCCTTAGCCAGCTCCTAACACCTAACCCACCATGTTGTCCCATAGTCCCTTAGCCAGCTCCTAACCCCTAACCCACCATGTTGTCCCATAGTCCCTTAGCCAGCTCCTAACCCCTAACAAAACCATGTTGTCCCATAGTCCCTTAGCCAGCTCCTAACCCCTAACTCACCATGTTGTCCCATAGTCCCTTAGCCAGCTCCTAACCCCTAACCCACCATGTTGTCCCATAGTCCCTTAGCCAGCTCCTAACCCCTAACAAAACCATGTTGTCCCATAGTCCCTTAGCCAGCTCCTAACCCCTAACTCACCATGTTGTCCCATAGTCCCTTAGCCAGTTCCTAACCCTAACCCACCATGTTGTCCCATAGTCCCTTAGCCAGCTCCTAACCTTAACCCCAAACCCACCATGTTGTCCCATAGTCCCTTAGCCAGCTCCTAACCCTAACCCACCATGTTGTCCCATAGTCCCTTAGCCAGCTCCTAACCCCTAACCCACCATGTTGTCCCATAGTCCCTCAGCCAGCTCCTAACCTTAACCCCCTAACCCACCATGTTGTCCCATAGTCCCTTAGCCAGCTCCTAACCCCTAACCCACCATGTTGTCCCATAGTCCCTTAGCCAGCTCCTAGCCCTAACCCACCATGTTGTCCCATAGTCCCTTAGCCAGCTCCTAACCTTAACCCACCATGTTGTTCCATAGTCCCTTAGCCAGCTCCTAACCCTAACCCACCATGTTGTCCCATAGTCCCTTAGCCAACTCCTAACCTTAACCCCCTAACCCACCATGTTGTCCCATAGTCCCTTAGCCAGCTCCTAACCTTAACCCCTAACCCACCATGTTGTCCCATAGTCCCTTAGCCAGCTCCTAACCCCTAACCCACCATGTTGTCCCATAGTCCCTTAGCCAGCTCCTAACCCTAACCCACCATGTTGTCCCATAGTCCCTTAGCCAGCTCCTAACCCCTAACCCACCATGTTGTCCCATAGTCCCTCAGCCAGCTCCTAACCTTAACCCCTAACCCACCATGTTGTCCCATAGTCCCTTAGCCTGCTCCTAACCCTAACCCACCATGTTGTCCCATAGTCCCTTAGCCAGCTCCTAACCCTAACCCACCATGTTGTCCCATAGTCCCTTAGCCAGCTCCTAACCCTAACCCACCATGTTGTCCCATAGTCCCTTAGCCAGCTCCTAGCCCTAACCCACCATGTTGTCCCATAGTCCCTTAGCCAGCTCCTAACCTTAACCCACCATGTTGTCCCATAGTCCCTTAGCCAGCTCCTAACCTTAACCCCTAACCCACCATGTTGTCCCATAGTCCCTTAGCCAGCTCCTAACCTTAACCCCTAACCCACCATGTTGTCCCATAGTCCCTTAGCCAGCTCCTAACCCCTAACCCACCATGTTGTCCCATAGTCCCTTAGCCAGCTCCTAACCCCTAACCCACCATGTTGTCCCATAGTCCCTTAGCCAGCTCCTAACCTTAACCCCTAACTCACCATGTTGTCCCATAGTCCCTCAGCCAGCTCCTAACCTTAACCCCTAACTCACCATGTTGTCCCATAGTCCCTCAGCCAGCTCCTAACCCTAACCCCTAACCCACCATGTTGTCCCATAGTCCCTTAGCCAGCTCCTAACCCTAACCCACCATGTTGTCCCATAGTCCCTCAGACAGCTCCTAACCTTAACCCCTAACCCATCATGTTGTCCCATAGTCCCTTAGCCAGCTCCTAACCATAACCCACCATGTTGTCCCATAGTCCCTTAGCTAGCTCCTAACCCCTAACCCACCATGTTGTCCCATAGTCCCTTAGCCAACTCCTAACCCTAACCCTAACCCACCATGTTGTCCCATAGTCCCTTAGCCAGCTCCTAACCCTAACCCTAACAAAACCATGCTGTCCCATAGTCCCTTAGCCAGCTCCTAACCCCTAAATCACCATGTTGTCCCATAGTCCCTAAGCCAGCTCCTAACCTTAACCCACCATGTTGTCCCATAGTCCCTTAGCCAGCTCCTAACCCTAACCCACCATGTTGTCCCATAGTCCCTTAGCCAGCTCCTGACCTTAACCCCTAACTCACCATGTTGTCCCATAGTCCCTTAGCCAGCTCCTAACCCTAACTCACCATGTTGTCCCATAGTACCGTAGCCAGCTCCTAAACCTAACCCTAACACACCATGTTGTCCCATAGTCCCTTAGCCAGCTCCTAACCTTAACCCCTAACCCACCATGTTGTCCCATAGTCCCTTAGCCAGCTCCTAATCCCTAACCCACCATGTTGTCCCATAGTCCCTTAGCCAACTCCTAACCCTAACCCACCATGTTGTCCCATAGTCCCTTAGCCAGCTCCTAACCCCTAACAAAACCATGTTGTCCCATAGTCCCTTAGCCAGCTCCTAACCCCTAACAAAACCATGTTGTCCCATAGTCCCTTAGCCAGCTCCTAACCCCTAACTCACCATGTTGTCCCATAGTCCCTTAGCCAGCTCCTAACCCTAACCCCTAACCCACCATGTTGTCCCATAGTCCCTTAGCCAGCTCCTAACCTTAACCCCTAACCCACCATGTTGTCCCATAGTCCCTTAGCCAGCTCCTAACCCCTAACAAAACCATGTTGTCCCATAGTCCCTTAGCCAGCTCCTAACCCCTAACTCACCATGTTGTCAAATAGTCCCTTAGCCAGCTCCTAACCCTAACTCACCATGTTGTCCCATAGTCCCTTAGCCAGCTCCTAACCCTAACCCACCATGTTGTCCCATAGTCCCTTAGCCAGCTCCTAACCTTAACCCCTAACCCACCATGTTGTCCCATAGTCCCTTAGCCAGCTCCTAACCCTAACCCACCATGTTGTCCCAAATTCCCTTAGCCAGCTCCTAACCCTAACCCACCATGTTGTCCCATAGTCCCTTAGCCAGCTCCTAACCCTAACCCACCATGTTGTCCCATAGTCCCTTAGCCAGCTCCTAACCTTAACCCCTAACCCACCATGTTGTCCCATAGTCCCTTAGCCAGCTCCTAACCCCTAACCCACCATGTTGTCCCATAGTCCCTTAGCCAGCTCCTAGCCCTAACCCACCATGTTGTCCCATAGTCCCTTAGCCAGCTCCTAACCTTAACCCACCATGTTGTTCCATAGTCCCTTAGCCAGCTCCTAACCCCCTAACCCACCATGTTGTCCCATAGTCCCTCAGCCAGCTCCTAACCTTAACCCCTAACCCACCATGTTGTCCCATAGTCCCTAAGCCTGCTCCTAACCCTAACCCACCATGTTGTCCCATAGTCCCTTAGCCAGCTCCTAACCCTAACCCACCATGTTGTCCCATAGTCCCTTAGCCAGCTCCTAACCTTAACCCCCTAACCCACCATGTTGTCCCATAGTCCCTTAGCCAGCTCCTAACCCTAACCCACCATGTTGTCCCATAGTCCCTTAGCCAGCTCCTAACCTTAACCCACCATGTTGTCCCATAGTCCCTTAGCCAGCTCCTAACCTTAACCCCTAACCCACCATGTTGTCCCATAGTCCCTTAGCCAGCTCCTAACCTTAACCCCTAACCCACCATGTTGTCCCATAGTCCCTTAGCCAGCTCCTAACCCCTAACCCACCATGTTGTCCCATAGTCCCTTAGCCAGCTCCTAACCCCTAACCCACCATGTTCTCCCATAGTCCCTTAGCCAGCTCCTAACCTTAACCCCCTAACTCACCATGTTGTCCCATAGTCCCTCAGCCAGCTCCTAACCTTAACCCCTAACTCACCATGTTGTCCCATAGTCCCTCAGCCAGCTCCTAACCCTAACCCCCTAACCCACCATGTTGTCCCATAGTCCCTTAGCCAGCTCCTAACCCTAACCCACCATGTTGTCCCATAGTCCCTCAGACAGCTCCTAACCTTAACCCCTAACCCATCATGTTGTCCCATAGTCCCTTAGCCAGCTCCTAACCCTAACCCATCATGTTGTCCCATAGTCCCTTAGCCAGCTCCTAACCCTAACCCACCATGTTGTCCCATAGTCCCTTAGCTAGCTCCTAACCCCTAACCCACCATGTTGTCCCATAGTCCCTTAGCCAACTCCTAACCCTAACCCTAACCCACCATGTTGTCCCATAGTCCCTTAGCCAGCTCCTAACCCTAACCCTAACAAAACCATGCTGTCCCATAGTCCCTTAGCCAGCTCCTAACCCCTAACTCACCATGTTGTCCCATAGTCCCTTAGCCAGCTCCTAACCTTAACCCACCATGTTGTCCCATAATCCCTTAGCCAGCTCCTAACCCTAACCCACCATGTTGTCCCATAGTCCCTTAGCCAGCTCCTGACCTTAACCCCTAACTCACCATGTTGTCCCATAGTCCCTTAGCCAGCTCCTAACCTTAAACCCTAACCCCTATCAACTAACCCCTAACTCACCATGTTGTTTCATAGTCCTTTGGCCAACTCCCAACCTTAAACCCTAACCCCTATCCACTAACCCCTAACTCACCATGTTGTCCCATAGTCCCTCAGCCAGCTCCTAACCCTAACCCCTAACCCACCATGTTGTCCCATAGTCCCTAAGCCAGCTCCTAACCCCTAACCCACCATGTTGTCCCATAGTCCCTTAGCCAGCTCCTAACCCTAACCCACCATGTTGTCCCATTGTCCCTTAGCCAGCTCCTAACCCTAACCCACCATGTTGTCCCATAGTCCCTTAGCCAGCTCCTAACCCTAACTCACCATGTTGTCCCATAGTACCGTAGCCAGCTCCTAAACCTAACCCTAACACACCATGTTGTCCCATAGTCCCTTAGCCAGCTCCTAACCTTAACCCCTAACCCACCATGTTGTCCCATAGTCCCTTAGCCAGCTCCTAATCCCTAACCCACCATGTTGTCCCATAGTCCCTTAGCCAACTCCTAACCCTAACCCACCATGTTGTCCCATAGTCCCTTAGCCAGCTCCTAACCCCTAACAAAACCATGTTGTCCCATAGTCCCTTAGCCAGCTCCTAACCCCTAACAAAACCATGTTGTCCCATAGTCCCTTAGCCAGCTCCTAACCCCTAACTCACCATGTTGTCCCATAGTCCCTTAGCCAGCTCCTAACCCTAACCCTAACCCACCATGTTGTCCCATAGTCCCTTAGCCAGCTCCTAACCTTAACCCCTAACCCACCATGTTGTCCCATAGTCCCTTAGCCAGCTCCTAACCCCTAACAAAACCATGTTGTCCCATAGTCCCTTAGCCAGCTCCTAACCCCTAACTCACCATGTTGTCCCATAGTCCCTTAGCCAGCTCCTAACCCTAACCCTAACCCACCATGTTGTCCCATAGTCCCTTAGCCAGCTCCTAACCTTAACCCCTAACCCACCATGTTGTCCCATAGTCCCTTAGCCAGCTCCTAACCCCTAACAAAACCATGTTGTCCCATAGTCCCTTAGCCAGCTCCTAACCCCTAACTCACCATGTTGTCAAATAGTCCCTTAGCCAGCTCCTAACCCTAACTCACCATGTTGTCCCATAGTCCCTTAGCCAGCTCCTAACCCTAACCCACCATGTTGTCCCATAGTCCCTTAGCCAGCTCCTAACCTTAACCCCTAACCCACCATGTTGTCCCATAGTCCCTTAGCCAGCTCCTAACCCTAACCCACCATGTTGTCCCAAAGTCCCTTAGCCAGCTCCTAACCCTAACCCACCATGTTGTCCCATAGTCCCTTAGCCAGCTCCTAACCCTAACCCACCATGTTGTCCCATAGTCCCTTAGCCAGCTCCTAACCTTAACCCCTAACCCACCATGTTGTCCCATAGTCCCTTAGCCAGCTCCTAACCCCTAACTCACCATGTTGTCCCATAGTCCCTTAGCCAGCTCCTAACCCTAACCCTAACCCACCATGTTGTCCCATAGTCCCTTAGCCAGCTCCTAACCTTAACCCCTAACCCACCATGTTGTCCCATAGTCCCTTAGCCAGCTCCTAACCCCTAACAAAACCATGTTGTCCCATAGTCCCTTAGCCAGCTCCTAACCCCTAACTCACCATGTTGTCAAATAGTCCCTTAGCCAGCTCCTAACCCTAACTCACCATGTTGTCCCATAGTCCCTTAGCCAGCTCCTAACCCTAACCCACCATGTTGTCCCATAGTCCCTTAGCCAGCTCCTAACCTTAACCCCTAACCCACCATGTTGTCCCATAGTCCCTTAGCCAGCTCCTAACCCTAACCCACCATGTTGTCCCAAAGTCCCTTAGCCAGCTCCTAACCCTAACCCACCATGTTGTCCCATAGTCCCTTAGCCAGCTCCTAACCCTAACCCACCATGTTGTCCCATAGTCCCTTAGCCAGCTCCTAACCTTAACCCCTAACCCACCATGTTGTCCCATAGTCCCTTAGCCAGCTCCTAACCCCTAACCCACCATGTTGTCCCATAGTCCCTTAGCCAGCTCCTAGCCCTAACCCACCATGTTGTCCCATAGTCCCTTAGCCAGCTCCTAACCCTAACCCACCATGTTGTTCCATAGTCCCTTAGCCAGCTCCTAACCCCTAACCCACCATGTTGTCCCATAGTCCCTCAGCCAGCTCCTAACCTTAACCCCTAACCCACCATGTTGTCCCATAGTCCCTTAGCCTGCTCCTAACCCTAACCCACCATGTTGTCCCATAGTCCCTTAGCCAGCTCCTAACCCTAACCCACCATGTTGTCCCATAGTCCCTTAGCCAGCTCCTAACCCCTAACCCACCATGTTGTCCCATAGTCCCTTAGCCAGCTCCTAGCCCTAACCCACCATGTTGTCCCATAGTCCCTTAGCCAGCTCCTAACCTTAACCCACCATGTTGTCCCATAGTCCCTTAGCCAGCTCCTAACCTTAACCCCTAACCCACCATGTTGTCCCATAGTCCCTTAGCCAGCTCCTAACCTTAACCCCTAACCCACCATGTTGTCCCATAGTCCCTTAGCCAGCTCCTAACCCCTAACCCACCATGTTGTCCCATAGTCCCTTAGCCAGCTCCTAACCCCTAACCCACCATGTTCTCCCATAGTCCCTTAGCCAGCTCCTAACCTTAACCCCTAACTCACCATGTTGTCCCATAGTCCCTCAGCCAGCTCCTAACCTTAACCCCTAACTCACCATGTTGTCCCATAGTCCCTCAGCCAGCTCCTAACCCTAACCCCTAACCCACCATGTTGTCCCATAGTCCCTTAGCCAGCTCCTAACCCTAACCCACCATGTTGTCCCATAGTCCCTCAGACAGCTCCTAACCTTAACCCCTAACCCATCATGTTGTCCCATAGTCCCTTAGCCAGCTCCTAACCCTAACCCACCATGTTGTCCCATAGTCCCTTAGCTAGCTCCTAACCCCTAACCCACCATGTTGTCCCATAGTCCCTTAGCCAACTCCTAACCCTAACCCTAACCCACCATGTTGTCCCATAGTCCCTTAGCCAGCTCCTAACCCTAACCCTAACAAAACCATGCTGTCCCATAGTCCCTTAGCCAGCTCCTAACCCCTAACTCACCATGTTGTCCCATAGTCCCTTAGCCAGCTCCTAACCTTAACCCACCATGTTGTCCCATAGTCCCTTAGCCAGCTCCTAACCCTAACCCACCATGTTGTCCCATAGTCCCTTAGCCAGCTCCTGACCTTAACCCCTAACTCACCATGTTGTCCCATAGTCCCTTAGCCAGCTCCTAACCTTAAACCCTAACCCCTATCAACTAACCCCTAACTCACCATGTTGTTTCATAGTCCTTTGGCCAACTCCCAACCTTAAACCCTAACCCCTATCCACTAACCCCTAACTCACCATGTTGTCCCATAGTCCCTCAGCCAGCTCCTAACCCTAACCCCTAACCCACCATGTTGTCCCATAGTCCCTAAGCCAGCTCCTAACCCCTAACCCACCATGTTGTCCCATAGTCCCTTAGCCAGCTCCTAACCCTAACCCACCATGTTGTCCCATTGTCCCTTAGCCAGCTCCTAACCCTAACCCACCATGTTGTCCCATAGTCCCTTAGCCAGCTCCTAACCCTAACTCACCATGTTGTCCCATAGTCCCTTAGCCAGCTCCTAACCTTAACCCCTAACCCACCATGTTGTCCCATAGTCCCTTAGCCAGCTCCTAATCCCTAACCCACCATGTTGTCCCATAGTCCCTTAGCCAACTCCTAACCCTAACCCACCATGTTGTCCCATAGTCCCTTAGCCAGCTCCTAACCCCTAACCAAACCATGTTGTCCCATAGTCCCTTAGCCAGCTCCTAACCCCTAACAAAACCATGTTGTCCCATAGTCCCTTAGCCAGCTCCTAACCCCTAACTCACCATGTTGTCCCATAGTCCCTTAGCCAGCTCCTAACCCTAACCCTAACCCACCATGTTGTCCCATAGTCCCTTAGCCAGCTCCTAACCTTAACCCCTAACCCACCATGTTGTCCCATAGTCCCTTAGCCAGCTCCTAACCCCTAACAAAACCATGTTGTCCCATAGTCCCTTAGCCAGCTCCTAACCCCTAACTCACCATGTTGTCAAATAGTCCCTTAGCCAGCTCCTAACCTAACCCCTAACCCACCATGTTGTCCCATAGTCCCTTAGCCAGCTCCTAACCCTAACCCACCATGTTGTCCCATAGTCCCTTAGCCAGCTCCTAACCCCTAACCACCATGTTGTCCCATAGTCCCTTAGCCAGCTCCTAACCCCTAACACAACCATGTTGTCCCATAGTCCCTTAGCCAGCTCCTAACCCTAACCCACCATGTTGTCCCATAGTCCCTTAGCCAGCTCCTAACCCTAACCTAACCCACCATGTTGTCCCATAGTCCCTTAGCCAGCTCCTAACCTTAACCCTCTAACCCACCATGTTGTCCCATAGTCCCTTAGCCAGCTCCTAACCCCTAACCCAACCATGTTGTCCCATAGTCCCTTAGCCAGCTCCTAACCCCTAACCCACCATGTTGTCCCATAGTCCCTTAGCCAGCTCCTAACCCTAACCCACCATGTTGTCCCATAGTCCCTTAGCCAGCTCCTAACCTTAACCCCTAACCCACCATGTTGTCCCATAGTCCCTTAGCCAGCTCCTAACCCCCTAACCCACCATGTTGTCCCATAGTCCCTTAGCCAGCTCCTAGCCCCTAACCCACCATGTTGTCCCATAGTCCCTTAGCCAGCTCCTAACCCCTAACCCACCATGTTGTCCCATAGTCCCTTAGCCAGCTCCTAACCCTAACCCACCATGTTGTCCCATAGTCCCTCAGCCAGCTCCTAACCTTTAACCCTAACCCACCATGTTGTCCCATAGTCCCTTAGCCAGCTCCTAACCCTAACCCACCATGTTGTCCCATAGTCCCTTAGCTAGCTCCTAACCCTAACCCACCATGTTGTCCCATAGTCCCTTAGCCAGCTCCTAACCCTAACCCACCATGTTGTCCCATAGTCCCTTAGCCAGCTCCTAACCCCTAACCCACCATGTTGTCCCATAGTCCCTTAGCCAGCTCCTAACCCTAACCCACCATGTTGTCCCATAGTCCCTTAGCCAGCTCCTAACCCTTAACCCCTAACCCCACCATGTTGTCCCATAGTCCCTTAGCCAGCTCCTAACCTTAACCCCTAACCCACCATGTTGTCCCATAGTCCCTTAGCCAGCTCCTAACCCCTAACCCACCATGTTGTCCCATAGTCCCTTAGCCAGCTCCTAACCCCTAACCCACCATGTTGTCCCATAGTCCCTTAGCCAGCTCCTAACCCCTAACTCACCATGTTGTCCCATAGTCCCTCAGCCAGCTCCTAACCTTAACCCTAACTCACCATGTTGTCCCATAGTCCCTCAGCCAGCTCCTAACCCTAACCCCTAACCCACCATGTTGTCCCATAGTCCCTTAGCCAGCTCCTAACCCTAACCCACCATGTTGTCCCATAGTCCCTTAGACAGCTCCTAACCTCCCTAACCCACCATGTTGTCCCATAGTCCCTTAGCCAGCTCCTAACCCTAACCCACCATGTTGTCCCCATAGTCCCTTAGCTAGCTCCTAACCCCTAACCCACCATGTTGTCCCATAGTCCCTTAGCCAGCTCCTAACCCCCTAACCCACCATGTTGTCCCATAGTCCCTTAGCCAGCTCCTAACCCCTAACCCACCATGTTGTCCCATAGTCCCTTAGCCAGCTCCTAACCTAACCCACCATGTTGTCCCATAGTCCCTTAGCCAGCTCCTAACCAACCTAACCCACCATGTTGTCCCATAGTCCCTCAGCCAGCTCCTAACCTTAACCCCTAACTCACCATGTTGTCCCATAGTCCCTTAGCCTAGCTCCTAACCCCTAACCCACCATGTTGTCCCATAGTCCCTTAGCCAGCTCCTAACCCTAACCCCACCATGTTGTCCCATAGTCCCTAGCTAGCTCCTAACCCCTAACCCACCATGTTGTCCCATAGTCCCTTAGCCAGCTCCTAACCCTAACCCACCATGTTGTCCCATAGTCCCTTAGCCAGCTCCTAACCCTAACCCACCATGTTGTCCCATAGTCCCTTAGCCAGCTCCTAACCTTAACCCTAACCCACCATGTTGTCCCATAGTCCCTTAGCCAGCTCCTAACCTTAACCCCTAACCCACCATGTTGTCCCATAGTCCCTTAGCCAGCTCCTAACCCCCTAACCCACCATGTTGTCCCATAGTCCCTTAGCCAGCTCCTAACCCCTAACCCACCATGTTGTCCCATAGTCCCTTAGCCAGCTCCTAACCTTACCCTAACTCACCATGTTGTCCCATAGTCCCTTAGCCAGCTCCTAACCTTAACCCCTAACTCACCATGTTGTCCCATAGTCCCTTAGCCAGCTCCTAACCCTAACCCTAACCCACCATGTTGTCCCATAGTCCCTTAGCCAGCTCCTAACCCCTAACCCACCATGTTGTCCCATAGTCCCTCAGCCAGCTCCTAACCTTAACCCTAACTCACCATGTTGTCCCATAGTCCCTTAGCCAGCTCCTAACCCTAACCCACCATGTTGTCCCATAGTCCCTTAGCCAGCTCCTAACCCCTAACCCACCATGTTGTCCCATAGTCCCTTAGCCAGCTCCTAACCCTAACCCACCATGTTGTCCCATAGTCCCTTAGCCAGCTCCTAACCCCTAACCCACCATGTTGTCCCATAGTCCCTTAGCCAGCTCCTAACCCCTAACCCACCATGTTGTCCCATAGTCCCTTAGCCAGCTCCTACTAACCCTAACCCACCATGTTGTCCCATAGTCCCTACCATGTTGTCCCATAGCTCTTAACCCCTAACCCACCATGTTGTCCCATAGTCCCTTAGCCAGCTCCTAGCCCCTAACCCACCATGTTGTCCCATAGTCCCTTAGCCAGCTCCTAACCTTAACCCACCATGTTGTTCCATAGTCCCTTAGCCAGCTCCTAACCCTAACCCACCATGTTGTCCCATAGTCCCTTAGCCAGCTCCTAACCTTAACCCCTAACCCACCATGTTGTCCCATAGTCCCTTAGCCAGCTCCTAACCTTAACCCCTAACCCACCATGTTGTCACATAGTCCCTTAGCCAGCTCCTAACCCCTAACCCACCATGTTGTCCCATAGTCACTTAGCCAGCTCCTAACCTTAACTCACCATGTTGTCCCATAGTCCCTTAGCCAGCTCCTAACCTCCCCTAACCCACCATGTTGTCCCATAGTCCCTTAGCCAGCTCCTAACCCCTAACCCACCATGTTGTCCCATAGTCCCTTAGCCAGCTCCTAACCCTAACCCACCATGTTGTCCCATAGTCCCTTAGCCAGCTCCTAACCCTAACCCACCATGTTGTCCCATAGTCCCTTAGCCAGCTCCTAACCCTAACCCACCATGTTGTCCCATAGTCCCTTAGCCAGCTCCTGACCCCTAACCCACCATGTTGTCCCATACTCCCTTAGCCAGCTCCTAACCCCTAACCCACCATGTTGTCCCATAGTCCCTTAGCCAGCTCCTAACCTTAACTCACCATGTTGTCCCATAGTCCCCTAGCCAGCTCCTAACCCTAACCCACCATGTTGTCCCATAGTCCCTTAGCCAGCTCCTAACCCCTAACCCACCATGTTGTCCCATAGTCCCTTAGCCAGCTCCTAACCCTAACCCACCATGTTGTCCCATAGTACCTTAGCCAGCTCCTAACCCTAACCCACCATGTTGTCCCATAGTCCCTCAGCCAGCTCCTAACCCTAACCCACCATGTTGTCCCATAGTCCCTTAGCCAGCTCCTAACCTTAACCCCTAACTCACCATGTTGTTCCATAGTCCTTTGGCCAGCTCCCAACCTTAAACCTAACCCCTATCCACTAACCCCTAACTCACCATGTTGTACCCATAGTCCCTTAGCTAGCTCCTAGCCTTAACCCACCATGTTGTCCCATAGTCCCTTAGCCAGCTCCTAACCCTAACCCACCATGTTGTCCCATAGTCCCTTAGCCAGCTCCTAGCCCCTAACCCACCATGTTGTCCCATAGTCCCTTAGCCAGCTCCTAACCTTAACCCACCATGTTGTCCCATAGTCCCTTAGCCAGCTCCTAACCCTTAACCCACCATGTTGTCCCATAGTCCCTTAGCCAGCTCCTAACCTTAACCCCTAACCCACCATGTTGTCCCATAGTCCCTTAGCCAGCTCCTAACCCCTAACCCACCATGTTGTCCCATAGTCCCTTAGCCAGCTCCTAACCCCTAACCCACCATGTTCTTTCCATAGTCCCTTAGCCAGCTCCTAACCTTAACCCCCTAACTCACCATGTTGTCCCATAGTCCCTCAGCCAGCTCCTAACCTTAACCCCTAACTCACCATGTTGTCCCATAGTCCCTCAGCCAGCTCCTAACCCTAACCCCTAACCCACCATGTTGTCCCATAGTCCATTAGCCAGCTCCTAACCCTAACCCACCATGTTGTCCCATAGTCCCTCAGACAGCTCCTAACCTTAACCCCTAACCCATCATGTTGTCCCATAGTCCCTTAGCCAGCTCCTAACCCTAACCCACCATGTTGTCCCATAGTCCCTTAGCTAGCTCCTAACCCCTAACCCACCATGTTGTCCCCATAGTCCCTTAGCCAACTCCTAACCTAACCTAACCCACCATGTTGTCCCATAGTCCCTTAGCCAGCTCCTAACCCTAACCCTAACAAAACCATGCTGTCCCATAGTCCCTTAGCCAGCTCCTAACCCCCTAACTCACCATGTTGTCCCATAGTCCCTTAGCCAGCTCCTAACCTTAACCCACCATGTTGTCCCATAGTCCCTTAGCCAGCTCCTAACCCAACCCACCATGTTGTCCCATAGTCCCTTAGCCAGCTCCTGACCTTAACCCCTAACTCACCATGTTGTCCCATAGTCCCTTAGCCAGCTCCTAACCTTAAACCCTAACCCCTATCAACTAACCCCCTAACTCACCATGTTGTTTCATAGTCCTTTGGCCAACTCCCAACCTTAAACCCTAACCCTATCCACTAACCCCTAACTCACCATGTTGTCCCATAGTCCCTCAGCCAGCTCCTAACCTAACCCCTAACCCACCATGTTGTCCCATAGTCCCTAAGCCAGCTCCTAACCCCTAACCCAACATGTTGTCCCATAGTCCCTTAGCCAGCTCCTAACCCTAACCTACACCATGTTGTCCCATAGTCCCTTAGCCAGCTCCTAACCTAACCCACCATGTTGTCCCATAGTCCCTTAGCCAGCTACTAACCCTAACTCACCATGTTGTCCCATAGTACCGTAGCCAGCTCCTAAACCTAACCCTAACACACCATGTTGTCCCATAGTCCCTTAGCCAGCTCCTAACCTTAACCCCCTAACCCACCATGTTGTCCCATAGTCCCTTAGCCAGCTCCTAATCCCTAACCCACCATGTTGTCCCATAGTCCCTTAGCCAACTCCTAACCTAACCCACCATGTTGTCCCATAGTCCCTTAGCCAGCTCCTAACCCCTAACAAAACCATGTTGTCCCATAGTCCCTTAGCCAGCTCCTAACCCCTAACTCACCATGTTGTCAAATAGTCCCTTAGCCAGCTCCTAACCCTAACTCACCATGTTGTCCCATAGTCCCTTAGCCAGCTCCTAACCCCTAACCCACCATGTTGTCCCATAGTCCCTTAGCCAGCTCCTAACCTTAACCCCTAACCCACCATGTTGTCCCATAGTCCCTTAGCCAGCTCCTAACCTAACCCACCATGTTGTCCCATAGTCCCTTAGCCAGCTCCTAACCCTAACCCACCATGTTGTCCCATAGTCCCTTAGCCAGCTCCTAACCCTAACCCACCATGTTGTCCCATAGTCCCTTAGCCAGCTCCTAACCTTAACCCCTAACCCACCATGTTGTCCCATAGTCCCTTAGCCAGCTCCTAACCCCTAACCCACCATGTTGTCCCATAGTCCCTTAGCCAGCTCCTAGCCCCTAACCCACCATGTTGTCCCATAGTCCCTTAGCCAGCTCCTAACCTTAACCCACCATGTTGTTCCATAGTCCCTTAGCCAGCTCCTAACCCTAACCCACCATGTTGTCCCATAGTCCCTTAGCCAGCTCCTAACCTTAACCCCTAACCCACCATGTTGTCCCATAGTCCCTTAGCCAGCTCCTAACCTTAACCCCTAACCCACCATGTTGTCACATAGTCCCTTAGCCAGCTCCTAACCCTAACCCACCATGTTGTCCCATAGTCACTTAGCCAGCTCCTAACCTTAACTCACCATGTTGTCCCATAGTCCCTTAGCCAGCTCCTAACCCTAACCCCTAACACACCATGTTGTCCCATAGTCCCTTAGCCAGCTCCTAACCCCTAACCCACCATGTTGTCCCATAGTCCCTTAGCCAGCTCCTAACCCTAACCCACCATGTTGTCCCATAGTCCCTTAGCCAGCTCCTAACCCTAACCCACCATGTTGTCCCATAGTCCCTTAGCCAGCTCCTAACCCTAACCCACCATGTTGTCCCATAGTCCCTTAGCCAGCTCCTGACCCCTAACCCACCATGTTGTCACATACTCCCTTAGCCAGCTCCTAACCCTAACCCACCATGTTGTCCCATAGTCCCTTAGCCAGCTCCTAACCTTAACTCACCATGTTGTCCCATAGTCCCCTAGCCAGCTCCTAACCCTAACCCACCATGTTGTCCCATAGTCCCTTAGCCAGCTCCTAACCCCTAACCCACCATGTTGTCCCATAGTCCCTTAGCCAGCTCCTAACCTTAACCCACCATGTTGTCCCATAGTACCTTAGCCAGCTCCTAACCCTAACCCACCATGTTGTCCCATAGTCCCTCAGCCAGCTCCTAACCCTAACCCACCATGTTGTCCCATAGTCCCTTAGCCAGCTCCTAACCTTAACCCCTAACTCACCATGTTGTTTCATAGTCCTTTGGCCAACTCCCAACCTTAAACCCTAACCCCTATCCACTAACCCCTAACTCACCATGTTGTACCATAGTCCCTTAGCCAGCTCCTAGCCTTAACCCACCATGTTGTCCCATAGTCCCTTAGCCAGCTCCTAACCCTAACCCACCATGTTGTCCCATAGTCCCTTAGCCAGCTCCTAGCCTTAACCCCTAACCCACCATGTTTACCCATAGTCCCTTAGCCAGCTCCTAACCCTAACCCACCATGTTGTCCCATAGTCCCTTAGCCAGCTCCTAACTTTAACCCCTAACTCACCATGTTGTCCCATAGTCCCTTAGCCAGCTCCTAGCCCTAACCCCTAACCCACCATGTTGTCCCATAGTCCCTTAGCCAGCTCCTAACCCCTAACTCACCATGTTGTCCCATAGTCCCTTAGCCAGCTCCTAACCCTAACCCACCATGTTGTCCCATAGTCCCTTAGCCAGCTCCTAACCCTAACCCACCATGTTGTCCCATAGTCCCTTAGCCAGCTCCTAACCTTAACCCCTAACCCACCATGTTGTCCCATAGTCCCTTAGCCAGCTCCTAACCCCTAACCCACCATATTGTCCCATAGTCCCTTAGCCAGCTCCTAGCCCTAACCCACCATGTTGTCCCATAGTCCCTTAGCCAGCTCCTAACCTTAACCCACCATGTTGTTCCATAGTCCCTTAGCCAGCTCCTAACCCTAACCCACCATGTTGTCCCATAGTCCCTTAGCCAGCTCCTAACCTTAACCCCTAACCCACCATGTTGTCCCATAGTCCCTTAGCCAGCTCCTAACCTTAACCCCTAACCCACCATGTTGTCCCATAGTCCCTTAGCCAGCTCCTAGCCCCTAACCCACCATGTTGTCCCATAGTCCCTTAGCCAGCTCCTAACCCTAACCCACCATGTTGTCCCATAGTCCCTTAGCCAGCTCCTAACCCCTAACCCACCATGTTGTCCCATACTCCCTCAGCCAGCTCCTAACCTTAACCCCTAACCCACCATGTTGTCCCATAGTCCCTTAGCCTGCTCCTAACCCTAACCCACCATGTTGTCCCATAGTCCCTTAGCCAGCTCCTAACCCTAACCCACCATGTTGTCCCATAGTCCCTTAGCCAGCTCCTAACCCTAACCCACCATGTTGTCCCATAGTCCCTTAGCCAGCTCCTAGCCCTAACCCACCATGTTGTCCCATAGTCCCTTAGCCAGCTCCTAACCTTAACCCCTAACCCACCATGTTGTCCCATAGTCCCTTAGCCAGCTCCTAACCCCTAACCCACCATGTTGTCCCATAGTCCCTTAGCCAGCTCCTAACCCCTAACCCACCATGTTCTTCCATAGTCCCTTAGCCAGCTCCTAACCTTAACCCCTAACTCACCATGTTGTCCCATAGTCCCTCAGCCAGCTCCTAACCTTAACCCCTAACTCACCATGTTGTCCCATAGTCCCTCAGCCAGCTCCTAACCCTAACCCCTAACCCACCATGTTGTCCCATAGTCCATTAGCCAGCTCCTAACCCTAACCCACCATGTTGTCCCATAGTCCCTCAGACAGCTCCTAACCTTAACCCCTAACCCATCATGTTGTCCCATAGTCCCTTAGCCAGCTCCTAACCCTAACCCACCATGTTGTCCCATAGTCCCTTAGCTAGCTCCTAACCCCTAACCCACCATGTTGTCCCATAGTCCCTTAGCCAACTCCTAACCCTAACCCTAACCCACCATGTTGTCCCATAGTCCCTTAGCCAGCTCCTAACCCTAACCCTAACAAAACCATGCTGTCCCATAGTCCCTTAGCCAGCTCCTAACCTTAACCCACCATGTTGTCCCATAGTCCCTTAGCCAGCTCCTAACCCTAACCCACCATGTTGTCCCATAGTCCCTTAGCCAGCTCCTGACCTTAACCCCTAACTCACCATGTTGTCCCATAGTCCCTTAGCCAGCTCCTAACCTTAAACCCTAACCCCTATCAACTAACCCCTAACTCACCATGTTGTTTCATAGTCCTTTGGCCAACTCCCAACCTTAAACCCTAACCCCTATCCACTAACCCCTAACTCACCATGTTGTCCCATAGTCCCTCAGCCAGCTCCTAACCCTAACCCCTATCCCACCATGTTGTCCCATAGTCCCTAAGCCAGCTCCTAACCCCTAACCCAACATGTTGTCCCATAGTCCCTTAGCCAGCTCCTGACCCTAACCCTAACCCACCATGTTGTCCCATAGTCCCTTAGCCAGCTCCTAACCCTAACCCACCATGTTGTCCCATAGTCCCTTAGCCAGCTACTAACCCTAACTCACCATGTTGTCCCATAGTACCGTAGCCAGCTCCTAAACCTAACCCTAACACACCATGTTGTCCCATAGTCCCTTAGCCAGCTCCTAACCTTAACCCCTAACCCACCATGTTGTCCCATAGTCCCTTAGCCAGCTCCTAATCCCTAACCCACCATGTTGTCCCATAGTCCCTTAGCCAACTCCTAACCCTAACCCACCATGTTGTCCCATAGTCCCTTAGCCAGCTCCTAACCCCTAACAAAACCATGTTGTCCCATAGTCCCTTAGCCAGCTCCTAACCCCTAACTCACCATGTTGTCAAATAGTCCCTTAGCCAGCTCCTAACCCTAACTCACCATGTTGTCCCATAGTCCCTTAGCCAGCTCCTAACCCTAACCCACCATGTTGTCCCATAGTCCCTTAGCCAGCTCCTAACCTTAACCCCTAACCCACCATGTTGTCCCATAGTCCCTTAGCCAGCTCCTAACCCTAACCCACCATGTTGTCCCATAGTCCCTTAGCCAGCTCCTAACCCTAACCCACCATGTTGTCCCATAGTCCCTTAGCCAGCTCCTAACCCTAACCCACCATGTTGTCCCATAGTCCCTTAGCCAGCTCCTAACCTTAACCCCTAACCCACCATGTTGTCCCATAGTCCCTTAGCCAGCTCCTAACCCCTAACCCACCATGTTGTCCCATAGTCCCTTAGCCAGCTCCTAGCCCTAACCCACCATGTTGTCCCATAGTCCCTTAGCCAGCTCCTAACCTTAACCCACCATGTTGTTCCATAGTCCCTTAGCCAGCTCCTAACCCTAACCCACCATGTTGTCCCATAGTCCCTTAGCCAGCTCCTAACCTTAACCCCTAACCCACCATGTTGTCCCATAGTCCCTTAGCCAGCTCCTAACCTTAACCCCTAACCCACCATGTTGTCACATAGTCCCTTAGCCAGCTCCTAACCCTAACCCACCATGTTGTCCCATAGTCACTTAGCCAGCTCCTAACCTTAACTCACCATGTTGTCCCATAGTCCCTTAGCCAGCTCCTAACCCTAACCCCTAACCCACCATGTTGTCCCATAGTCCCTTAGCCAGCTCCTAACCCTAACCCACCATGTTGTCCCATAGTCCCTTAGCCAGCTCCTAACCCTAACCCACCATGTTGTCCCATAGTCCCTTAGCCAGCTCCTAACCCTAACCCACCATGTTGTCCCATAGTCCCTTAGCCAGCTCCTAACCCTAACCCACCATGTTGTCCCATAGTCCCTTAGCCAGCTCCTGACCCCTAACCCACCATGTTGTCACATACTCCCTTAGCCAGCTCCTAACCCTAACCCACCATGTTGTCCCATAGTCCCTTAGCCAGCTCCTAACCTTAACTCACCATGTTGTCCCATAGTCCCCTAGCCAGCTCCTAACCCTAACCCACCATGTTGTCCCATAGTCCCTTAGCCAGCTCCTAACCCCTAACCCACCATGTTGTCCCATAGTCCCTTAGCCAGCTCCTAACCTTAACCCACCATGTTGTCCCATAGTACCTTAGCCAGCTCCTAACCCCTAACCCACCATGTTGTCCCATAGTCCCTCAGCCAGCTCCTAACCCTAACCCACCATGTTGTCCCATAGTCCCTTAGCCAGCTCCTAACCTTAACCCCTAACTCACCATGTTGTTTCATAGTCCTTTGGCAACTCCCAACCTTAAACCCCTAACCCTATCCACTAACCCCCTAACTCACCATGTTGTACCATAGTCCCTTAGCCAGCTCCTAGCCTTAACCCACCATGTTGTCCCATAGTCCCTTAGCCAGCTCCTAACCCTAACCCACCATGTTGTCCCATAGTCCCTTAGCCAGCTCCTAGCCTTAACCCCCTAACCCACCATGTTTACCCATAGTCCCTTAGCCAGCTCCTAACCCTAACCCACCATGTTGTCCCATAGTCCCTTAGCCAGCTCCTAACTTTTAACTCCCTAACTCACCATGTTGTCCCATAGTCCCTTAGCCAGCTCCTAGCCCTAACCCCTAACCCACCATGTTGTCCCATAGTCCCTTAGCCAGCTCCTAACCCCTAACTCACCATGTTGTCCCATAGTCCCTTAGCCAGCTCCTAACCCTAACCCACCATGTTGTCCCATAGTCCCTTAGCCAGCTCCTAACCTTAACCCCTAACCCACCATGTTGTCCCATAGTCCCTTAGCCAGCTCCTAACCCTCCATGTTGTCCCATAGTCCCTTAGCCAGCTCCTAACCCCTAACCCACCATGTTGTCCCATAGTCCCTTAGCCAGCTCCTAACCTTAACCCCTAACCCACCATGTTTTCCCATAGTCCCTTAGCCAGCTCCTAACCCTAACCCACCATGTTGTCCCATAGTCCCTTAGCCAGCTCCTAGCCCTAACCCACCATGTTGTCCCATAGTCCCTTAGCCAGCTCCTAACCCCTAACCCACCATGTTGTCCCATAGTCCCTTAGCCAGCTCCTAACCTTAACCCCTAACTCACCATGTTGTCCCATAGTCCCTTAGCCAGCTCCTAGCCCTAACCCACCATGTTGTCCCATAGTCCCTTAGCCAGCTCCTAACCCCTAACCCACCATGTTGTCCCATAGTCCCTTAGCCAGCTCCTAACCTTAACCCCTAACCCACCATGTTGTCCCCATAGTCCCTTAGCCAGCTCCTAACCCCTAACCCACCATGTTGTCCCATAGTCCCTTAGCCAGCTCCTAACCCCTAACCCACCATGTTGTCCCATAGTCCCTCAGCCAGCTCCTAACCCTAACCCACCATGTTGTCCCATAGTCCCTTAGCCAGCTCCTAACCCCTAACCCACCATGTTGTCCCATAGTCCCTTAGCCACCTCCTAGCCCTAACCCACCATGTTGTCCCATAGTCCCTTAGCCAGCTCCTAACCCCTAACCCCTAACAAACCATGTTGTCCCATAGTCCCTTAGCCAGCTCCTAACCTTAACCCCTAACTCACCATGTTGTCCCATAGTCCCTTAGCCAGCTCCTAACCCTAACCCACCATGTTGTCCCATAGTCCCTTAGCCAGCTCCTAACCCTAACCCACCATGTTGTCCCATAGTCCCTTAGCCAGCTCCTAACCTTAACCCCTAACTCACCATGTTGTTTCAAAGTCCTTTGGCCAACTCCCAACCTTAAACCCCTATCCACTAACCCCTAACTCACCATGTTGTCCCATTGTCCCTTAGCCAGCTCCTAACCCACCATGTTGTCCCATAGTCCCTTAGCCAGCTCCTAACCCTAATCCACCATGTTGTCCCATAGTCCCTCAGCCAGCTCCTAACCCTAACCCACCATGTTGTCCCATAGTCCCTTAGCCTGCTCCTAACCCTAACCCACCATGTTGTCCCATAGTCCCTTAGCCAGCTCCTAACCCTAACCCACCATGTTGTCCCATAGTCCCTTAGCCTGCTCCTAACCCTAACCCCTAACCCACCATGTTGTCCCATAGTCCCTTAGCCAGCTCCTAACCCTAACCCACCATGTTGTCCCATAGTCCCTTAGCCAGCTCCTAACCCTAACCCACCATGTTGTCCCACAACCCCTTAGCCAGCTCCTAACCCTAACTCACCATAATGTCCCATAGTCCCTTAGCCAGCTCCTAACCCCTAACCCACCATGTTGTCCCATAGTCCCTTAGCCAGCTCCTAACCCCTAACCCACCATGTTGTCCCATAGTCCATTAGCCAGCTCCTAACCCTAACCCACCATGTTGTCCCATAGTCCCTTAGCCAGCTCCTAACCCCTAACCCACCATGTTGTCCCATAGTCCCTTAGCCTGCTCCTAACCCTAACTCACCATGTTGTCCCATAGTCCCTTAGCCAGCTCCTAACCCTAACCCACCATGTTGTCCCATAGTCCCTTAGCCAGCTCCTAACCCTAACCCACCATGTTGTCCCATAGTCCCTTAGCCAGCTCCTAACCCTAACCCACCATGTTGTCCCATAGTCCCTTAGCCTGCTCCTAACCCTAACCCACCATGTTGTCCCATAGTCCCTCAGCCAGCTCCTAACCCTAACCCACCATGTTGTCCCATAGTCCCTTAGCCAGCTCCTAACCTTAACCCCTAACTCACCATGTTGTTTCATAGTCCTTTGGCCAACTCCCAACCTTAAACCCTAACCCCTATCCACTAACCCCTAACTCACCATGTTGTCCCATTGTCCCTTAGCCAGCTCCTAACCCACCATGTTGTCCCATAGTCCCTCAGCCAGCTCCTAACCCACCATGTTGTCCCATAGTCCCTCAGCCAGCTCCTAACCCACCATGTTGTCCCATAGTCCCTCAGCCAGCTCCTAACCCACCATGTTGTCCCATAGTCCCTCAGCCAGCTCCTAACCCACCATGTTGTCCCATAGTCCCTCAGCCAGCTCCTAACCCACCATGTTGTCCCATAGTCCCTCAGCCAGCTCCTAACCCACCATGTTGTCCCATAGTCCCTTAGCCAGCTCCTAGCCCTAACCCACCATGTTGTCCCATAGTCCCTTAGCCAGCTCCTAACCCCTAACCCACCATGTTGTCCCATAGTCCCTTAGCCAGCTCCTAACCTTAACCCCTAACCCACCATGTTGTCCCATAGTCCCTTAGCCAGCTCCTAACCCCTAACCCACCATGTTGTCCCATAGTCCCTTAGCCAGCTCCTAACCCCTAACCCACCATGTTGTCCCATAGTCCCTCAGCCAGCTCCTAACCCTAACCCACCATGTTGTCCCATAGTCCCTTAGCCAGCTCCTAACCCCTAACCCACCATGTTGTCCCATAGTCCCTTAGCCACCTCCTAGCCCTAACCCACCATGTTGTCCCATAGTCCCTTAGCCAGCTCCTAACCCTAACCCCTAACAAACCATGTTGTCCCATAGTCCCTTAGCCAGCTCCTAACCTTAACCCCTAACTCACCATGTTGTCCCATAGTCCCTTAGCCAGCTCCTAACCCTAACCCACCATGTTGTCCCATAGTCCCTTAGCCAGCTCCTAACCCTAACCCACCATGTTGTCCCATAGTCCCTTAGCCAGCTCCTAACCTTAACCCCTAACTCACCATGTTGTTTCAAAGTCCTTTGGCCAACTCCCAACCTTAAACCCCTATCCACTAACCCCTAACTCACCATGTTGTCCCATTGTCCCTTAGCCAGCTCCTAACCCACCATGTTGTCCCATAGTCCCTTAGCCAGCTCCTAACCCTAATCCACCATGTTGTCCCATAGTCCCTCAGCCAGCTCCTAACCCTAACCCACCATGTTGTCCCATAGTCCCTTAGCCTGCTCCTAACCCTAACCCACCATGTTGTCCCATAGTCCCTTAGCCAGCTCCTAACCCTAACCCACCATGTTGTCCCATAGTCCCTTAGCCTGCTCCTAACCCTAACCCCTAACCCACCATGTTGTCCCATAGTCCCTTAGCCAGCTCCTAACCCTAACCCACCATGTTGTCCCATAGTCCCTTAGCCAGCTCCTAACCCTAACCCACCATGTTGTCCCATAACCCCTTAGCCAGCTCCTAACCCTAACTCACCATAATGTCCCATAGTCCCTTAGCCAGCTCCTAACCCCTAACCCACCATGTTGTCCCATAGTCCCTTAGCCAGCTCCTAACCCTAACCCACCATGTTGTCCCATAGTCCATTAGCCAGCTCCTAACCCTAACCCACCATGTTGTCCCATAGTCCCTTAGCCAGCTCCTAACCCCTAACCCACCATGTTGTCCCATAGTCCCTTAGCCTGCTCCTAACCCTAACTCACCATGTTGTCCCATAGTCCCTTAGCCAGCTCCTAACCCTAACCCACCATGTTGTCCCATAGTCCCTTAGCCAGCTCCTAACCCTAACCCACCATGTTGTCCCATAGTCCCTTAGCCAGCTCCTAACCTAACCCACCATGTTGTCCCATAGTCCCTTAGCCTGCTCCTAACCCTAACCCACCATGTTGTCCCATAGTCCCTCAGCCAGCTCCTAACCCTAACCCACCATGTTGTCCCATAGTCCCTTAGCCAGCTCTAACCTAACCCCTAACTCACCATGTTGTTTCATAGTCCTTTGGCCAACTCCCAACCTTAAACCCTAACCCCTATCCACTAACCCCTAACTCACCATGTTGTCCCATTGTCCCTTAGCCAGCTCCTAACCCACCATG
Organism: Coregonus clupeaformis; assembly: GCF_020615455.1. NCBI lineage: Eukaryota > Metazoa > Chordata > Actinopteri > Salmoniformes > Salmonidae > Coregonus > Coregonus clupeaformis. The sequence continues at coordinate 202,831 of NW_025533880.1, read as the reverse complement.
TTGTCCCATAGTCCCTCAGCCAGCTCCTAACCCACCATGTTGTCCCATAGTCCCTCAGCCAGCTCCTAACCCACCATGTTGTCCCATAGTCCCTCAGCCAGCTCCTAACCCACCATGTTGTCCCATAGTCCCTCAGCCAGCTCCTAACCCACCATGTTGTCCCATAGTCCCTCAGCCAGCTCCTAACCCACCATGTTGTCCCATAGTCCCTCAGCCAGCTCCTAACCCACCATGTTGTCCCATAGTCCCTCAGCCAGCTCCTAACCCACCATGTTGTCCCATAGTCCCTCAGCCAGCTCCTAACCCACCATGTTGTCCCATAGTCCCTCAGCCAGCTCCTAACCCACCATGTTGTCCCATAGTCCCTCAGCCAGCTCCTAACCTTAACCCCTTAACCTAACCCCAAACCCTAACTCACCATGTTGTTCCATAAACCCTTGGCCAGCTCCTCATGGCCCTTCACTCTGAAGTGGAAACAGTCTGCGGTGAAAAAGCTGAGATCGATTTTTCCATCCTAAAGTGAAAATCAATAACAGACTTTCATTCATTTTTATGATAATACATACTATTTTTATAAGTGATTAAATGAATTAGTAAATCATAGATGATGTTGCAGATTGACTTGATTCATTGAATACTGTGTAAATCTTGGTGGTTGGGCATGTTGTAAGTTAGGGGTAAGGGGTGGGGATTAGGGAACGAACAGATAGTATTGGTGGTTGGGCATGTTGCAAATTAGGGGTAAGGGGGGGGATTAGGGAACGAACAGATAGTATTGGTGGTTGGGCATGTTGCAAATTAGGGGTAAGGGGGGGGATTAGGGAACGAACAGATAGTATTGGTGGTTGGGCATGTTGCAAATTAGGGGTAAGGGGGGGGGATTAGGGAACGAACAGATAGTATTGGTGGTTGGGCATGTTGCAAATTAGGGGTAAGGGGGGATTAGGAAACGAACAGATAGTATTGGTGGTTGGGCATGTTGCAAATTAGGGGTAAGGGGGGATTAGGGAAACGAACAGATAGTATTGGTGGTTGGGCATGTTGCAAATTAGGGGTAAGGGGGGGGATTAGGGAACGAACAGATAGTATTGGTGGTTGGGCATGTTGCAAATTAGGGGGTAAGGGGGGGATTAGGGAACGAACAGATAGTATTGGTGGTTGGGCATGTTGCAAATTAGGGGTAAGGGGGGGATTAGGGGAACGAACAGATAGTATTGGTGGTTGGGCATGTTGCAAATTAGGGGTAAGGGGGGGGATTAGGGAACGAACAGATAGTATTGGTGGTTGGGCATGTTGCAAATTAGGGGTAAGGGGGGGATTAGGGAACGAACAGATAGTATTGGTGGTTGGGCATGTTGCAAATTAGGGGTAAGGGGGGGGATTAGGGAACGAACAGATAGTATTGGTGGTTGGGCATGTTGCAAATTAGGGGTAAGGGGGGGATTAGGGAACGAACAGATAGTATTGGTGGTTGGGCATGTTGCAAATTAGGGGTAAGGGGGGGATTAGGGGAACGAACAGATAGTATTGGTGGTTGGGCATGTTGCAAATTAGGGGTAAGGGGGGGGATTAGGGAACGAACAGATAGTATTGGTGGTTGGGCATGTTGCAAATTAGGGGTAAGGGGGGGGATTAGGTAACGAACAGTTAGTATTGGTGGTTGGGCTTGTTGTAGGTAGGGGTTACAGGTTAGGAGTTAGGAAACGAACAGGCAGTCTTGGTTGTTGGGCATGGCGTAGGTAGGGATTAGGGGTTAGGGAACTAACAGGTAGTCTTGGTGGTTTGGCATGTTGTAGGTAGATGTTAGAGGTTAGGGGTTAGGGACCGAACAGGCAATCTTGGTGGTTGGGCATGTTGTAGGTAGGTTTTAAAGTTTAGGGGTTAGATGTTAGTGGTTAGGGGTTAGGGAACAAACATTTAGTTTTGGTGGTTCCGAGTGTTTTAGGCGGGGTTAGGGGTTAAACAGGTAGTCTTGGTGGTTGGGTGTGTTGTAGGAAGGGGTTAGGGGTTAGGGATTAGGGAACGAATAGGCAGTCTTTGTGGTCTTGGTTGTTGGGCGTGGTGTGGTTAGGAAACTAACAGGTAGTCTTGGTGGTTGTGCGTGTTGTAGGTAGGGTTTAGGTGTTAGGGAACAAACGTGTAGTTTTGGTTTTTGGGCATGTTGTAGATAGGGGTTAGGTGTGTTGAAAGTAGGGGTTAGGGGAAGAACAGGTAGTCATGGTGGTTGGGTATTTTGCAGGTAGGAGTTAGAGGTTAGAGGTTAGAGGTTAGGGGGTATGGAACTAACAGTTAGTCTTGGTGGTTGGGCGTGTTGTAGGTAGGGGTTAGGGAACGAACAGGTAGTCTTGGTGGTTTGGCATGTTGTAGGTAGGGGTTAGGGAAAGAACAGGTAGTCTTGGTGGTTTGGCATGTTGTAGGTAGGGGTTTAGGGAACGAACAGGTAGTCTTGGTGGTTTGGCATGTTGTAGGTAGGGGTTGGGTGTGTTGAAAGTAGGGGTTAGGGAAAGAACAGGTAGTCTTGGTGGTTTGGCATGTTGTAGGTAGGGGTTAGAGGTTAGGGGGTAGGGGTTAGGGAACGAACGGGTAGTCTTGGTGGTTCTGAGTGTTTTAGGTAGAGGTTAGGGGTTAGGGAACGAACAGGTAGTCATGGTGGTTGGGCGTGTTGTCGGTAGGTGTTAGGAGTTAGGAAATGAACAGGCAGTCTTGGTTATTGGGCGTGTTGTAAATTAGGGGTTAGGGAATGAACAGGCAGTGCTAGTTGTTCGGCGTGTTGTAGGTAGTGGTTAGAGCTTGGGGGTAGGGGTTAGGGAATGAACAGGTAGTCTTGGTGGCTGGGCGTGGTGTAGGTAGGGGTTAGGGAACGAACAGATAGTCATGGTGGTTGGGCGTGGTGTAGGTAGGGGTTAGGGAATGAACAGGTAGTCATGGTGGTTGGGCGTGCTTATGGCTGTGGCGATCACAAAATGTATTCAGCCGATGATTGTCAAGCAAATAACTCCCGGTCTCACTGTAATTGACCGTTAATTAACATAAACACATTTAGCATCTCCTGGCTTCCACACACAGCCTACAAGCCACTGATGCAGACCTTTGGAACATCTATATTTTAGGGTTAGGTCAGGACTAGTCAGGATCGTGGGAAAGATGAACGGAGCAAAGTACAGAGAGATCCTTGATGAAAACCTGCTCCAGAGCGCTCAGGACCTCAGTCTGGGGCGAAGGTTCACCTTCCAACAGGACAACGACCCTAAGCACACTGCCAAGACCACGCAGGAGTGGCTTCGGGACAAGTCTCTGAATGTCCTTGAGTGGCCCATCCAGAGCCCGGACTTGAACCCAATCGAACATCACTGGAGAAAACTGAAAATATCTGTGGAGCGACGCTCCCCATTCAACCTGACAGAGCTTGAGAGGATCTGCAGAGAAGAATGGGAGAAACTCCCCAAATACAGGTGTGCAAAGCTCGTAGCGTCATACCCAAGAAGACTTGAGGCTGTAATCACTGCCAAAGTTGCTTCAACAAAGTACTGAGTAAAAGGTCTGAATACTTATGTAAATGTCATATTTACATGTTTTATTTGATTAGGGGTTAGAGGGTTGGGTGTTGGGAATGAACAGGTAGTCTTGGTGGCTGGGCGTGGTGTAGGTAGGGGTTAGGGAATGAACAGGTAGTCTTGGTGGCTGGGCGTGGTGTAGGTAGGGGTTAGGGAATGAACAGGTAGTCTTGGTGGCTGGGCGTGGTGTAGGTAGAGGTTAGATGTTAGGGGTTAGAGGTTAGGGGTTAGAGAACGAACAGGCAGTCTTGGTGGCTGGGCGTGTTGAAGATAGGGCTGCAGAACCACAGCAAAGTCCTGTTTGAAGAAACGGTCGCTTTCCAGAAGCTTCTCCAGCCTCCACTGGAAACACAATGGGAGATAGTTTTCAATAGAGTATCATGACTGTAAATACAATGGGAGATAGTTATCAATAGAGTATGATGTCAAGGGTACACAGTGGCAGATATGGAAATGTACACACAGGCTGCATGCTTGGGATAGAGGGTAGTATCAACACACACACCTGAAATTCAAAGTTGAGTTCTTTAAGTTCCTCCAGGTCAGTAGAGTTATCCTCTGGTAACACCAAGCAGGAGCAGAACCTCCTTGGTAGAGATTACAACATTTCAGTCATTTAACCCCAACCCCTAACATCTAACCCTTACCTCTAACCCCTAACCCTAGTTCCTCCAGGTCAGTAGAGTTATCCTCTGGTAACACCAAGCAGGAGCAGAACCTCCTTGGTAGAGATTACAACATTTAAAGACACTTGAGTGGAATTGTATCAAGGTTAGGGAGCGAAGTCCTACTTTTGGAGCTCACAGCCGATGGTGGGCCTCTGAACTTCTCTGAGAGTCTCCATGGGGAGGATCTGCACAATGTTCACTATCATCCTAGGCACCTGAGAGAGAGAGAGAGAGAGAGAGAGAGCATGAGGGAGGGGGGTTAAATAAGTGAAGAACAAAGGGCCACAATATAAGTAATCATAGAATCACCTTCAGTGCACAATAAAATGTTACAAAATAACTTGACTGTACCTCGTTCATCATTGTGTCAAGCATCTCTGTCATGTAGTAGATGAAGTTGTCCGCTGAGAAGAGAGTCTGTGGAATATTAATAAACAATTGTTAAACAGTATCAGTTTACAGCAGCTAGAACAGCAGTGCTCTATTTTCCTCTCGGTTTAATATACACCGTTAATTACTTTGTCAGATATTCTGGTGAGTTTAGGTAACAGATATTCTAGTGAGTTTAGGTAACAGATATTCTAGTGAGTTTAGGTAACAGATATTCTAGTGAGTTTAGGTTACAGATATTCTGGTGAGTTTAGGTAACAGATATTCTAGTGAGTTTAGGTTACAGATATTCTGGTGAGTTTAGGTAACAGATATTCTAGTGAGTTTAGGTTACAGATATTCTGGTGAGTTTAGGTAACAGATATTCTGGTGAGTTTAGGTAACAGATATTCTGGTGAGTTTAGGTAACAGATATTCTAGTGAGTTTAGGTAACAGATATTCTAGTGAGTTTAGGTAACAGATATTCTAGTGAGTTTAGGTTACAGATATTCTGGTGAGTTTAGGTAACAGATATTCTGGTGAGTTTAGGTAACATATATTCTAGTGAGTTTAGGTAACAGATATTCTAGTGAGTTTAGGTTACAGATATTCTGGTGAGTTTAGGTAACAGATATTCTAGTGAGTTTAGGTTACAGATATTCTGGTGAGTTTAGGTAACAGATATTCTGGTGAGTTTAGGTAACAGATATTCTAGTGAGTTTAGGTAACAGATATTCTAGTGAGTTTAGGTTACAGATATTCTGGTGAGTTTAGGTAACAGATATTCTGGTGAGTTTAGGTAACAGATATTCTGGTGAGTTTAGGTAACCGATATTCTAGTGAGTTTAGGTTACAGATATTCTGGTGAGTTTAGGTAACAGATATTCTGGTGAGTTTAGGTAACAGATATTCTAGTGAGTTTAGGTAACAGATATTCTAGTGAGTTTAGTTAATATCAAACATTGCAATGCATCTAAAGTAGGGCAGAAAGGCTAATGGGCAGGAGTGACTGTATCTACTGAGCAGGAGTGACTGTATCTACTGGGCAGGAGTGACTGTATCTACTGGGTAGGAGTGACTGTATCTACTGGGTAGGAGTGACTGTATCTACTGGGCAGGAGTGACTGTATCTACTGGGCAGGAGTGACTGTATCTACTGAGCAGGAGTGTCTGTATCTACTGGGCAGGAGTGACTGTATCTACTGGGCAGGAGTGACTGTATCTACTGAGCAGGAGTGACTGTATCTACTGGGTAGGAGTGACTGTATCTACTGGGTAGGAGTGACTTTATATCCAACAATCTATGAAAAAATAAATGTTGCCTTACTTTGTTTTTACAATAATCACAGATGTCATTCATTCCAATAAGGACCGTCACCAGCTTCCAATCTTCTTTGAAGTTCAGACCCTGAAATATAATAACATAATGTAATATAAATGCATTTTGTAGTTAATCTCTGCATGGAAAGGCACATTTACGGCTCCAACACTGCAGTGCACAAGTACGAAAACGTACAGTTTCTGGAAATGTGTAGGCATGTGTCCAGCCGTGTAACGGTCCTGCAGACGTCCCGTATATCTCCGATAATGGACCACTTTTGTGCGCGGACATGCATACAGTGCCTTCGGAAAGTATTCAGACCCCTTGACTTTTTACACATTTTGTTGTGTTAAAGCCTTATTCTAAAATTTATTAAATTGTTTTTTCCCCCTCATCAATCTAGACACAATACCCCATAATGACAAAGCAAAAACAGGTTTTTAGAACATTTTGCTAATTACATAAGTATTCAGACCCTTTACTCAGTACTTTCTTGAAGCACCTTTAGCAGCGATTACAGCCTCGGGTCTTCTTGGGTATTTTTAATATTTTATTATTTTATTTAACCAGGAAGCCAGTTGAGAACAAGTTCTCATTTACAACTGCGACCTGGCCAAGATAAAGCAAAGCAGTGCGATAAAAACAACAACACAGAGTTACATATGGGACAAAACGCTACAAGCTTGGCACACCTGTATTTGGGGAGTTTCTCCCATTCTTCTCTGCAGATCCTCTCAAGCTCTGTCAGGTTGGATGGCGAGCGTCGCTGCACAGCTATTTTCAGGTCTCTAAAGAGATTTCGATCTGGTTCAAGTCCAGGCTCTGGCTGGGCCACTCAAGGACATTCAGAGACTTGTCCCGAAGCCACACCTGTGTTGTCTTGGCTGTGTGCTTAGGGTCATTGTCCTGTTGGAAGGTGAAACTTCACCCTAGTCTGAGGTCCTGAGTGCTCTGGAGCAGGTTTTCATCAAGGATCTCTGTACTTTGCTCCGTTCAGCTTTGCCTCGAGCCTGACTAGTCTCCCAGTCCTTGCCGCTGAAAAACACCCCCACAGCTTGATGCTGCCACCACCATGCTTCACCGTAGGGCTGGTGCCAGGTTTCCTACAGACGTGATGCTTGGCATTCAGGCCAAAGAGTTCAATCTTGGTTTCATCAGACCAGACAATCTTGTTTCTCATGGTCTAAGAGTTTTTAGGTGCCTTTTGGCAAGCCCCAAGCGGGCTGTCATGTGCCTTTTACTGAGGAGTGGCTTCCGTATGGCCACTCTACCATAAAGGCCTGATTGGTGGAGTGCTGCAGAGATGGTTGTCCTTCTGGAAGGTTCTCTCATTTCCACAGAGGAACTCTAGAGCTCTGTCAGAGTGACCATCAGGCTCTTGGTCACCTCCCTGACCAAGGCCCTTCCCCCCGATTGCTCAGTTTGGCCGGGCAGCCAGCTCTAGGAAGAGCCTTGGTGGTTCCAAAATTCTTCCATTTAAGAATGATGGAGGCCACTGTGTTCTTGGGGACCTTCAATGCTGCAGAAATGTTTTGGTACCCTTCCCCAGATCTGTGCCTCGACACAATCCTGTCTCGGAGCTCTACGGACAATTCCATCGACCTCATGGCTTGGTTTTTGCTCTGACATGCACTGCCAACAGTGGGACCTTATATAGACAGGTGTGTGCCTTTCCAAATAATATCCAATCAATTGAATTTACCACAGGTGGACTCCAATCAAGTTGTAGAAACATCTCAAGGATGATCAATAGAAACAGGATGCACTTGAGCTCAATTTCGAGTCTCATAGCAAAGGGGCTGAATACTATTTTTTTGTTTTGTTTTTTTAATTTGCAAACATTTCTACAAACCTGTTTTTGCTTTGTCATTATGGGCTATTGTGTGTAGAATGATGAGGGGTTTTATTTATTTAATCCATTTTAGAATAAGACTGTAACGTAACAATATGTGGAAAAAGTCAAGGTGTCTGAATACACTCCGAAGGCACTGTATGTCTGGAAATGGTTCAGTAAATCCCCTGAAACGACCACATACGTCCACCCATGTACCAGGACACATTTTGACATCCGTTGCATTACATCTCCATGTCTCTCCCATAAATGTCAGGAAATGACCGTGCACTTGCTCAAGGCTGCACATGCTTATTCACCCCACTGAATGCTAATGCTAGGCTAATGCCATTGCTAGCTTGCCTTAGTGCCTGTCACTAGTACATGTATGAATACAGTGAACTATGAATGAATAAATTATTTAATGTTTTTTTAATCTCACACTTCGGGTTTCCTACACCTTTTCAGCAATACATTCAGCACCACAACATCACAAAACTATACTATCCCTAAGTATCTCTTAGTTCCACTTAATCACAAATCCACTTAATCACTTCTTGAAGGATGATAATACATTTCACTAGACCAGGTGATTAATGGAACTACAGGGCTATAGCAGCCACTCTAGACTAGGTGATTAATGGAACTACAGGGCTATAGCAGCCACTCTAGACTAGGTGATTAATGGAACTACAGGGCTATAGCAGCCACTCTAGACCAGGTGATGAATGGAACTACAGGGATATAGCAGCCACTCTAGACCAGGTGATTAATGGAACTACAGGGATATAGCAGCCACTCTACACCAGGTGATTAATGGAACTACAGGGCTATAGCAACCACTCTAGACCAGGTGATTAATGGAACTACAGGGCTATAGCAACCACTATAGACCAGGTGATTAATGGAACTACAGGGCTATAGCAGCCACTCTAGACCAGGTGATTAATGGAACTACAGGGCTATAGCAGCCACTCTAGACCAGGTGATTAATGGAACTACAGGGCTATAGCAGCCACTCTAGACCAGGTGATTAATGGAACTACAGGACTATAGCAGCCACTCTAGACCAGGTGATTAATGGAACTACAGGGATATAGCAGCCACTCTAGACCAGGTGATTAATGGAACTACAGGACTATAGCAGCCACTCTAGACCAGGTGATTAATGGAACTACAGGGATATAGCAGCCACTCTAGACCAGGTGATTAATGGAACTACAGGACTATAGCAGCCACTCTAGACCAGGTGATTAATGGAACTACAGGGCTATATCAGCCACTCTAGACCAGGTGATTAATGGAACTACAGGGCTATAGCACCACTCTAGAACAGGTGATTAATGGAACTACAGGGCTATATCAGCCACTCTAGACCAGGTGATTAATGGAACTACAGGGCTATAGCAGCCTCTAGACCAGGTGATTAATGGAACTACAGGGCTATAGCAGCCACTCTAGACCAGGTGATTAATGGAACTACAGGACTATAGCACCACTCTAGACTAGGTGATTAATGGAACTACAGGGCTATAGCAGCCACTCTAGACCAGGTGATTAATGGAACTACAGGACTATAGCAGCCACTCTAGACCAGGTGATTAATGGAACTACAGGGCTATAGCAACCACTCTAGACCAGGTGATTAATGGAACTACAGGGCTATATCAGCCACTCTAGACCAGGTGATTAATGGAACTACAGGGCTATAGCAGCCTCTAGACCAGGTGATTAATGGAACTACAGGACTATAGCAGCCACTCTAGACCAGGTGATTAATGGAACTACAGGGCTATAGCAGCCATTCTAGACCAGGTGATTAATGGAACTACAGGGCTATAGCAGCCACTAAACCAGGTGATTAATGGAACTACAGGACTATAGCACCACTCTAGACCAGGTGATTAATGGAACTACAGGGCTATAGCAGCCACTCTAGACCAGGTGATTAATGGAACTACAGGGCTATAGCAGCCACTCTAGACCAGGTGATTAATGGAACTACAGGGCTATAGCAGCCACTCTAGACCAGGTGATTAATGGAACTACAGGGCTATAGCAGCCACTCTAGACCAGGTGATTAATGGAACTACAGGGCTATAGCAGCCACTCTAGACCAGGTAATTAATGGAACTACAGGGCTATAGCAGCCACTAAACCAGGTGATTAATGGAACTACAGGGCTATATCAGCCACTCTAGACCAGGTGATTAATGGAACTACAGGACTATAGCAGCCACTCTAGACCAGGTGATTAATGGAACTACAGGGCTATAGCAGCCACTCTAGACCAGGTGATTAATGGAACTACAGGGATATAGCAGGCACTCTAGACCAGGTGATTAATGGAACTACAGGGATATAGCAGCCACTCTAGACCAGGTGATTAATGGAACTACAGGACTATAGCAGCCACTCTAGACCAGGTGATTAATGGAACTACAGGACTATAGCAGCCACTCTAGACCAGGTGATTAATGGAACTACAGGGCTATATCAGCCAATCTAGACCAGGTGATTAATGGAACTACAGGGCTATAGCAGCCACTCTAGACCAGGTGATTAATGGAACTACAGGACTATAGCAGCCACTCTAGACCAGGTGATTAATCGAACTACAGGGCTATAGCAGCCACTCTAAACCAGGTGATTAATGGAACTACAGGACTATAGCAGCCACTCTAGACCAGGTGATTAATGGAACTACAGGGCTATAGCAGCCACTCTAGACCAGGTGATTAATGGAACTACAGGACTATAGCAGCCACTCTAGACCAGGTGATTAATGGAACTACAGGACTATAGCAGCCACTCTAGACCAGGTGATTAATGGAACTACAGGGCTATAGCAGCCACTCTAGACCAGGTGATTAATGGAACTACAGGGATATAGCAGCCACTCTAGACCAGGTGATTAATGGAACTACAGGCCTATATCAGCCACTCTAGACCAGGTGATGAATGGAACTACAGGGATATAGCACCACTCTAGACTAGGTGATTAATGGAACTACAGGGCTATAGCAGCCACTCTAGACCAGGTGATGAATGGAACTACAGGGATATAGCACCACTCTAGACTAGGTGATTAATGGAACTACAGGGCTATAGCAGCCACTCTAGACCAGGTGATTAATGGAACTACAGGGCTATAGCAGCCACTATAGACCAGGTGATTAATGGAACTACAGGACTATAGCAGCCACTCTAGACCAGGTGATTAATGGAACTACAGGGCTATAGCACCACTCTAGACTAGGTGATTAATGGAACTACAGGACTATAGCAGCCATTCTAGACCAGGTGATTAATGGAACTACAGGGCTATAGCAGCCACTCTAGACCAGGTGATTAATGGAACTACAGGGATATAGCACCACTCTAGACAAGGTGATTAATGGAACTACAGGGCTATAGCAGCCACTCTAGACCAGGTGATTAATGGAACTACAGGGCTATAGCAGCCACTAAACCAGGTGATTAATGGAACTACAGGGCTATAGCAGCCACTCTAGACCAGGTGATTAATGGAACAACAGGGCTATAGCAGCCACTCTAGACCAGGTGATGAATGGAACTACAGGGATATATCAGCCACTCTAGACCAGGTGATGAATGGAACTACAGGGCTATAGCAGCCACTCTAGACCAGGTGATGAATGGAACTACAGGGCTATAGCAGCCACTATAGACCAGGTGATTAATGGAACTACAGGACTATAGCAGCCACTCTAGACCAGGTGATTAATGGAACTACAGGGATATAGCACCACTCTAGACAAGGTGATTAATGGAACTACAGGGCTATAGCAGCCACTCTAGACCAGGTGATTAATGGAACTACAGGGCTATAGCAGCCACTAAACCAGGTGATTAATGGAACTACAGGGCTATAGCAGCCACTCTAGACCAGGTGATTAATGGAACAACAGGGCTATAGCAGCCACTCTAGACCAGGTGATGAATGGAACTACAGGGATATATCAGCCACTCTAGACCAGGTGATGAATGGAACTACAGGGCTATAGCAGCCACTCTAGACCAGGTGATTAATGGAACTACAGGGCTATAGCAGCCACTCTAGACCAGGTGATTAATGGAACAACAGGGTTATAGCACCACTCTAGACCAGGTGATTAATGGAACTACAGGGCTATAGCAGCCACTCTAGACCAGGTGATTAATGGAACTACAGGGCTATAGCAGCCACTAAACCAGGTGATTAATGGAACTACAGGGCTATAGCAGCCACTCTAGACCAGGTGATTAATGGAACTACAGGGCTATAGCAGCCACTAAACCAGGTGATTAATGGAACTACAGGGTTATATCAGCCACTCTAGACCAGGTGATTAATGGAACTACAGGGCTATAGCAGCCACTAAACCAGGTGATTAATGGAACTACAGGGTTATAGCAGCCACTAAACCAGGTGATTAATGGAACTACAGGGTTATATCAGCCACTCTAGACCAGGTGATTAATGGAACTACAGGGCTATAGCAGCCACTCTAGACCAGGTGATTAATGGAACTACAGGGCTATAGCAGCCACTAAACCAGGTGATTAATGGAACTACAGGGTTATATCAGCCACTCTAGACCAGGTGATTAATGGAACTACAGGGCTATAGCAGCCACTCTAGACCAGGTGATTAATGGAACTACAGGGCTATAGCAGCCACTCTAGACCAGGTGATTAATGGAACTAGAGGACTATAGCAGCCACTCTAGACCAGGTGATTAATGGAACTACAGGGCTATAGCAGCCACTCTAGACCAGGTGATTAATGGAACTACAGGACTATTGCAGCCACTCTAGACCAGGTGATTAATAGAACTACAGGGCTATAGCAGCCACTCTAGACCAGGTGATTAATGGAACTACAGGGCTATAGCAGCCACTCTAGACCAGGTGATTAATGGAACTACAGGACTATAGCAGCCACTCTAGACCAGGTGATTAATGGAACTACAGGACTATAGCAGCCACTCTAGACCAGGTGATTAATGGAACTACAGGGCTTTAGCAGCCACTCTAGACCAGGTGATTAATGGAACTACAGGGCTATAGCAGCCACTCTAAACCAGGTGATTAATGGAACTACAGGACTATAGCAGCCACTCTAGACCAGGTGATTAATGGAACTACAGGGATATAGCACCACTCAAGACCAGGTGATTAATGGAACTACAGGGCTATAGCAGCCACTCTATACCAGGTGATTAATGGAACTACAGGGCTATAGCAGCCACTCTAGACCAGGTGATTAATGGAACTACAGGGCTATAGCAGCAACTCTAGACCAGGTGATTAATGGAACTACAGGGCTATAGCAGCCACTAAACCAGGTGATTAGTGGAACTACAGGGATATAGCAGCCACTCTAGACCAGGTGATTCATGGAACTACAGGACTATAGCAGCCACTCTAGACCAGGTGATTAATGGAACTACAGGGCTATAGCAGCCACTCTAGACCAGGTGATTAATGGAACTACAGGACTATAGCAGCCACTCTAGACCAGGTGATTAATGGAACTACAGGGCTATATCAGCCACTCTAGACCAGGTGATTAATGGAACTACAGGGCTATAGCACCACTCTAGACCAGGTGATTAATGGAACTACAGGGCTATAGCAGCCACTCTAGACCAGGTGATTAATGGAACTACAGGATTATAGCAGCCACTCTAGACCAGGTGATTAATGGAACTACAGGGCTATAGCACCACTCTAGACCAGGTGATTAATGGAACTACAGGGCTATAGCAGCCACTCTAGACCAGGTGATTAATGGAACTACAGGGCTATATCAGCCAATCTAGACCAGGTGATTAATGGAACTACAGAGCTATAGCAGCCACTCTAGACCAGGTGATTAATGGAACTACAGGACTATAGCAGCCACTCTAGACCAGGTGATTAATCGAACTACAGGGCTATAGCAGCCACTCTAAACCAGGTGATTAATGGAACTACAGGACTATAGCAGCCACTCTAGACCAGGTGATTAATGGAACTACAGGACTATAGCAGCCACTCTAGACCAGGTGATTAATCGAACTACAGGGCTATAGCAGCCACTCTAAACCAGGTGATTAATGGAACTACAGGACTATAGCAGCCACTCTAGACCAGGTGATTAATGGAACTACAGGGCTATAGCAGCCACTCTAGACCAGGTGATGAATGGAACTACAGGACTATAGCAGCCACTCTAGACCAGGTGATTAATGGAACTACAGGGCTATAGCACCACTCTAGACCAGGTGATTAATGGAACTACAGGGCTATAGCAGCCACTCTAGACCAGGTGATTAATGGAACTACAGGGCTATATCAGCCACTCTAGACCAGGTGATTAATGGAACTACAGGACTATAGCAGCCACTCTAGACCAGGTGATTAATGGAACTACAGGGATATAGCACCACTCAAGACCAGGTGATTAATGGAACTACAGGGCTATAGCAGCCACTCTATACCAGGTGATTAATGGAACTACAGGGCTATAGCAGCCACTCTAGACCAGGTGATTAATGGAACTACAGGGCTATAGCAGCCACTCTAGACCAGGTGATTAATGGAACTACAGGGCTATAGCAGCCACTAAACCAGGTGATTAGTGGAACTACAGGGATATAGCAGCCACTCTAGACCAGGTGATTCATGGAACTACAGGACTATAGCAGCCACTCTAGACCAGGTGATTAATGGAACTACAGGGCTATAGCAGCCACTCTAGACCAGGTGATTAATGGAACTACAGGGCTATAGCAGCCACTAAACCAGGTGATTAATGGAACTACAGGGCTATATCAGCCACTCTAGACCAGGTGATTAATGGAACTACAGGGCTATAGCACCACTCTAGACCAGGTGATTAATGGAACTACAGGGCTATATCAGCCAATCTAGACCAGGTGATTAATGGAACTACAGGGCTATAGCAGCCACTCTAGACCAGGTGATTAATGGAACTACAGGACTATAGCAGCCACTCTAGACCAGGTGATTAATCGAACTACAGGGCTATAGCAGCCACTCTAAACCAGGTGATTAATGGAACTACAGGACTATAGCAGCCACTCTAGACCAGGTGATTAATGGAACTACAGGGCTATAGCAGCCACTCTAGACCAGGTGATTAATGGAACTACAGGACTATAGCAGCCACTCTAGACCAGGTGATTAATGGAACTACAGGACTATAGCAGCCACTCTAGACCAGGTGATTAATGGAACTACAGGGCTATAGCAGCCACTCTAGACCAGGTGATTAATGGAACTACAGGGATATAGCAGCCACTCTAGACCAGGTGATTAATGGAACTACAGGGATATAGCACCACTCTAGACCAGGTGATTAATGGAACTACAGGGCTATAGCAGCCACTCTAGACCAGGTGATTAATGGAACTACAGGGCTATAGCAGCCACTAAACCAGGTGATTAATGGAACTACAGGGCTATATCAGCCACTCTAGACCAGGTGATTAATGGAACTACAGGGCTATAGCAGCCACTCTAGACCAGGTGATTAATGGAACTACAGGGCTATAGCAGCCACTCTAGACCAGGTGATTAATGGAACTACAGGGTTATATCAGCCACTCTAGACCAGGTGATTAATGGAACTACAGGGCTATAGCAGCCACTCTAGACCAGGTGATTAATGGAACTACAGGGCTATAGCAGCCACTCTAGACCAGGTGATTAATGGAACTAGAGGACTATAGCAGCCACTCTAGACCAGGTGATTAATGGAACTACAGGGCTATAGCAGCCACTCTAGACCAGGTGATTAATGGAACTACAGGACTATTGCAGCCACTCTAGACCAGGTGATTAATAGAACTACAGGGCTATAGCAGCCACTCTAGACCAGGTGATTAATGGAACTACAGGGCTATAGCAGCCACTCTAGACCAGGTGATTAATGGAACTACAGGACTATAGCAGCCACTCTAGACCAGGTGATTAATGGAACTACAGGACTATAGCAGCCACTCTAGACCAGGTGATTAATGGAACTACAGGGCTTTAGCAGCCACTCTAGACCAGGTGATTAATGGAACTACAGGGATATAGCAGCCACTCTAGACCAGGTGATTAATGGAACTACAGGGCTATAGCAGCCATTCTAGACCAGGTGATTAATGGAACTACAGGGCTATAGCAGCCATTCTAGACCAGGTGATTAATGGAACTACAGGGCTATAGCAGCCACTCTAGACCAGGTGATTAATGGAACTACAGGACTATAGCAGCCACTCTAGACCAGGTGATTAATGGAACTACAGGGCTATAGCAGCCACTCTAGACCAGGTGATTAATGGAACTACAGGGCTATAGCAGCCACTCTAGACCAGGTGATTAATGGAACTACAGGGCTATAGCAGCCACTAAACCAGGTGATTAGTGGAACTACAGGGATATAGCAGCCACTCTAGACCAGGTGATTCATGGAACTACAGGACTATAGCAGCCACTCTAGACCAGGTGATTAATGGAACTACAGGGCTATAGCAGCCACTCTAGACCAGGTGATTAATGGAACTACAGGGCTATAGCAGCCACTCTAGACCAGGTGATTAATGGAACTACAGGACTATAGCAGCCACTCTAGACCAGGTGATTAATGGAACTACAGGACTATAGCAGCCACTCTAGACCAGGTGATTAATGGAACTACAGGGCTATAGCAGCCACTCTAGACCAGGTGATTAATGGAACTACAGGGCTATAGCAGCCACTCTAGACCAGGTGATTAATGGAACTACAGGGATATAGCAGCCACTCTAGACCAGGTGATGAATGGAACTACAGGGATATAGCACCACTCTAGACTAGGTGATTAATGGAACTACAGGGCTATAGCAGCCACTCTAGACCAGGTGATTAATGGAACTACAGGGCTATAGCACCACTCTAGACCAGGTGATTAATGGAACTACAGGGCTATAGCAGCCACTCTAGACCAGGTGATTAATGGAACTACAGGGCTATAGCACCACTCTAGACCAGGTGATTAATGGAACTACAGGGATATAGCACCACTCTAGACCAGGTGATTAATGGAACTACAGGGCTATAGCAACCACTCTAGACCAGGTGATTAATGGAACTACAGGGCTATAGCAGCCACTCTAGACCATGTGATTAATGGAACTACAGGGATATAGCACCACTCTAGACCAGGTGATTAATGGAACTACAGGGCTATAGCAACCACTCTAGACCAGGTGATTAATGGAACTACAGGGCTATAGCAGCCACTCTAGACCAGGTGATTAATGGAACTACAGGGATATAGCAGCCACTCTAGACCAGGTGATTAATGGAACTACAGGGCTATAGCAGCTACTAAACCAGGTGATTAATGGAACTACAGGGATATAGCACCACTCTAGACCAGGTGATTAATGGAACTACAGGGCTATAGCAGCCACTCTAGACCAGGTGATTAATGGAACTACAGGGCTATAGCAGCCACTAAACCAGGTGATTAATGGAACTACAGGGCTATATCAGCCACTCTAGACCAGGTGATTAATGGAACTACAGGGCTATAGCAGCCACTCTAGACCAGGTGATTAATGGAACTACAGGGCTATAGCAGCCACTAAACCAGGTGATTAATGGAACTACAGGGCTATATCAGCCACTCTAGACCAGGTGATTAATGGAACTACAGGGCTATAGCAGCCACTCTAGACCAGGTGATTAATGGAACTACAGGGCTATAGCAGCCACTCTAGACCAGGTGATTAATGGAACTACAGGACTATAGCAGCCACTCTAGACCAGGTGATTAATGGAACTACAGGACTATAGCAACCACTCTAGATCAGGTGATTAATGGAACTACAGGGCTATAGCAGCCACTAAACCAGGTGATTAATGGAACTACAGGGCTATAGCAGCCACTCTAGACCAGGTGATTAATGGAACTACAGGGCTATAGCAGCCACTAAACCATGTGATTAATGGAACTACAGGACTATAGCAACCACTCTAGACCAGGTGATTAATGGAACTACAGGGATATAGCAGCCACTCTACACCAGGTGATTAATGGAACTACAGGGATATAGCAGCCACTCAACCAGGTGATTAATAGAACTACAGGGCTATAGCAGCCATTCTAGACCAGGTGATTAATGGAACTACAGGGCTATAGCAGCCATTCTAGAACAGGTGATTAATGGAACTACAGGGCTATAGCAGCCATTCTAGAACAGGTGATTAATGGAACTACAGGGCTATAGCAGCCACTCTAGACCAGGTGATTAATGGAACTACAGGGCTATAGCAGCCATTCTAGAACAGGTGATTAATGGAACTACAGGGCTATAGCAGCCACTCTAGACCAGGTGATTAATGGAACTACAGGGCTATAGCAGCCACTCTAGAACAGGTGATTAATGGAACTACAGGGCTATAGCAGCCATTCTAGACCAGGTGATTAATGGAACTACAGGGCTATAGCAGCCACTCTAGAACAGGTGATTAATGGAACTACAGGGCTATAGCAGCCATTCTAGACCAGGTGATTAATGGAACTACAGGGCTATAGCAGCCACTCTAGAACAGGTGATTAATGGAACTACAGGGCTATAGCAGCCATTCTAGACCAGGTGATTAATGGAACTACAGGGCTATAGCAGCCACTCTAGAACAGGTGATTAATGGAACTACAGGGCTATAGCAGCCACTCTAGAACAGGTGATTAATGGAACTACAGGGCTATAGCAGCCACTCTAGACCAGGTGATTAATGGAACTACAGGGCTATAGCAGCCATTCTAGACCAGGTGATTAATGGAACTACAGGGCTATAGCAGCCACTATAGACCAGGTGATTAATGGAACTACAGGGATATAGCAGCCACTCTAGACCAGGTGATTAATGGAACTACAGGGCTATAGCAACCACTATAGACCAGGTGATTAATGGAACTACAGGACTATAGCAGCCACTCTAGACCAGGTGATTAATGGAACTACAGGACTATAGCAGCCACTCTAGACCAGGTGATTAATGGATCTACAGGGCTATAGCAGCCACTCTAGACCAGGTGATTAATGGAACTACAGGGCTATAGCAGCCACTCTAGACCAGGTGATTAATGGAACTACAGGGATATAGCAGCCACTCTAGACCAGGTGATTAATGGAACTACAGGGATATAGCACCACTCTAGACCAGGTGATTAATGGAACTACAGGGCTATAGCAGCCACTCTAGACCAGGTGATTAATGGAACTACAGGGCTATAGCAGCCACTCTAGACCAGGTGATTAATGGAACTACAGGGCTATAGCAGCCACTCTAGACCTGGTGATTAATGGAACTACAGGGCTATAGCAGCCACTCTAGACCAGGTGATGAATGGAACTACAGGGCTATAGCAGCCACTCTAGACCAGGTAATTAATGGAACTACAGGGCTATAGCAGCCACTCTAGACCAGGTGATTAATGGAACTACAGGACTATAGCAGCCACTCTAGACCAGGTGATTAATGGAACTACAGGGATATAGCAGGCACTCTAGACCAGGTGATGAATGGAACTACAGGGATATAGCACCACTCTAGACCAGGTGATTAATGGAACTACAGGGATATAGCAGCCACTCTAGACCAGGTGATTAATGGAACTACAGGACTATAGCAGCCACTCTAGACCAGGTGATTAATGGAACTACAGGACTATAGCAGCCATTCTAGACCAGGTGATTAATGGAACTACAGGGCTATAGCAGCCACTCTAGACCAGGTGATTAATGGAACTACAGGGATATAGCAGCCACTCTACACCAGGTGATTAATGGAACTACAGGGATATAGCAGCCACTAAACCAGGTGATTAATAGAACTACAGGGCTATAGCAGCCACTCTAGAACAGGTGATTAATGGAACTACAGGGCTATAGCAACACTCTAGACCAGGTGATTAATGGAACTACAGGGCTATAGCAGCCACTCTAGACCAGGTGATTAATGGAACTACAGGGCTATAGCAGCCACTCTAGACCAGGTGATTAATGGAACTACAGGGCTATAGCAGCCACTCTAGACCAGGTGATTAATGGAACTACAGGGCTATAGCAGCCACTCTAGACCAGGTGATTAATGGAACTACAGGGCTATAGCAGCCACTCTAGACCAGGTGATTAATGGAACTACAGGGCTATAGCAGCCACTCTAGACCAGGTGATTAATGGAACTACAGGGCTATAGCAGCCACTCTAGACCAGGTGATTAATGGAACTACAGGGCTATAGCAGCCACTCTAGACCAGGTGATTAATGGAACTACAGGGATATAGCACCACTCTAGACCAGGTGATTAATGGAACTACAGGGCTATAGCAGCCACTCTAGACCAGGTGATTAATGGAACTACAGGGCTATAGCAGCCACTCTAGACCAGGTGATTAATGGAACTACAGGGCTATAGCAGCCACTCTAGACCAGGTGATTAATGGAACTACAGGGCTATAGCAGCCACTCTAGACCAGGTGATTAATGGAACTACAGGGCTATAGCAGCCACTCTAGACCAGGTGATTAATGGAACTACAGGGATATAGCACCACTCTAGACCAGGTGATTAATGGAACTACAGGGCTATAGCAGCCACTCTAGACCAGGTGATTAATGGAACTACAGGGATATAGCACCACTCTAGACCAGGTGATTAATGGAACTACAGGGCTATAGCAGCCACTCTAGACCAGGTGATTAATGGAACTACGGGGCTATAGCAGCCACTAAACCAGGTGATTAATGGAACTACAGGGCTATATCAGCCACTCTAGACCAGGTGATTAATGGAACTACAGGGCTATAGCAGCCACTCTAGACCAGGTGATTAATGGAACTACAGGGCTATAGCAGCCACTAAACCAGGTGATTAATGGAACTACAGGGCTATATCAGCCACTCTAGACCAGGTGATTAATGGAACTACAGGGCTATAGCAGCCACTCTAGACCAGGTGATTAATGGAACTACAGGGCTATAGCAGCCACTCTAGACCAGGTGATTAATGGAACTACAGGACTATAGCAGCCACTCTAGACCAGGTGATTAATGGAACTACAGGACTATAGCAACCACTCTAGATCAGGTGATTAATGGAACTACAGGGCTATAGCAGCCACTAAACCAGGTGATTAATGGAACTACAGGGCTATAGCAGCCACTCTAGACCAGGTGATTAATGGAACTACAGGGCTATAGCAGCCACTAAACCATGTGATTAATGGAACTACAGGACTATAGCAACCACTCTAGACCAGGTGATTAATGGAACTACAGGGCTATAGCAGCCACTAAACCATGTGATTAATGGAACTACAGGACTATAGCAACCACTCTAGACCAGGTGATTAATGGAACTACAGGACTATAGCAGCCATTCTAGACCAGGTGATTAATAGAACTACAGGGATATAGCAGCCACTCTAGACCAGGTGATTAATGGAACTACAGGGCTATAGCAGCCACTCTAGACCAGGTGATTAATGGAACTACAGGACTATAGCAGCCACTCTAGACCAGGTGATTAATGGAACTACAGGGCTATAGCAGCCACTCTAAACCAGGTGATTAATAGAACTACAGGGCTATAGCAGCCACTATAGACCAGGTGATTAATGGAACTACAGGACTATAGCAGCCACTCTAGACCAGGTGATTAATGGAACTACAGGGCTATAGCAACCACTATAGACCAGGTGATTAATGGAACTACAGGACTATAGCAGCCACTCTAGACCAGGTGATTAATGGAACTACAGGACTATAGCAGCCACTCTAGACCAGGTGATTAATGGATCTACAGGGCTATAGCAGCCACTCTAGACCAGGTGATTAATGGAACTACAGGGCTATAGCAGCCACTCTAGACCAGGTGATTAATGGAACTACAGGGATATAGCAGCCACTCTAGACCAGGTGATTAATGGAACTACAGGGATATAGCACCACTCTAGACCAGGTGATTAATGGAACTACAGGGCTATAGCAGCCACTCTAGACCAGGTGATTAATGGAACTACAGGGCTATAGCAGCCACTCTAGAACAGGTGATTAATGGAACTACAGGGCTATAGCAGCCACTCTAGACCTGGTGATTAATGGAACTACAGGGCTATAGCAGCCACTCTAGACCAGGTGATGAATGGAACTACAGGGCTATAGCAGCCACTCTAGACCAGGTAATTAATGGAACTACAGGGCTATAGCAGCCACTCTAGACCAGGTGATTAATGGAACTACAGGACTATATCAGCCACTCTAGACCAGGTGATTAATGGAACTACAGGGCTATAGCACCACTCTAGACCAGGTGATTAATGGAACTACAGGGCTATAGCAGACACTCTAGACCAGGTGATTAATGGAACTACAGGGCTATAGCAGCCACTCTAGACTAGGTGATTAATGGAACTACAGGGCTATAGCTGCCACTCTAGACCAGGTGATTAATGGAACTACAGGGCTATAGCAGCCACTATAGACCAGGTGATTAATGGAACTACAGGGCTATAGCAGCCACTCTAGACCAGGTGATTAATGGAACTACAGGACTATAGCAGCCACTCTAGACCAGGTGATTAATGGAACTACAGGGCTATAGCAGCCACTCTAGACCAGGTGATTAATGGAACTACAGGATTATAGCAGCCACTCTAGACCAGGTGATTAATGGAACTACAGGACTATAGCAGCCATTCTAGACCAGGTGATTAATGGAACTACAGGGCTATAGCAGCCACTCTAGACCAGGTGATTAATGGAACTACAGGGCTATAGCAGCCATTCTAGACCAGGTGATTAATGGAACTACAGGGCTATAGCAGCCACTCTAGACCAGGTGATTAATGGAACTAGAGGGCTATAGCAGCCACTCTAGACCAGGTGATTCATGGAACTACAGGACTATAGCAGCCACTCTAGACCAGGTGATTAATGGAACTACAGGGATATAGCAGCCACTAAACCAGGTGATTAATGGAACTAGAGGGCTATAGCAGCCACTCTAGACCAGGTGATTAATAGAACTACAGGGATATAGCAGCCACTCTAGACCAGGTGATTAATGGAACTACAGGGATATAGCACCACTCTAGACCAGGTGATTAATGGAACTACAGGGATATAGCAGCCACTCTAGACCAGGTGATTAATGGAACTACAGGGCTATAGCAGCCACTCTAGAACAGGTGATTAATGGAACTACAGGGCTATAGCAACCACTCTAGACCAGGTGATTAATGGAACTACAGGACTATAGCAGCCACTCTAGACCAGGTGATTAATGGAACTACAGGACTATAGCAGCCACTCTAGACCAGGTGATTAATGGAACTACAGGGCTATAGCAGCCACTCTAGACCAGGTGATTAATGGAACTAGAGGGCTATAGCAGCCACTTTAGACCAGGTGATTAATGGAACTACAGGGATATAGCAGCCACTCTAGACCAGGTGATGAATGGAACTACAGGGATATAGCACCACTCTAGACCAGGTGATTAATGGAACTACAGGGCTATAGCAGCCACTCTAGACTAGGTGATTAATGGAACTACAGGGCTATAGCTGCCACTCTAGACCAGGTGATTAATGGAACTACAGGGCTATAGCAGCCACTATAGACCAGGTGATTAATGGAACTACAGGGCTATAGCAGCCACTCTAGACCAGGTGATTAATGGAACTACAGGACTATAGCAGCCACTCTAGACCAGGTGATTAATGGAACTACAGGGCTATAGCAGCCACTCTAGACCAGGTGATTAATGGAACTACAGGATTATAGCAGCCACTCTAGACCAGGTGATTAATGGAACTACAGGACTATAGCAGCCATTCTAGACCAGGTGATTAATGGAACTACAGGGCTATAGCAGCCACTCTAGACCAGGTGATTAATGGAACTACAGGGCTATAGCAGCCATTCTAGACCAGGTGATTAATGGAACTACAGGGCTATAGCAGCCACTCTAGACCAGGTGATTAATGGAACTAGAGGGCTATAGCAGCCACTCTAGACCAGGTGATTCATGGAACTACAGGACTATAGCAGCCACTCTAGACCAGGTGATTAATGGAACTACAGGGATATAGCAGCCACTAAACCAGGTGATTAATGGAACTAGAGGGCTATAGCAGCCACTCTAGACCAGGTGATTAATAGAACTACAGGGATATAGCAGCCACTCTAGACCAGGTGATTAATGGAACTACAGGGATATAGCACCACTCTACACCAGGTGATTAATGGAACTACAGGGATATAGCACCACTCTAGACCAGGTGATTAATAGAACTACAGGGATATAGCAGCCACTCTAGACCAGGTGATGAATGGAACTACAGGGATATAGCACCACTCTAGACCAGGTGATTAATGGAACTACAGGGATATAGCAGCCACTCTAGACCAGGTGATTAATAGAACTACAGGGATATAGCAGCCACTCTAGACCAGGTGATGAATGGAACTACAGGGATATAGCACCACTCTAGACCAGGTGATTAATGGAACTACAGGGCTATAGCAGCCAATCTAGACCAGGTGATTAATGGAACTACAGGGCTATAGCAGCCACTCTAGACCTGGTGATTAATGGAACTACAGGGCTATAGCAGCCACTCTAGACCAGGTGATTAATGGAACTACAGGGCTATAGCAGCCACTCTAGACCAGGTGATTAATGGAACTACAGGGCTATAGCAGCCACTCTAGACCAGGTGATTAATGGAACTACAGGGCTATAGCAGCCACTCTAGACCAGGTGATTAATGGAACTACAGGGCTATAGCAGCCACTCTACACCAGGTGATTAATGGAACTACAGGGCTATAGCAGCCACTCTATAGTCTCGCTTCCGCATTGTCTCCGTGCTGCTCTGCTGTTTGTTGCTACTTGGCTACCTAACAAACTATTCACGTTTTACTTTTAATAAACGTTTAATCAATCTCTGTGTTCAACAAATTTACCAACTTTTTAGTTTTGTCCTCACTCATCTTTTTTCGTTAAACTTTTTCACCCCGGACGTTTATCCCGAGACAGAAGAGTCATTTTCCTGTGCGTTTTAGCTGCCAACTTTACGTTATTTTCCTTTTTTCCATCGCAACTTTTTTCCCTTATTCAACTTTTTCACTCCGGACGCTTTATCTGGACGTGGTTCATCAACATCTTCAACAGCCGAGCTAAGTAGTAACATTAACATGATGTCTTCTAATTGCAGTCGCTGTACTCATAATATACAGGAGAATTCTCGCCTTACGGCGAGAATAGCTGTGCTACAAGCCCAGCTTCAGACGCAATCGTTAGGCAAGGGTAATATCAGTGTAGGAAAGGAAGAAACAGCGTCTGTGCCACCAGTAAGTACAGACAGTAATGTTAGTATAAATCCCCCCCGCACAGTCCCCGCAGCCGGACAACTTTCTCATGGCTTCTGGAGGGAAATACTGTTGGAATGCTCAACCGGTGTCGCTCATTCAGCCGACAGAAACCTTCAACCGGTTTTCCCCCATTATGTAGCGAGTCGAGTCTGAGTCTGAGTCTTCTCTAGTCTCTACTCCTCCCGTTACGGGGTCTGAGACTCGAAGGCTCCCACCATTAGCTCTGACAAATTGAAAACCCTAGTCATTGGCGACTCCATTACCCGCAGTATTAGACTTAAAACGAATCACCCAGCGATCATACACTGTTTACCAGGGGGCAGGGCTACCGACGTTAAGGCTAATCTAAAGATGGTGCTGGCTAAAGCTAAAACTGGCGAGTGTAGAGAGTATAGAGATATTGTTATCCACGTCGGCACCAACGATGTTAGGATGAAACAGTCAGAGGTCACCAAGTGCAACATAGCTTCAGCGTGTAAATCAGCTAGAAAGATGTGTCGGCATCGAGTAATTGTCTCTGGCCCCCTCCCAGTTAGGGAAGTGACGAGCTCTACAGCAGAGTCTCAGCACTCAATCGCTGGTTGAAAACTGTTTTCTGCCCCTCCCAAAAGATAACATTTGTGGATAATTGGCCCTCTTTCTGGGACTCACCCACAAACAGGATCAAGCCTGACCTGCTGAGGAGTGACGGACTCCATCCTAACTGGAGGGGTGCTCTCCTCTTATCTACCAACATAGATAGGGCTCTAACTCCTCTAGCCCCACAGTGAAATAGGGTGCAGGCCAGGCAGCAGGCTGTTAGCCAACCTGCCAGCTTAGTGGAGTCTGCCAATAGCATAGTCAGTGTAGTCAGCTCAGCCATACCCATTGAGACTGTGTCTGTGCCTCGACCTAGGTTGGGCAAAACTAAACATGGTGGTGTTCACCCTAGCAATCTTATTAGGATAAAGACCTCCTCCATTCCTGCCATTATTGAAAGAGATCGTGATACCTCACATCTCAAAATAGGGTTACTTAATGTTAGATCCCTCACTTCAAAGGCAGTCATAGTCAATGAACTAATCACTGATCATAATCTTGATGTGATTGGCCTGACTGAAACATGGCTTAAGCCTGATGAATTTGCTGTGTTAAATGAGGCCTCACCTCCTGGTTACACTAGTGACCATATTCCCGTGCATCCCGCAAAGGCGGAGGTGTTGCTAACATTTACGATAGCAAATTTCAATTTACAAAAAAAAAATGACGTTTTCATCTTTCGAGCTTCTAGTCATGAAATCTATGCAGCCTACTCAATCACTTTTTATAGCTACTGTTTACAGGCCTCCTGGGCCATATACAGCGTTCCTCTCTGAGTTTCCTGAATTCCTATCAGACCTTGTAGTCATAGCAGATCATATTCTAATTTTTGGTGATTTTAATATTCACATGGAGAAGTCCACAGACCCACTCCAAAAGTCTTTCGGAGCCATTATCGACT
The DNA here is from genome assembly GCF_020615455.1 of Coregonus clupeaformis. Classification (NCBI taxonomy): domain Eukaryota; kingdom Metazoa; phylum Chordata; class Actinopteri; order Salmoniformes; family Salmonidae; genus Coregonus; species Coregonus clupeaformis. Next base: position 176,177 of record NW_025533880.1, on the reverse strand, counting down.
CAGTGGGTTTTGTCCAACATGTCTCTGGACCTACTCACTGCCACAGTCATACTCTGGACCTAGTTTTGTCCCATGGAATAAATGTTGTAGATCTTAATGTTTTTCCACAAAATCCTGGACTATCGGACCACCATTTTATTACGTTTGCAATCGCAACAAATAATCTGCTCAGACCCCAACCAAGGAGCATCAAAAGTCGTGCTATAAATTCTCAGACAACACAAAAATTCATTGATGCCCTTCCAGACTCCTTCTGCCTACCCAAGGACGTCAGAGGACAAAAATCAGTTAACCACTTAACTGAGGAACTCAATTTAACCTTGCGCAATACCCCTAGATGCAGTTGCACCCCTAAAAACGAAAAACATTTGTCATAAGAAACTAGCTCCCTGGTATACAGAAAATACCCGAGCTTTGAAGCAAGCTTCCAGGAAATTGGAACGGAAATGGCGCCACACCAAACTGGAAGTCTTCCGACTAGCTTGGAAAGACAGTACCGTGCAGTACCGAAGAGCCCTCACTGCTGCTCGATCATCCTACTTTTCCAAATTAATCGAGGAAAATAAGAACAATCCAAAATTTCTTTTTGATACTGTTGCAAAGCTAACTAAAAAGCAGCATTCCCCAAGAGAGGATGGTTTTCACTTCAGCAGTGATAAATTCATGAACTTCTTTGAGGAAAAGATCATGACCATTAGAAAGCAAATTACGGACTCCTCTTTGAATCTGCGTATTCCTCCAGGGGCTTAGCTGTCCTGGATCTGCGCAGCTCTGCGAGGGCCTGGGATCGGGAGAGACACTTAAGTGTTTTAGTACTATATCTCTTGACACAATGATGAAAATAATCATGGCCTCTAAACCTTCAAGCTGCATACTGGATCCTATTCCTACTAAACTGCTGAAGGAGCTGCTTCCTGTGCTTGGCCCTCCTATGTTGAACATAATAAACAGCTCTCTATCCACCGGATGTGTACCAAACTCACTAAAAGTGGCAGTGATAAAGCCTCTCTTGAAAAAGCCAAACCTTGACCCGAAAAATATAAAAAACTATCGGCCTATATCGAATCTTCCATTCCTCTCAAAAATTTTTTGAAAAAGCTGTTGCGCAGCAACTCACTGCCTTTCTGAAGACAAACAATGTATACGAAATGCTTCAGTCTGGTTTTAGACCCCATCATAGCACTGAGACTGCACTTGTGAAGGTGGTAAATGACCTTTTAATGGCGTCAGACCGAGGCTCTGCATCTGTCCTCGTGCTACTAGACCTTAGTGCTGCCTTTGACACCATCGATCACCACATTCTTTTGGAGAGACTGGAAACCCAAATTGGTCTACACGGACAAGTTCTGGCCTGGTTTAGATCCTACCTGTCGGAAAGATATCAGTTTGTCTCTGTGAATGGTCTGTCCTCCGACAAATCAACTGTACATTTCGGTGTTCCTCAAGGTTCCGTTTTAGGACCACTATTGTTTTCACTATATATTTTACCTCTTGGGGATGTTATTCGAAAACATAATGTTAACTTTCACTGCTATGCGGATGACACACAGCTGTACATTTCAATGAAGCATGGTGAAGCCCCAAAATTGCCCTCGCTAGAAGCCTGTGTTTCAGACATAAGGAAGTGGATGGCTGAAAACTTTTTACTTTTAAACTCGGACAAAACAGAGATGCTTGTTCTAGGTCCCAAGAAACAAAGAGATCTTCTGTTAAATCTGACAATTCATCTTGATGGTTGTAAAGTCGTCTCAAATAAAACTGTGAAGGACCTAGGCGTTACTCTTGACCCTGATCTCTCTTTTGACGAACATATCAAGACTGTTTCAAGGACAGCTTTTTTCCATCTACGTAACATTGCAAAAATCAGAAATTTTCTGTCCAAAAATGATGCAGAAAAATTAATCCATGCATTTGTTACTTCTAGATTAGACTACTGCAATGCTCTATTTTCCGGCTACCCCGGATAAAGCACTAAATAAACTTCAGTTAGTGCTAAATACGGCTGCTAGAATCCTGACTAGAACCAAGAAATTTGATCATATTACTCCAGTGCTAGCTTCCCTACACTGGCTTCCTGTTAAGGCAAGGGCTGATTTCAAGGTTTTACTGTTAACCTATAAAGCGTTACATGGGCTTGCTCCTACCTATCTTTCCGAGTTGGTCCTGCCGTACATACCAATACGTACGCTACGGTCACAAGACGCAGGCCTCCTAATTGTCCCTAGAATTTCTAAGCAAACAGCGGGAGGCAGGGCTTTCTCCTATAGATCTCCATTTTTATGGAACAGTCTGCCTACCCATGTGAGAGACGCAGACTCGGTCTCAACCTTTAAGTCTTTACTGAAGACTTATCTCTTCAGTAGGTCATATGATTGAGTGTAGTCTGGCCCAGGAGTGTGAAGGTGAACGGAAAGGCTGGAGCAACGAACAGCCCTTGCTGTCTCTGCCGGGCCGGTTCCCCTCTCCACTGGGGTTCTCTGCCTCTAACCCTGTTGCAGGGGCTGAGTCACTGGCTTGCTGGTGCTCTTTCATGCCGTCCCTGGGAGGGGTGCGTCACTTGAGTGGGTTGAGTTACTGACGTGATCTTCCTGTCTGGGTTGGCGCCCCCCTTGGTTTGTGCTGTGGTGGAGACCTCTGTGGGCTATACTCGGCCTTGTCTCAGGATTGTAAGTTGGTGGTTGGGGATATCCCTCTAGTGGTGCGGGGGCTGTGCTTTGGCGGAGTGGGTGGGGTTATATCCTTCCTGTTTGGCCCTGTCCGGGGTTTCTTCGGATGGGGCCACAGTGTCTCCGGACCGCTCCTGTCTCAGCCTCCAGTATTTATGCTGCAGTAGTTTATGTGTCGGGGGGCTGGGGTTAGTTGGTTATACCTGGAGTTCTTCTCCTGTCTTATCCAGTGTCCTGTGTGAATTTAAGTATGCTCTCTCTAATTCTCTCGTTCTCTCTTTCTCTCTGAGAACCTGAGCCCTAGGACCATACGTCAGGACTACCGGGCATGATGACACCTTGCTGTCCCCAGTCCGCCTGGCCTTGCTGCTATTCCAGTTTCAACTGTTCTGCCTGCGGCCACGAAACCCCTACCTGTCCCAGACCTGCTGTTTTCAACTCTAAATGATCGGCTATGAAAAGCCAACTGAGAGACCTGAGCCCTAGGACCATACGTCGGGACTACCGGCCGTGGTGACTCCTTGCTGTCCCCAGTCCGCCTGGCCTTGCTGCTATTCCAGTTTAAACTGTTCTGCCTGCGGTTATGGAACCCCTACCTGTCCCAGACCTGCTGTTTTAAACTCTAATGATCGGCTATGAAAAGCCAACTGAGATTTATTCCTGATTATTATTTGACCATGCTTGTCACTTATGAACATTTTTGAACATCTTGGCATGGTTCTGTTATAATCTCCACCCGGCACAGCCAGAAGAGGACTGGCCACCCCTCATAGCCTGGTTCCTCTCTAGGTTTCTTCCTAGGTTTTGCCTTCCTAGGGAGTTTTTCCTAGCCACCGTGCTTCTACACCTGCATTACTAGCTGTTTGGGGTTTTAGGCTGGGTTTCTGTACAGCACTTCGAGATATTAGCTGATGTAAGAAGGGCTATATAAAATAAAATTGATTGATTGATTGACTCTAGACCAGATGATTAATGGAACTACAGGGCTATAGCAGCCACTCTAGACCAGATGATTAATGGAACTACAGGGCTATAGCAGCCACTCTAGACCAGGTGATTAATGGAACTACAGGACTATAGCAGCCACTCTAGACCAGGTGATTAATGGAACTACAGGGCTATAGCAGCCACTCTAGACCAGGTGATTAATGGAACTACAGGGCTATAGCAGCCACTCTAGACCAGGTGATTAATGGAACTACAGGGCTATAGCAACCACTCTAGACCAGGTGATTAATGGAACTACAGGGCTATAGCAGCCACTCTAGACCAGGTGATTAATGGAACTACAGGGCTATAGCAGACACTCTAGACCAGGTGATTAATGGAACTACAGGGCTATAGCAGCCACTCTAGACCAGGTGATTAATGGAACTACAGGACTATAGCAGCCACTCTAGACCAGGTGATTAATGGAACTACAGGGATATAGCAGGCACTCTAGACCAGGTGATGAATGGAACTACAGGGATATAGCACCACTCTAGACCAGGTGATTAATGGAACTACAGGGATATAGCAGCCACTCTAGACCAGGTGATTAATGGAACTACAGGACTATAGCAGCCACTCTAGACCAGGTGATTAATGGAACTACAGGACTATAGCAGCCATTCTAGACCAGGTGATTAATGGAACTACAGGGCTATAGCAGCCACTCTAGACCAGGTGATTAATGGAACTACAGGGATATAGCAGCCACTCTAGACCAGGTGATTAATGGAACTACAGGGATATAGCACCACTCTAGACCAGGTGATTAATGGAACTACAGGGCTATAGCAGCCACTCTAGACCAGGTGATTAATGGAACTACAGGGATATAGCACCACTCTACACCAGGTGATTAATGGAACTACAGGGATATAGCAGCCACTAAACCAGGTGATTAATAGAACTACAGGGCTATAGCAGCCACTCTAGAACAGGTGATTAATGGAACTACAGGACTATAGCAGCCACTCTAGACCAGGTGATTAATGGAACTACAGGGCTATAGCAACACTCTAGACCAGGTGATTAATGGAACTACAGGGCTATAGCAGCCACTCTAGACTAGGTGATTAATGGAACTACAGGGCTATAGCTGCCACTCTAGACCAGGTGATTAATGGAACTACAGGGCTATAGCAGCCACTATAGACCAGGTGATTAATGGAACTACAGGGCTATAGCAGCCACTCTAGACCAGGTGATTAATGGAACTACAGGGCTATAGCAGCCACTCTAGACCAGGTGATTAATGGAACTACAGGGCTATAGCAGCCATTCTAGACCAGGTGATTAATGGAACTACAGGGCTATAGCAGCCACTCTAGACCAGGTGATTAATGGAACTAGAGGGCTATAGCAGCCACTCTAGACCAGGTGATTCATGGAACTACAGGACTATAGCAGCCACTCTAGACCAGGTGATTAATGGAACTACAGGGATATAGCAGCCACTAAACCAGGTGATTAATGGAACTAGAGGGCTATAGCAGCCACTCTAGACCAGGTGATTAATGGAACTAGAGGGCTATAGCAGCCACTCTAGACCAGGAGATTAATGGAACTAGAGGGCTATAGCAGCCACTCTAGACCAGGTGATTAATGGAACTACAGGGCTATAGCAGCCACTCTAGACCAGGTGATTAATAGAACTACAGGGATATAGCACCACTCTAGACCAGGTGATTAATGGAACTACAGGGATATAGCACCACTCTAGACCAGGTGATTAATGGAACTACAGGGCTATAGCAGCCACTCTAGACCAGGTGATTAATGGAACTACAGGGCTATAGCAGCCACTCTAGACCAGGTGATGAATGGAACTACAGGGATATAGCACCACTCTAGACCAGGTGATTAATGGAACTACAGGGCTATAGCAGCCACTCTAGACCAGGTGATTAATGGAACTACAGGGCTATAGCAGCCAATCTAGACCAGGTGATTAATGGAACTACAGGGCTATAGCAGCCACTCTAGACCTGGTGATTAATGGAACTACAGGGCTATAGCAGCCACTCTAGACCAGGTGATTAATGGAACTACAGGGGCTATAGCAGCCACTCTAGACCAGATGATTAATGGAACTACAGGGCTATAGCAGCCACTCTAGACCAGATGATTAATGGAACTACAGGGCTATAGCAGCCACTCTAGACCAGGTGATTAATGGAACTACAGGACTATAGCAGCCACTCTAGACCAGGTGATTAATGGAACTACAGGGCTATAGCAGCCACTCTAGACCAGGTGATTAATGGAACTACAGGGCTATAGCAGCCACTCTAGACCAGGTGATTAATGGAACTACAGGGCTATAGCAGCCACTCTAGACCAGGTGATTAATGGAACTACAGGGCTATAGCAACCACTCTAGACCAGGTGATTAATGGAACTACAGGGCTATAGCAGCCACTCTAGACCAGGTGATTAATGGAACTACAGGGCTATAGCAGCCACTCTAGACCAGGTGATTAATGGAACTACAGGACTATAGCAGCCACTCTAGACCAGGTGATTAATGGAACTACAGGACTATAGCAGCCATTCTAGACCAGGTGATTAATGGAACTACAGGGCTATAGCAGCCACTCTAGACCAGGTGATTAATGGAACTACAGGGCTATAGCAGCCACTCTAGACCAGGTGATTAATGGAACTACAGGGCTATAGCAGCCACTCTAGACCAGGTGATTAATGGAACTACAGGGATATAGCAGCCACTCTACACCAGGTGATTAATGGAACTACAGGGATATAGCAGCCACTAAACCAGGTGATTAATAGAACTACAGGGCTATAGCAGCCACTCTAGACCAGGTGATTAATGGAACTACAGGGCTATAGCAGCCACTCTACACCAGGTGATTAATGGAACTACAGGGATATAGCACCACTCTAGACCAGGTGATTAATGGAACTACAGGGCTATAGCAGCCACTCTAGACCAGATGATTAATGGAACTACAGGGCTATAGCAGCCACTCTAGACCAGGTGATTAATAGAACTACAGGGCTATAGCAGCCACTCTAGACCAGGTGATTAATGGAACTACAGGGATATAGCACCACTCTAGACCAGGTGATTAATGGAACTACATGACTATAGCAGCCACTCTAGACCAGGTGATTAATGGAACTACAGGACTATAGCAGCCACTCTAGACCAGGTGATTAATGGAACTACAGGGATATAGCAGCCACTCTAGACCAGGTGATTAATGGAACTACATGACTATAGCAGCCACTCTAGACCAGGTGATTAATGGAACTACAGGACTATAGCAACCACTCTAGACCAGGTGATTAATGGAACTACATGACTATATCAGCCACTCTAGACCAGGTGATTAATGGAACTACAGGACTATAGCAACCACTCTAGACCAGGTGATTAATGGAACTACATGACTATAGCAGCCACTCTAGACCAGGTGATTAATGGAACTACAGGACTATAGCAGCCACTCTAGACCAGGTGATTAATGGAACTACAGGGATATAGCAGGCACTCTAGACCAGGTGATGAATGGAACTACAGGGATATAGCACCACTCTAGACCAGGTGATTAATGGAACTACAGGGATATAGCAGCCACTCTAGACCAGGTGATTAATGGAACTACAGGACTATAGCAGCCACTCTAGACCAGGTGATTAATGGAACTACAGGACTATAGCAGCCATTCTAGACCAGGTGATTAATGGAACTACAGGGCTATAGCAGCCACTCTAGACCAGGTGATTAATGGAACTACAGGGCTATAGCAGCCACTCTAGACCAGGTGATTAATGGAACTACAGGGATATAGCATCCACTCTACACCAGGTGATTAATGGAACTACAGGGATATAGCAGCCACTAAACCAGGTGATTAATAGAACTACAGGGCTATAGCAGCCACTCTAGAACAGGTGATTAATGGAACTACAGGGCTATAGCAACACTCTAGACCAGGTGATTAATGGAACTACAGGGCTATAGCAGCCACTTTAGACCAGGTGATTAATGGAACTACAGGACTATAGCAGCCACTCTAGACCAGGTGATTAATGGAACTACAGGACTATAGCAGCCACTCTAGACCAGGTGATTAATGGAACTAGAGGGCTATAGCAGCCACTTTAGACCAGGTGATTAATGGAACTACAGGGATATAGCAGCCACTCTAGACCAGGTGATGAATGGAACTACAGGGATATAGCACCACTCTAGACCAGGTGATTAATGGAACTACAGGGCTATAGCAGCCACTCTAGACTAGGTGATTAATGGAACTACAGGGCTATAGCTGCCACTCTAGACCAGGTGATTAATGGAACTACAGGGCTATAGCAGCCACTATAGACCAGGTGATTAATGGAACTACAGGGCTATAGCAGCCACTCTAGACCAGGTGATTAATGGAACTACAGGACTATAGCAGCCACTCTAGACCAGGTGATTAATGGAACTACAGGGCTATAGCAGCCACTCTAGACCAGGTGATTAATGGAACTACAGGATTATAGCAGCCACTCTAGACCAGGTGATTAATGGAACTACAGGACTATAGCAGCCATTCTAGACCAGGTGATTAATGGAACTACAGGGCTATAGCAGCCACTCTAGACCAGGTGATTAATGGAACTACAGGGCTATAGCAGCCATTCTAGACCAGGTGATTAATGGAACTACAAGGCTATAGCAGCCACTCTAGACCAGGTGATTAATGGAACTAGAGGGCTATAGCAGCCACTCTAGACCAGGTGATTCATGGAACTACAGGACTATAGCAGCCACTCTAGACCAGGTGATTAATGGAACTACAGGGATATAGCAGCCACTAAACCAGGTGATTAATGGAACTAGAGGGCTATAGCAGCCACTCTAGACCAGGTGATTAATAGAACTACAGGGATATAGCAGCCACTCTAGACCAGGTGATTAATGGAACTACAGGGATATAGCACCACTCTAGACCAGGTGATTAATGGAACTACAGGGATATAGCAGCCACTCTAGACCAGGTGATGAATGGAACTACAGGGATATAGCACCACTCTAGACCAGGTGATTAATGGAACTACAGGGCTATAGCAGCCACTCTAGACCAGGTGATTAATGGAACTACAGGGCTATAGCAGCCAATCTAGACCAGGTGATTAATGGAACTACAGGGCTATAGCAGCCACTCTAGACCTGGTGATTAATGGAACTACAGGGCTATAGCAGCCACTCTAGACCAGGTGATTAATGGAACTACAGGGCTATAGCAGCCACTCTAGACCAGATGATTAATGGAACTACAGGGCTATAGCAGCCACTCTAGACCAGATGATTAATGGAACTACAGGGCTATAGCAGCCACTCTAGACCAGGTGATTAATGGAACTACAGGGCTATAGCAGCCACTCTAGACCAGGTGATTAATGGAACTACAGGGCTATAGCAACCACTCTAGACCAGGTGATTAATGGAACTACAGGGCTATAGCAGCCACTCTAGACCAGGTGATTATTAGAACTATAGGGCTATAGCAGCCACTCTAGACCAGGTGATTAATGGAACTACAGGACTATAGCAGCCACTCTAGACCAGGTGATTAATGGAACTACAGGACTATAGCAGCCATTCTAGACCAGGTGATTAATGGAACTACAGGGCTATAGCAGCCACTCTAGACCAGGTGATTAATGGAACTACAGGGCTATAGCAGCCACTCTAGACCAGGTGATTAATGGAACTACAGGGCTATAGCAGCCACTCTAGACCAGGTGATTAATGGAACTACAGGGATATAGCAGCCACTCTACACCAGGTGATTAATGGAACTACAGGGATATAGCAGCCACTAAACCAGGTGATTAATAGAACTACAGGGCTATAGCAGCCACTCTAGAACAGGTGATTAATGGAACTACATGATTATAGCAGCCACTCTAGACCAGGTGATTAATGGAACTACAGGGCTATAGCAGCCACTCTAGACCAGGTGATTAATGGAACTACAGGGATATAGCAGCCACTAAACCAGGTGATTAATAGAACTACAGGGCTATAGCAGCCACTCTAGAACAGGTGATTAATGGAACTACAGGGCTATAGCAGCCACTCTAGACCAGGTGATTAATGGAACTACAGGACTATAGCAGCCACTCTAGACCAGGTGATTAATGGAACTACAGGACTATAGCAGCCACTCTAGACCAGGTGATTAATGGAACTACAGGGCTATAGCAGCCACTCTAGACCAGGTGATTAATGGAACTACAGGGCTATAGCAGCCACTTTAGACCAGGTGATTAATGGAACTACAGGGATATAGCAGCCACTCTAGACCAGGTGATGAATGGAACTACAGGGCTATAGCTGCCACTCTAGACCAGGTGATTAATGGAACTACAGGGCTATAGCAGCCACTATAGACCAGGTGATTAATGGAACTACAGGGCTATAGCAGCCACTCTAGACCAGGTGATTAATGGAACTACAGGACTATAGCAGCCACTCTAGACCAGGTGATTAATGGAACTACAGGGCTATAGCAGCCACTCTAGACCAGGTGATTAATGGAACTACAGGACTATATCAGCCACTCTAGACCAGGTGATTAATGGAACTACAGGGCTATAGCACCACTCTAGACCAGGTGATTAATGGAACTACAGGGCTATAGCAACCACTCTATACCAGGTGATTAATGGAACTACAGGGCTATATCAGCCACTCTAGACCAGGTGATTAATGGAACTACAGGGCTATAGCAGCCACTCTAGACCAGGTGATTAATGGAACTACAGGGCTATAGCAGCCACTCTAGACCAGGTGATTAATGGAACTACAGGGCTATAGCAGCCACTCTAGACCAGGTGATTAATGGAACTACAGGACTATAGCAGCCACTCTAGACCAGGTGATTAATGGAACTACAGGACTATAGCAACCACTCTAGACCAGGTGATTAATGGAACTACAGGGCTATAGCAGCCACTAAACCAGGTGATTAATGGAACTACAGGACTATAGCAACCACTCTAGACCAGGTGATTAATGGAACTACAGGGATATAGCAGCCACTCTACACCAGGTGATTAATGGAACTACAGGGATATAGCAGCCACTAAACCAGGTGATTAATAGAACTACAGGGCTATAGCAGCCACTCTAGAACAGGTGATTAATGGAACTACAGGGCTATAGCAGCCACTCTAGACCAGGTGATTAATGGAACTACAGGGATATAGCAGCCACTCTAGACCAGGTGATTAATGGAACTACAGGGCTATAGCAGCCAATCTAGACCAGGTGATTAATGGAACTACAGGGCTATAGCAGCCACTCTAGACCTGGTGATTAATGGAACTACAGGGCTATAGCAGCCACTCTAGACCAGGTGATTAATGGAACTACAGGGCTATAGCAGCCACTCTAGACCAGGTGATTAATGGAACTACAGGGCTATAGGAGCCACTCTAGACCAGATGATTAATGGAACTACAGGGCTATAGCAGCCACTCTAGACCAGGTGATTAATGGAACTACAGGGCTATAGCAGCCACTCTAGACCAGGTGATTAATGGAACTACAGGGCTATAGCAACCACTCTAGACCAGGTGATTAATGGAACTACAGGGCTATAGCAGCCACTCTAGACCAGGTGATTAATGGAACTACAGGGCTATAGCAGCCACTCTAGACCAGGTGATTAATGGAACTACAGGACTATAGCAGCCACTCTAGACCAGGTGATTAATGGAACTACAGGGCTATAGCAGCCACTCTAGACCAGGTGATTAATGGAACTACAGGGCTATAGCAGCCACTCTAGACCAGGTGATTAATGGAACTACAGGGCTATAGCAGCCACTCTAGACCAGGTGATTAATGGAACTACAGGGCTATAGCAACCACTCTAGACCAGGTGATTAATGGAACTACAGGGCTATAGCAGCCACTCTAGACCAGGTGATTAATGGAACTACAGGACTATAGCAGCCACTCTAGACCAGGTGATTAATGGAACTACAGGACTATAGCAGCCACTCTAGACCAGGTGATTAATGGAACTACAGGACTATAGCAGCCATTCTAGACCAGGTGATTAATGGAACTACAGGGCTATAGCAGCCACTCTAGACCAGGTGATTAATGGAACTACAGGGCTATAGCAGCCACTCTAGACCAGGTGATTAATGGAACTACAGGGCTATAGCAGCCACTCTAGACCAGGTGATTAATGGAACTACAGGGATATAGCAGCCACTCTACACCAGGTGATTAATGGAACTACAGGGATATAGCAGCCACTAAACCAGGTGATTAATAGAACTACAGGGCTATAGCAGCCACTCTAGAACAGGTGATTAATGGAACTACAGGGCTATAGCAACCACTCTAGACCAGGTGATTAATGGAACTACATGACTATAGCAGCCACTCTAGACCAGGTGATTAATGGAACTACAGGGCTATAGCAACCACTCTAGACCAGGTGATTAATGGAACTACATGACTATAGCAGCCACTCTAGACCAGGTGATTAATGGAACTACAGGACTATAGCAGCCACTCTAGACCAGGTGATTAATGGAACTACAGGGATATAGCAGGCACTCTAGACCAGGTGATTAATGGAACTACAGGGCTATAGCAGCCATTCTAGACCAGGTGATTAATGGAACTACAGGGCTATAGCAGCCACTCTAGACCAGGTGATTAATGGAACTACAGGGATATAGCAGCCACTCTACCTCAGGTGATTAATGGAACTACAGGGATATAGCAGCCACTAAACCAGGTGATTAATAGAACTACAGGGCTATAGCAGCCACTCTAGACCAGGTGATTAATGGAACTACAGGACTATAGCAGCCACTCTAGACCAGGTGATTAATGGAACTACAGGGCTATAGCAGCCACTCTAGACCAGGTGATTAATGGAACTACAGGATTATAGCAGCCACTCTAGACCAGGTGATTAATGGAACTACAGGACTATAGCAGCCATTCTAGACCAGGTGATTAATGGAACTACAGGGCTATAGCAGCCACTCTAGACCAGGTGATTAATGGAACTACAGGGCTATAGCAGCCATTCTAGACCAGGTGATTAATGGAACTACAGGGCTATAGCAGCCACTCTAGACCTGGTGATTAATGGAACTACAGGGCTATAGCAGCCACTCTAGACCAGGTGATTAATGGAACTACAGGGCTATAGCAGCCACTCTAGACCAGATGATTAATGGAACTACAGGGCTATAGCAGCCACTCTAGACCAGATGATTAATGGAACTACAGGGCTATAGCAGCCACTCTAGACCAGGTGATTAATGGAACTACAGGGCTATAGCAGCCACTCTAGACCAGGTGATTAATGGAACTACAGGGCTATAGCAACCACTCTAGACCAGGTGATTAATGGAACTACAGGGCTATAGCAGCCACTCTAGACCAGGTGATTATTAGAACTATAGGGCTATAGCAGCCACTCTAGACCAGGTGATTAATGGAACTACAGGACTATAGCAGCCACTCTAGACCAGGTGATTAATGGAACTACAGGACTATAGCAGCCATTCTAGACCAGGTGATTAATGGAACTACAGGGCTATAGCAGCCACTCTAGACCAGGTGATTAATGGAACTACAGGGCTATAGCAGCCACTCTAGACCAGGTGATTAATGGAACTACAGGGCTATAGCAGCCACTCTAGACCAGGTGATTAATGGAACTACAGGGCTATAGCAACCACTCTAGACCAGGTGATTAATGGAACTACATGACTATAGCAGCCACTCTAGACCAGGTGATTAATGGAACTACAGGACTATAGCAGCCACTCTAGACCAGGTGATTAATGGAACTACAGGGATATAGCAGGCACTCTAGACCAGGTGATGAATGGAACTACAGGGATATAGCACCACTCTAGACCAGGTGATTAATGGAACTACAGGGATATAGCAGCCACTCTAGACCAGGTGATTAATGGAACTACAGGACTATAGCAGCCACTCTAGACCAGGTGATTAATGGAACTACAGGACTATAGCAACCACTCTAGACCAGGTGATTAATGGAACTACAGGACTATAGCAGCCTCTAGACCAGGTGATTAATGGAACTACAGGGCTATAGCAGCCACTCTAGACCAGGTGATTAATGGAACTACAGGACTATAGCAGCCACTCTATACCAGGTGATTAATGGAACTACAGGGCTATAGCAGCCACTCTAGACCAGGTGATTAATGGAACTACAGGGATATAGCAGCCACTCTAGACCAGGTGATTAATGGAACTACAGGGCTATAGCAGCCACTCTAGACCAGGTGATTAATGGAACTACAGGGCTATAGCAACCACTATAGACCAGGTGATTAATGGAACTACAGGATTATAGCAGCCACTCTAGACCAGGTGATTAATGGAACTACAGGGCTATATCAGCCACTCTAGACCAGGTGATTAATGGAACTACAGGGCTATAGCAGCCACTCTAGACCAGGTGATTAATGGAACTACAGGGCTATAGCAGCCACTTTAGACCAGGTGATTAATGGAACTACAGGGATATAGCAGCCACTCTAGACCAGGTGATGAATGGAACTACAGGGCTATAGCTGCCACTCTAGACCAGGTGATTAATGGAACTACAGGGCTATAGCAGCCACTATAGACCAGGTGATTAATGGAACTACAGGGCTATAGCAGCCACTCTAGACCAGGTGATTAATGGAACTACAGGACTATAGCAGCCACTCTAGACCAGGTGATTAATGGAACTACAGGGCTATAGCTGCCACTCTAGACCAGGTGATTAATGGAACTACAGGGCTATAGCAGCCACTATAGACCAGGTGATTAATGGAACTACAGGGCTATAGCAGCCACTCTAGACCAGGTGATTAATGGAACTACAGGACTATAGCAGCCACTCTAGACCAGGTGATTAATGGAACTACAGGGCTATAGCAGCCACTCTAGACCAGGTGATTAATGGAACTACAGGGCTATAGCAGCCACTTTAGACCAGGTGATTAATGGAACTACAGGGATATAGCAGCCACTCTAGACCAGGTGATGAATGGAACTACAGGGCTATAGCTGCCACTCTAGACCAGGTGATTAATGGAACTACAGGGCTATAGCAGCCACTATAGACCAGGTGATGAATGGAACTACAGGGCTATAGCAGCCACTCTAGACCAGGTAATTAATGGAACTACAGGGCTATAGCAGCCACTCTAGACCAGGTGATTAATGGAACTACAGGACTATATCAGCCACTCTAGACCAGGTGATTAATGGAACTACAGGGCTATAGCACCACTCTAGACCAGGTGATTAATGGAACTACAGGGCTATAGCAGCCACTCTAGACCAGGTGATTAATGGAACTACAGGGCTATAGCAGACACTCTAGACCAGGTGATTAATGGAACTACAGGGCTATAGCAGCCACTCTAGACCAGGTGATTAATGGAACTACAGGACTATAGCAGCCACTCTAGACCAGGTGATTAATGGAACTACAGGGATATAGCACCACTCTATACCAGGTGATTAATGGAACTACAGGGCTATATCAGCCACTCTAGACCAGGTGATTAATGGAACTACAGGGCTATAGCAGCCACTCTAGACCAGGTGATTAATGGAACTACAGGGCTATAGCAGCCACTCTAGACCAGGTGATTAATGGAACTACAGGGCTATAGCAGCCACTCTAGACCAGGTGATTAATGGAACTACAGGACTATAGCAGCCACTCTAGACCAGGTGATTAATGGAACTACAGGACTATAGCAACCACTCTAGACCAGGTGATTAATGGAACTACAGGGCTATAGCAGCCACTAAACCAGGTGATTAATGGAACTACAGGACTATAGCAACCACTCTAGACCAGGTGATTAATGGAACTACAGGGCTATAGCAACACTCTAGACCAGGTGATTAATGGAACTACAGGGATATAGCACCACTCTAGACCAGGTGATTAATGGAACTACAGGGATATAGCACCACTCTAGACCAGGTGATTAATGGAACTACAGGGCTATAGCAGCCAATCTAGACCAGGTGATTAATGGAACTACAGGGCTATAGCAGCCACTCTAGACCAGATGATTAATGGAACTACAGGGCTATAGCAGCCACTCTAGACCAGGTGATTAATGGAACTACAGGGCTATAGCAGCCACTCTAGACCAGGTGATTAATGGAACTACAGGGCTATAGCAACCACTCTAGACCAGGTGATTAATGGAACTACAGGGCTATAGCAGCCACTCTAGACCAGGTGATTAATGGAACTACAGGGCTATAGCAGCCACTCTAGACCAGGTGATTAATGGAACTACAGGACTATAGCAGCCACTCTAGACCAGGTGATTAATGGAACTACAGGGCTATAGCAGCCACTCTAGACCAGGTGATTAATGGAACTACAGGGCTATAGCAGCCACTCTAGACCAGGTGATTAATGGAACTACAGGGCTATAGCAGCCACTCTAGACCAGGTGATTAATGGAACTACAGGGCTATAGCAACCACTCTAGACCAGGTGATTAATGGAACTACAGGGCTATAGCAGCCACTCTAGACCAGGTGATTAATGGAACTACAGGGCTATAGCAGCCACTCTAGACCAGGTGATTAATGGAACTACAGGACTATAGCAGCCACTCTAGACCAGGTGATTAATGGAACTACAGGACTATAGCAGCCATTCTAGACCAGGTGATTAATGGAACTACAGGGCTATAGCAGCCACTCTAGACCAGGTGATTAATGGAACTACAGGGCTATAGCAGCCACTCTAGACCAGGTGATTAATGGAACTACAGGGCTATAGCAGCCACTCTAGACCAGGTGATTAATGGAACTACAGGGATATAGCAGCCACTCTACACCAGGTGATTAATGGAACTACAGGGATATAGCAGCCACTAAACCAGGTGATTAATAGAACTACAGGGCTATTGCAGCCACTCTAGACCAGGTGATTAATAGAACTACAGGGCTATTGCAGCCACTCTAGACCAGGTGATTAATGGAACTACAGGGCTATAGCAGCCACTCTAGACCAGGTGATTAATGGAACTACAGGGCTATAGCACCACTCTAGACCAGGTGATTAATGGAACTACATGACTATAGCAGCCACTCTAGACCAGGTGATTAATGGAACTACAGGGCTATAGCAGCCACTCTAGACCAGGTGATTAATGGAACTACATGACTATAGCAGCCACTCTAGACCAGGTGATTAATGGAACTACAGGACTATAGCAGCCACTCTAGACCAGGTGATTAATGGAACTACAGGGATATAGCAGGCACTCTAGACCAGGTGATGAATGGAACTACAGGGATATAGCACCACTCTAGACCAGGTGATTAATGGAACTACAGGGATATAGCAGCCACTCTAGACCAGGTGATTAATGGAACTACAGGACTATAGCAGCCACTCTAGACCAGGTGATTAATGGAACTACAGGACTATAGCAGCCATTCTAGACCAGGTGATTAATGGAACTACAGGACTATAGCAGCCACTCTAGACCAGGTGATTAATGGAACTACAGGACTATAGCAGCCACTCTAGACCAGGTGATTAATGGAACTACAGGACTATAGCAGCCATTCTAGACCAGGTGATTAATGGAACTACAGGGCTATAGCAGCCACTCTAGACCAGGTGATTAATGGAACTACAGGGATATAGCAGCCACTCTAGACCAGGTGATTAATGGAACTACAGGGATATAGCAGCCACTAAACCAGGTGATTAATAGAACTACAGGGCTATAGCAACCACTCTAGACCAGGTGATTAATGGAACTACAGGGCTATAGCAGCCACTCTAGACCAGGTGATTAATGGAACTACAGGGATATAGCAACCACTCTAGACCAGGTGATTAATGGAACTACAGGACTATAGCAGCCACTCTAGACCAGGTGATTAATGGAACTACAGGACTATAGCAGCCACTCTAGACCAGGTGATTAATGGAACTACAGGGCTATAGCAGCCACTCTAGACCAGGTGATTAATGGAACTAGAGGGCTATAGCAACCACTCTAGACCAGGTGATTAATGGAACTACAGGACTATAGCAACCACTCTAGACCAGGTGATTAATGGAACTACAGGACTATAGCAGCCACTCTAGACCAGGTGATTAATGGAACTACAGGACTATAGCAACCACTCTAGACCAGGTGATTAATGGAACTACAGGACTATAGCAGCCACTCTAGACCAGGTGATTAATGGAACTACAGGGCTATAGCAGCCACTCTAGACCAGGTGATTAATGGAACTAGAGGGCTATAGCAGCCACTTTAGACCAGGTGATTAATGGAACTACAGGGATATAGCAGCCACTCTAGACCAGGTGATGAATGGAACTACAGGGATATAGCACCACTCTAGACCAGGTGATTAATGGAACTACAGGGCTATAGCAGCCACTCTAGACCAGGTGATTAATGGAACTACAGGGCTATAGCTGCCACTCTAGACCAGGTGATTAATGGAACTACAGGGCTATAGCAGCCACTATAGACCAGGTGATTAATGGAACTACAGGGCTATAGCAGCCACTCTAGACCAGGTGATTAATGGAACTACAGGACTATAGCAGCCACTCTAGACCAGGTGATTAATGGAACTACAGGGCTATAGCAGCCACTCTAGACCAGGTGATTAATGGAACTACAGGATTATAGCAGCCACTCTAGACCAGGTGATTAATGGAACTACAGGACTATAGCAGCCATTCTAGACCAGGTGATTAATGGAACTACAGGGCTATAGCAGCCACTCTAGACCAGGTGATTAATGGAACTACAGGGCTATAGCAGCCATTCTAGACCAGGTGATTAATGGAACTACAGGGCTATAGCAGCCACTCTAGACCTGGTGATTAATGGAACTACAGGGCTATAGCAGCCACTCTAGACCAGGTGATTAATGGAACTACAGGGCTATAGCAGCCACTCTAGACCAGATGATTAATGGAACTACAGGGCTATAGCAGCCACTCTAGACCAGATGATTAATGGAACTACAGGGCTATAGCAGCCACTCTAGACCAGGTGATTAATGGAACTACAGGGCTATAGCAGCCACTCTAGACCAGGTGATTAATGGAACTACAGGGCTATAGCAACCACTCTAGACCAGGTGATTAATGGAACTACAGGGCTATAGCAGCCACTCTAGACCAGGTGATTATTAGAACTACAGGGCTATAGCAGCCACTCTAGACCAGGTGATTAATGGAACTACAGGACTATAGCAGCCACTCTAGACCAGGTGATTAATGGAACTACAGGACTATAGCAGCCATTCTAGACCAGGTGATTAATGGAACTACAGGGCTATAGCAGCCACTCTAGACCAGGTGATTAATGGAACTACAGGGCTATAGCAGCCACTCTAGACCAGGTGATTAATGGAACTACAGGGCTATAGCAGCCACTCTAGACCAGGTGATTAATGGAACTACAGGGATATAGCAGCCACTCTACACCAGGTGATTAATGGAACTACAGGGATATAGCAGCCACTAAACCAGGTGATTAATAGAACTACAGGGCTATAGCAGCCACTCTAGACCAGGTGATTAATGGAACTACAGGGCTATAGCAGCCACTCTAGACCAGGTGATGAATGGAACTACAGGGATATAGCACCACTCTAGACCAGGTGATTAATGGAACTACAGGGATATAGCAGCCACTCTAGACCAGGTGATTAATGGAACTACAGGGATATAGCAGCCACTCTAGACCAGGTGATGAATGGAACTACAGGGCTATAGCAGCCACTCTAGACCAGGTGATGAATGGAACTACAGGGATATAGCACCACTCTAGACCAGGTGATTAATGGAACTACAGGGATATAGCAGCCACTCTAGACCAGGTGATTAATGGAACTACAGGGCTATAGCAGCCACTCTAGACCAGGTGATGAATGGAACTACAGGGATATAGCACCACTCTAGACCAGGTGATTAATGGAACTACAGGGATATAGCAGCCACTCTAGACCAGGTGATTAATGGAACTACAGGACTATAGCAGCCACTCTAGACCAGGTGATTAATGGAACTACAGGACTATAGCAGCCTTTCTAGACCAGGTGATTAATGGAACTACAGGGCTATAGCAGCCACTCTAGACCAGGGGATTAATGGAACTACAGGGATATAGCAGCCACTCTACACCCGGTGATTAATGGAACTACAGGGATATAGCAGCCACTAAACCAGGTGATTAATAGAACTACAGGGCTATAGCAGCCACTCTAGAACAGGTGATTAATGGAACTACAGGGCTATAGCAGCCACTCTAGACCAGGTGATTAATGGAACTACAGGACTATAGCAGCCTTTCTAGACCAGGTGATTAATGGAACTACAGGGCTATAGCAGCCACTCTAGACCAGGGGATTAATGGAACTACAGGGATATAGCAGCCACTCTACACCCGGTGATTAATGGAACTACAGGGATATAGCAGCCACTAAACCAGGTGATTAATAGAACTACAGGGCTATAGCAGCCACTCTAGAACAGGTGATTAATGGAACTACAGGGCTATAGCAACCACTATAGACCAGGTGATTAATGGAACTACAGGACTATAGCAGCCACTCTAGACCAGGTGATTAATGGAACTACAGGACTATAGCAGCCACTCTAGACCAGGTGATTAATGGAACTACAGGGCTATAGCAGCCACTCTAGACCAGGTGATTAATGGAACTACAGGGCTATAGCAGCCACTTTAGACCAGGTGATTAATGGAACTACAGGGATATAGCAGCCACTCTAGACCAGGTGATGAATGGAACTACAGGGCTATAGCAGCCACTCTAGACCAGGTGATTAATGGAACTACAGGGCTATAGCAGCCACTCTAGACCAGGTGATTAATGGAACTACAGGGCTATAGCAGCCACTCTAGACCAGGTGATTAATGGAACTACAGGACTATAGCAGCCACTCTAGACCAGGTGATTAATGGAACTACAGGGCTATAACAGCCACTCTAGACCAGGTGATTAATGTAACTACAGGATTATAGCAGCCACTCTAGACCAGGTGATTAATGGAACTACAGGACTATAGCAGCCATTCTAGACCAGGTGATTAATGGAACTACAGGGCTATAGCAGCCACTCTAGACCAGGTGATTAATGGAACTACAGGGCTATAGCAGCCATTCTAGACCAGGTGATTAATGGAACTAGAGGGCTATAGCAGCCACTCTAGACCAGGTGATTAATAGAACTACAGGGATATAGCAGCCACTCTAGACCAGGTGATTAATGGAACTACAGGGATATAGCACCACTCTAGACCAGGTGATTAATGGAACTACAGGGCTATAGCAGCCACTCTAGACCAGGTGATTAATGGAACTACAGGGCTATAGCAACCACTATAGACCAGGTGATTAATGGAACTACAGGACTATAGCAGCCACTCTAGACCAGGTGATTAATGGAACTACAGGGCTATAGCAGCCACTATAGACCAGGTGATTAATGGAACTACAGGGCTATAGCAGCCACTCTAGACCAGGTGATTAATGGAACTACAGGACTATAGCAGCCACTCTAGACCAGGTGATTAATGGAACTACAGGGCTATAACAGCCACTCTAGACCAGGTGATTAATGTAACTACAGGATTATAGCAGCCACTCTAGACCAGGTGATTAATGGAACTACAGGACTATAGCAGCCATTCTAGACCAGGTGATTAATGGAACTACAGGGCTATAGCAGCCACTCTAGACCAGGTGATTAATGGAACTACAGGGCTATAGCAGCCATTCTAGACCAGGTGATTAATGGAACTAGAGGGCCATAGCAGCCACTCTAGACCAGGTGATTAACAGAACTACAGGGATATAGCAGCCACTCTAGACCAGGTGATTAATGGAACTACAGGGATATAGCACCACTCTAGACCAGGTGATTAATGGAACTACAGGGCTATAGCAGCCACTCTAGACCAGGTGATTAATGGAACTACAGGGATATAGCAGCCACTCTAGACCAGGTGATTAATGGAACTACAGGACTATAGCAGCCACTCTAGACCAGGTGATTAATGGAACTACAGGGCTATAGCAGCCACTCTAGACCAGGTGATTAATGGAACTACAGGGCTATAGCAGCCACTCTAGACCAGGTGATTAATGGAACTACAGGGCTATAGCAGCCACTAAAATACGTGATTAATGGAACTACAGGACTATAGCAGCCACTCTAGACCAGGTGATTAATGGAACTACAGGGATATAGCAGCCACTCTAGACCAGGTGATTAATGGAACTACAGGCTATAGCAGCCACTCTAGACCAGGTGATTAATGGATCTACAGGGCTATAGCAGCCACTCTAGACCAGGTGATTAATGGAACTACAGGGCTATAGCAGCCACTAAACCAGGTGATTAATGGAACTACAGGACTATAGCAGCCACTCTAGACCAGGTGATTAATGGAACTACAGGGCTATAGCAGCCACTCTAGACCAGGTGATTAATGGAACTACAGGATTATAGCAGCCACTCTAGACCAGGTGATTAATGGAACTACAGGACTATAGCAGCCATTCTAGACCAGGTGATTAATGGAACTACAGGGCTATAGCAGCCACTCTAGACCAGGTGATTAATAGAACTACAGGGATATAGCAGCCACTCTAGACCAGGTGATTAATGGAACTACAGGGATATAGCACCACTCTAGACCAGGTGATTAATGGAACTACAGGGCTATAGCAGCCACTCTAGACCAGGTGATTAATGGAACTACAGGGATATAGCAGCCACTCTAGACCAGGTGATTAATGGAACTACAGGACTATAGCAGCCACTCTAGACCAGGTGATTAATGGAACTACAGGGCTATAGCAGCCACTCTAGACCAGGTGATTAATGGAACTACAGGGCTATAGCAGCCACTCTAGACCAGGTGATTAATGGAACTACAGGGCTATAGCAGCCACTAAAATACGTGATTAATGGAACTACAGGACTATAGCAGCCGCTCTAGACCAGGTGATTAATGGAACTACAGGGATATAGCAGCCACTCTAGACCAGGTGATTAATGGAACTACAGGGCTATAGCAGCCACTCTAGACCAGGTGATTAATGGATCTACAGGGCTATAGCAGCCACTCTAGACCAGGTGATTAATGGAACTACAGGGCTATAGCAGCCACTAAACCAGGTGATTAATGGAACTACAGGACTATAGCAGCCACTCTAGACCAGGTGATTAATGGAACTACAGGGCTATAGCAGCCACTAAACCAGGTGATTAATGAAACTACAGGACTATAGCAGCCACTCTAAACCAGGTGATTAATGGAACTACAGGACTATAGCAGCCACTCTAAACCAGGTGATTAATGGAACTACAGGACTATAGCAGCCACTCTAAACCATGTGATTAATGGAACTACAGGACTATAGCAGCCACTCTAGACCAGGTGATTAATGGAACTACAGGGCTATAGCAGCCACTCTAGACCAGGTGATTAATGGAACTACAGGGCTATAGCAGCCACTCTAAACCAGGTGATTAATGGAACTACAGGACTATAGCAGCCACTCTAGACCAGGTGATTAATGGAACTACAGGGATATAGCAGCCACTAAACCAGGTGATTAATGGAACTACAGGGCTATAGCAGCCACTCTAGACCAGGTGATTAATAGAACTACAGGGATATAGCAGCCACTCTAGACCAGGTGATTAATGGAACTACAGGGCTATAGCAGCCACTCTAGACCAGGTGATTAATGGAACTACAGGGCTATAGCAGCCACTCTAGACCAGGTGATTAATGGAACTACAGGGCTATAGCAGCCACTAAAAATAGGTGATTAATGGAACTACAGGACTATAGCAGCCACTCTAGACCAGGTGATTAATGGAACTACAGGGACATAGCAGCCACTCTAGACCAGGTGATTAATGGAACTACAGGGCTATAGCAGCCACTCTAGACCAGGTGATTAATGGAACTACAGGACTATAGCAGCCACTCTAGACCAGGTGATTAATGGAACTACAGGGCTATAGCAGCCACTAAACCAGGTGATTAATGGAACTACAGGACTATAGCAGCCACTCTAGACCAGGTGATTAATGGAACTACAGGACTTTAGCAGCCATTCTAGACCAGGTGATTAATGGAACTACAGGGCTATAGCAGCCACTCTAGACCAGGTGATTAATGGAACTACAGGGCTATAGCAGCCACTCTAGACCAGGTGATTAATGGAACTACAGGGCTATAGCAGCCACTCTAGACCAGGTGATTAATGGAACTACAGGGATATAGCAGCCACTCTACACCAGGTGATTAATGGAACTACAGGACTATAGCAGCCACTAAACCAGGTGATTAATAGAACTACAGGGCTATAGCAGCCACTCTAGAACAGGTGATTAATGGAACTACAGGGATATAGCAACCACTCTAGACCAGGTGATTAATGGAACTACAGGGATATAGCAGGCACTCTAGACCAGGTGATTAATGGAACTACAGGGATATAGCAGGCACTCTAGACCAGGTGATTAATGGAACTACAGGGATATAGCAGCCACTCTAGACCAGGTGATTAATGGAACTACAGGGAAATAGCACCACTCTAGACCAGGTGATTAATGGAACTACAGGGATATAGCAGCCACTCTAGACCAGGTGATTAATGGAACTACAGGACTATAGCAGCCACTCTAGACCAGGTGATTAATGGAACTACAGGACTATAGCAGCCATTCTAGACCAGGTGATTAATGGAACTACAGGGCTATAGCAGCCACTCTAGACCAGGTGATTAATGGAACTACAGGGATATAGCAGCCACTCTACACCAGGTGATTAATGGAACTACAGGGATATAGCAGCCACTAAACCAGGTGATTAATAGAACTACAGGGCTATAGCAGCCACTCTAGAACAGGTGATTAATGGAACTACAGGGCTATAGCAGCCAATCTAGACCAGGTGATTAATGGAACTACAGGGATATAGCAGCCACTAAACCAGGTGATTAATGGAACTACAGGGCTATAGCAGCCAATCTAGACCAGGTGATTAATGGAACTACAGGGCTATAGCAACACTCTAGACCAGGTGATTAATGGAACTACAGGGCTATAGCAACCACTCTAGACCAGGTGATTAATGGAACTACAGGACTATAGCAGCCACTCTAGACCAGGTGATTAATGGAACTACAGGACTATAGCAGCCACTCTAGACCAGGTGATTAATGGAACTACAGGGCTATAGCAGCCACTCTAGACCAGGTGATTAATGGAACTACAGGGCTATAGCAGCCACTTTAGACCAGGTGATTAATGGAACTACAGGGATATAGCAGCCACTCTAGACCAGGTGATGAATGGAACTACAGGGATATAGCACCACTCTAGACCAGGTGATTAATGGAACTACAGGACTATAGCAGCCACTCTAGACCAGGTGATTAATGGAACTACAGGGCTATAGCAGCCACTCTAGACCAGGTGATTAATGGAACTACAGGATTATAGCAGCCACTCTAGACCAGGTGATTAATGGAACTACAGGACTATAGCAGCCATTCTAGACCAGGTGATTAATGGAACTACAGGGCTATAGCAGCCACTCTAGACCAGGTGATTAATGGAACTACAGGGATATAGCAGCCACTCTAGACCAGGTGATGAATGGAACTACAGGGATATAGCACCACTCTAGACCAGGTGATTAATGGAACTACAGGGCTATAGCAGCCACTCTAGACTAGGTGATTAATGGAACTACAGGGCTATAGCTGCCACTCTAGACCAGGTGATTAATGGAACTACAGGGCTATAGCAGCCACTATAGACCAGGTGATTAATGGAACTACAGGGCTATAGCAGCCACTCTAGACCAGGTGATTAATGGAACTACAGGACTATAGCAGCCACTCTAGACCAGGTGATTAATGGAACTACAGGGCTATAGCAGCCACTCTAGACCAGGTAATTAATGGAACTACAGGATTATAGCAGCCACTCTAGACCAGGTGATTAATGGAACTACAGGACTATAGCAGCCATTCTAGACCAGGTGATTAATGGAACTACAGGGCTATAGCAGCCACTCTAGACCAGGTGATTAATGGAACTACAGGGCTATAGCAGCCATTCTAGACCAGGTGATTAATGGAACTACAGGGCTATAGCAGCCACTCTAGACCAGGTGATTAATGGAAGTAGAGGGCTATAGCAGCCACTCTAGACCAGGTGATTAATGGAACTACAGGACTATAGCAGCCACTCTAGACCAGGTGATTAATGGAACTACAGGGATATAGCAGCCACTAAACCAGGTGATTAATGGAACTAGAGGGCTATAGCAGCCACTCTAGACCAGGTGATTAATAGAACTACAGGGATATAGCAGCCACTCTAGACCAGGTGATTAATGGAACTACAGGGATATAGCACCACTCTAGACCAGGTGATTAATGGAACTACAGGGATATAGCAGCCACTCTAGACCAGGTGATGAATGGAACTACAGGGATATAGCACCACTCTAGACCAGGTGATTAATGGAACTACAGGGCTATAGCAGCCACTCTAGACCAGGTGATTAATGGAACTACAGGGCTATAGCAGCCAATCTAGACCAGGTGATTAATGGAACTACAGGGCTATAGCAGCCACTCTAGACCTGGTGATTAATTGAACTACAGGGCTATAGCAGCCACTCTAGACCAGGTGATTAATGGAACTACAGGGCTATAGCAGCCACTCTAGACCAGATGATTAATGGAACTACAGGGCTATAGAAGCCACTCTAGACCAGATGATTAATGGAACTACAGGGCTATAGCAGCCACTCTAGACCAGGTGATTAATGGAACTACAGGGCTATAGCAGCCACTCTAGACCAGGTGATTAATGGAACTACAGGGCTATAGCAGCCACTCTAGACCAGGTGATTAATAGAACTACAGGGATATAGCAGCCACTCTAGACCAGGTGATTAATGGAACTACAGGGATATAGCAGCCACTCTAGACCAGGTGATGAATGGAACTACAGGGATATAGCACCACTCTAGACCAGGTGATTAATGGAACTACAGGGCTATAGCAGCCACTCTAGACCAGGTGATTAATGGAACTACAGGGCTATAGCAGCCAATCTAGACCAGGTGATTAATGGAACTACAGGGCTATAGCAGCCACTCTAGACCTGGTGATTAATGGAACTACAGGGCTATAGCAGCCACTCTAGACCAGGTGATTAATGGAACTACAGGGCTATAGCAGCCTCTCTAGACCAGATGATTAATGGAACTACAGGGCTATAGCAGCCACTCTAGACCAGATGATTAATGGAACTACAGGGCTATAGCAGCCACTCTAGACCAGGTGATTAATGGAACTACAGGGATATATAGCAGCCACTCTAGACCAGGTGATGAATGGAACTACAGGGCTATAGCAACCACTCTAGACCAGGTGATTAATGGAACTACAGGGCTATAGCAGCCACTCTAGACCAGGTGATTAATGGAACTACAGGGCTATAGCAGCCACTCTAGACCAGGTGATTAATGGAACTACAGGACTATAGCAGCCATTCTAGACCAGGTGATTAATGGAACTACAGGGCTATAGCAGCCACTCTAGACCAGGTGATTAATGGAACTACAGGGATATAGCAGCCACTCTACACCAGGTGATTAATGGAACTACAGGGAAATAGCAGCCACTAAACCAGGTGATTAATAGAACTACAGGGCTATAGCAGCCACTCTAGACCAGGTGATTAATGGAACTACAGGACTATAGCAGCCACTCTAGAACAGGTGATTAATGGAACTACAGGGCTATAGCAACCACTATAGACCAGGTTATTAATGGAACTACAGGACTATAGCAGCCACTCTAGACCAGGTGATTAATGGAACTACAGGACTATAGCAGCCACTCTAGACCAGGTGATTAATGGAACTACAGGGCTATAGCAGCCACTCTAGACCAGGTGATTAATGGAACTACAGGGCTATAGCAGCCACTTTAGACCAGGTGATTAATGGAACTACAGGGATATAGCAGCCACTCTAGACCAGGTGATGAATGGAACTACAGGGATATAGCACCACTCTAGACCAGGTGATTAATGGAACTACAGGGCTATAGCAGCCACTCTAGACTATGTGATTAATGGAACTACAGGGCTATAGCTGCCACTCTAGACCAGGTGATTAATGGAACTACAGGGCTATAGCAGCCACTATAGACCAGGTGATTAATGGAACTACAGGGCTATAGCAGCCACTCTAGACCAGGTGATTAATGGAACTACAGGACTATAGCAGCCACTCTAGACCAGGTGTTTAATGGAACTACAGGGCTATAGCAGCCACTCTAGACCAGGTGATTAATGGAACTACAGGATTATAGCAGCCACTCTAGACCAGGTGATTAAATGGAACTACATGACTATAGCAGCCATTCTAGACCAGGTGATTAATGGAACTACAGGGCTATAGCAGCCACTCTAGACCAGGTGATTAATGGAACTACAGGGCTATAGCAGCCATTCTAGACCAGGTGATTAATGGAACTACAGGGCTATAGCAGCCACTCTAGACCAGGTGATTAATGGAACTAGAGGGCTATAGCAGCCACTCTAGACCAGGTGATTAATAGAACTACAGGGATATAGCAGCCACTCTAGACCAGGTGATTAATGGAACTACAGGGATATAGCACCACTCTAGACCAGGTGATTAATGGAACTACAGGGCTATAGCAGCCACTCTAGACCAGGTGATTAATGGAACTACAGGGATATAGCAGCCACTCTAGACCAGGTGATTAATGGAACTACAGGACTATAGCAGCCACTCTAGACCAGGTGATTAATGGAACTACAGGGCTATAGCAGCCACTCTAGACCAGGTGATTAATGGAACTACAGGGCTATAGCAGCCACTCTAGACCAGGTGATTAATGGAACTACAGGGCTATAGCAGCCACTAAAACACGTGATTAATGGAACTACAGGACTATAGCAGCCACTCTAGACCAGGTGATTAATGGAACTACAGGGATATAGCAGCCACTCTAGACCAGGTGATTAATGGAACTACAGGGCTATAGCAGCCACTCTAGACCAGGTGATTAATGGATCTACAGGGCTATAGCAGCCACTCTAGACCAGGTGATTAATGGAACTACAGGGCTATAGCAGCCACTAAACCAGGTGATTAATGGAACTACAGGACTATAGCAGCCACTCTAGACCAGGTGATTAATGGAACTACAGGGCTATAGCAGCCACTAAACCAGGTGATTAATGGAACTACAGGACTATAGCAGCCACTCTAAACCAGGTGATTAATGGAACTACAGGACTATAGCAGCCACTCTAAACCAGGTGATTAATGGAACTACAGGACTATAGCAGCCACTCTAAACCAGGTGATTAATGGAACTACAGGACTATAGCAGCCACTCTAGACCAGGTGATTAATGGAACTACAGGGCTATAGCAGCCACTCTAGACCAGGTGATTAATGGAACTACAGGGCTATAGCAGCCACTCTAAACCAGGTGATTAATGGAATTACAGGACTATAGCAGCCACTCTAGACCAGGTGATTAATGGAACTACAGGGATATAGCAGCCACTAAACCAGGTGATTAATGGAACTACAGGGCTATAGCAGCCACTCTAGACCAGGTGATTAATAGAACTACAGGGATATAGCAGCCACTCTAGACCAGGTGATTAATGGAACTACAGGGCTATAGCAGCCACTCTAGACCAGGTGATTAATGGAACTACAGGGACATAGCAGCCACTCTAGACCAGGTGATTAATGGAACTACAGGGCTATAGCAGCCACTCTAGACCAGGTGATTAATGGAACTACAGGGCTATAGCAGCCACTCTAGACCAGGTGATTAATGGAACTACAGGGCTATAGCAGCCACTAAACCAGGTGATTAATGGAACTACAGGACTATAGCAGCCACTCTAGACCAGGTGATTAATGGAACTACAGGGCTACAGCAGCCACTAAACCAGGTGATTAATGGAACTACAGGACTATAGCAGCCACTCTAAACCAGGTGATTAATGGAACTACAGGACTATAGCAGCCACTCTAAACCAGGTGATTAATGGAACTACAGGACTATAGCAGCCACTCTAAACCATGTGATTAATGGAACTACAGGACTATAGCAGCCACTCTTAGACCAGGTGATTATTGGAACTACAGGGCTATAGCAGCCACTCTAGACCAGGTGATTAATGGAACTACAGGACTATAGCAGCCAGTCTAGACCAGGTGATTAATGGAACTACAGGGCTATAGCAGCCACTCTATACCAGGTAATTAATGGAACTACAGGACTATAGCAGCCACTCTAGACCAGGTGATTAATGGAACTACAGAGCTATAGCAACCACTCTAGACCAGGTGATTAATGGAACTACAGGGCTATAGCAGCCACTCTAGACCAGGTGATTAATGGAACTACGGGGCTATAGCAGCCACTCTAGACCAGGTGATTAATGGAACTACAGGGCTATAGCAGCCACTCTAGACCAGGTGATTAATGGAACTACAGGGCTATAGCAGCCATTCTAGACCAGGTGATTAATGGAACTACGGGACTATAGCAGCCACTCTAGACCAGGTGATTAATGGAACTACGGGGCTATAGCAGCCACTCTAGACCAGGTGATTAATGGAACTACAGGGCTATAGCACCACTGTAGACCAGGTGATTAATGGAACTACAGGTCTATAGCAATCACTAAACCAGGTGATTAATGGAACTACAGGACTATAGCACCCACTCTAGACCAGGTGATTAATGGAACTACAAGGCTATAGCAGCCACTCTAGACCAGGGGATTAATGGAACTACAGGGCTATAGCAGCCAGTCTAGACCCGGTGAAAAATTGAACTACAGGACTATAGCAGCCACTCTAGACCAGGTGATTAATGGAACTACAGGACTATAGCAGCCAGTCTAGACCAGGTGATTAATGGAACTACAGGGCTATAGCAGCCACTCTAGACCAGGTGATTAATGGAACTACAGGGCTATAGCAGCCATTCTAGACCAGGTGATTAATGGAACTACAGGACTATAGCAGCCACTCTAAACCATGTGATTAATGGAACTACAGGACTATAGCAGCCACTCTAGACCAGGTGATTAATGGAACTACAGGGCTATAGCAGCCACTCTAGACCAGGTGATTAATGGAACTACAGGGCTATAGCAGCCACTCTAAACCAGGTGATTAATGGAACTACAGGACTATAGCAGCCACTCTAGACCAGGTGATTAATGGAACTACAGGATATAGCAGCCACTAAAACCAGGTGATTAATGGAACTACAGGGCTATAGCAGCCACTCTAGACCAGGTGATTAATAGAACTACAGGATATAGCAGCCACTCTAGACCAGGTGATTAATGGAACTACAGGGCTATAGCAGCCACTCTAGACCAGGTGATTAATGGAACTACAGGGCTATAGCAGCCACTCTAGACCAGGTGATTAATGGAACTACAGGGCTATAGCAGCCACCAAAAATAGGTGATTAATGGAACTACAGGACTATAGCAGCCACTCTAGACCAGGTGATTAATGGAACTACAGGGACATAGCAGCCACTCTAGACCAGGTGATTAATGGAACTACAGGGCTATAGCAGCCACTCTAGACCAGGTGATTAATGGAACTACAGGGCTATAGCAGCCACTCTAGACCAGGTGATTAATGGAACTACAGGGCTATAGCAGCCACTAAACCAGGTGATTAATGGAACTACAGGACTATAGCAGCCACTCTAGACCAGGTGATTAATGGAACTACAGGGCTATAGCAGCCACTAAACCAGGTGATTAATGGAACTACAGGACTATAGCAGCCACTCTAAACCAGGTGATTAATGGAACTACAGGACTATAGCAGCCACTCTAAACCAGGTGATTAATGGAACTACAGGACTATAGCAGCCACTCTAAACCATGTGATTAATGGAACTACAGGACTATAGCAGCCACTCTAGACCAGGTGATTATTGGAACTACAGGGCTATAGCAGCCACTCTAGACCAGGTGATTAATGGAACTACAGGATTATAGCAGCCACTCTAGACCAGGTGATTAAATGGAACTACAGGACTATAGCAGCCATTCTAGACCAGGTGATTAATGGAACTACAGGGCTATAGCAGCCACTCTAGACCAGGTGATTAATGGAACTACAGGGCTATAGCAGCCATTCTAGACCAGGTGATTAATGGAACTACAGGGCTATAGCAGCCACTCTAGACCAGGTGATTAATGGAACTAGAGGGCTATAGCAGCCACTCTAGACCAGGTGATTAATAGAACTACAGGGATATAGCAGCCACTCTAGACCAGGTGATTAATGGAACTACAGGGATATAGCACCACTCTAGACCAGGTGATTAATGGAACTACAGGGCTATAGCAGCCACTCTAGACCAGGTGATTAATGGAACTACAGGGATATAGCAGCCACTCTAGACCAGGTGATTAATGGAACTACAGGACTATAGCAGCCACTCTAGACCAGGTGATTAATGGAACTACAGGGCTATAGCAGCCACTCTAGACCAGGTGATTAATGGAACTACAGGGCTATAGCAGCCAATCTAGACCAGGTGATTAATGGAACTACAGGGCTATAGCAGCCACTAAAATACGTGATTAATGGAACTACAGGACTATAGCAGCCACTCTAGACCAGGTGATTAATGGAACTACAGGGATATAGCAGCCACTCTAGACCAGGTGATTAATGGAACTACAGGGCTATAGCAGCCACTCTAGACCAGGTGATTAATGGATCTACAGGGCTATAGCAGCCACTCTAGACCAGGTGATTAATGGAACTACAGGGCTATAGCAGCCACTAAACCAGGTGATTAATGGAACTACAGGACTATAGCAGCCACTCTAGACCAGGTGATTAATGGAACTACAGGGCTATAGCAGCCACTAAACCAGGTGATTAATGGAACTACAGGACTATAGCAGCCACTCTAAACCATGTGATTAATGGAACTACAGGACTATAGCAGCCACTCTAGACCAGGTGATTAATGGAACTACAGGGCTATAGCAGCCACTCTAGACCAGGTGATTAATGGAACTACAGGGCTATAGCAGCCACTCTAAACCAGGTGATTAATGGAACTACAGGACTATAGCAGCCACTCTAGACCAGGTGATTAATGGAACTACAGGGATATAGCAGCCACTAAACCAGGTGATTAATGGAACTACAGGGCTATAGCAGCCACTCTAGACCAGGTGATTAATAGAACTACAGGGATATAGCAGCCACTCTAGACCAGGTGATTAATGGAACTACAGGATATAGCAGCCACTCTAGACCAGGTGATTAATGGAACTACAGGGACATAGCAGCCACTCTAGACCAGGTGATTAATGGAACTACAGGGCTATAGCAGCCACTCTAGACCAGGTGATTAATGGAACTACAGGGCTATAGCAGCCACTCTAGACCAGGTGATTAATGGAACTACAGGGCTATAGCAGCCACTAAACCAGGTGATTAATGGAACTACAGGACTATAGCAGCCACTCTAGACCAGGTGATTAATGGAACTACAGGGCTACAGCAGCCACTAAACCAGGTGATTAATGGAACTACAGGACTATAGCAGCCACTCTAAACCAGGTGATTAATGGAACTACAGGACTATAGCAGCCACTCTAAACCAGGTGATTAATGGAACTACAGGACTATAGCAGCCACTCTAAACCATGTGATTAATGGAACTACAGGACTATAGCAGCCACTCTAGACCAGGTGATTATTGGAACTACAGGGCTATAGCAGCCACTCTAGACCAGGTGATTAATGGAACTACAGGACTATAGCAGCCAGTCTAGACCAGGTGATTAATGGAACTACAGGGCTATAGCAGCCACTCTATACCAGGTAATTAATGGAACTACAGGACTATAGCAGCCACTCTAGACCAGGTGATTAATGGAACTACAGAGCTATAGCAACCACTCTAGACCAGGTGATTAATGGAACTACAGGGCTATAGCAGCCACTCTAGACCAGGTGATTAATGGAACTACGGGGCTATAGCAGCCACTCTAGACCAGGTGATTAATGGAACTACAGGGACATAGCAGCCACTCTAGACCAGGTGATTAATGGAACTACAGGGCTATAGCAGCCATTCTAGACCAGGTGATTAATGGAACTACGGGACTATAGCAGCCACTCTAGACCAGGTGATTAATGGAACTACGGGGCTATAGCAGCCACTCTAGACCAGGTGATTAATGGAACTACAGGGCTATAGCACCACTGTAGACCAGGTGATTAATGGAACTACAGGTCTATAGCAGCCACTAAACCAGGTGATTAATGGAACTACAGGACTATAGCACCCACTCTAGACCAGGTGATTAATGGAACTACAAGGCTATAGCAGCCACTCTAGACCAGGGGATTAATGGAACTACAGGGCTATAGCAGCCAGTCTAGACCCGGTGAAAAATTGAACTACAGGACTATAGCAGCCACTCTAGACCAGGTGATTAATGGAACTACAGGACTATAGCAGCCAGTCTAGACCAGGTGATTAATGGAACTACAGGGCTATAGCAGCCACTCTAGACCAGGTGATTAATGGAACTACAGGGCTATAGCAGCCATTCTAGACCAGGTGATTAATGGAACTACAGGACTATAGCAGCCACTCTAAACCATGTGATTAATGGAACTACAGGACTATAGCAGCCACTCTAGACCAGGTGATTAATGGAACTACAGGGCTATAGCAGCCACTCTAGACCAGGTGATTAATGGAACTACAGGGCTATAGCAGCCACTCTAAACCAGGTGATTAATGGAACTACAGGACTATAGCAGCCACTCTAGACCAGGTGAATAATGGAACTACAGGGATAGCAGCCACTAAAACCAGGTGATTAATGGAACTACAGGGCTATAGCAGCCACTCTAGACCAGGTGATTAATAGAACTACAGGGATATAGTAGCCACTCTAGACCAGGTGATTAATGGAACTACAGGGCTATAGCAGCCACTCTAGACCAGGTGATTAATGGAACTACAGGGCTATAGCAGCCACTCTAGACCAGGTGATTAATGGAACTACAGGGCTATAGCAGCCACTAAAAATAGGTGATTAATGGAACTACAGGACTATAGCAGCCACTCTAGACCAGGTGATTAATGGAACTACAGGGACATAGCAGCCACTCTAGACCAGGTGATTAATGGAACTACAGGGCTATAGCAGCCACTCTAGACCAGGTGATTAATGGAACTACAGGGCTATAGCAGCCACTCTAGACCAGGTGATTAATGGAACTACAGGGCTATAGCAGCCACTAAACCAGGTGATTAATGGAACTACAGGACTATAGCAGCCACTCTAGACCAGGTGATTAATGGAACTACAGGGCTATAGCAGCCACTAAATCAGGTGATTAATGGAACTACAGGACTATAGCAGCCACTCTAAACCAGGTGATTAATGGAACTACAGGACTATAGCAGCCACTCTAAACCAGGTGATTAATGGAACTACATGACTATAGCAGCCACTCTAAACCATGTGATTAATGGAACTACAGGACTATAGCAGCCACTCTAGACCAGGTGATTATTGGAACTACAGGGCTATAGCAGCCACTCTAGACCAGGTGATTAATGGAACTACAGGACTATAGCAGCCAGTCTAGACCAGGTGATTAATGGAACTACAGGGCTATAGCAGCCACTCTATACCAGGTGATTAATGGAACTACAGGACTATAGCAGCCACTCTAGACCAGGTGATTAATGGAACTACAGAGCTATAGCAACCACTCTAGACCAGGTGATTAATGGAACTACAGGGCTATAGCAGCCACTCTAGACCAGGTGATTAATGGAACTACGGGGCTATAGCAGCCACTCTAGACCAGGTGATTAATGGAACTACAGGGCTATAGCAGCCACTCTAGACCAGGTGATTAATGGAACTACGGGGCTATAGCAGCCACTCTAGACCAGGTGATTAATGGAACTACAGGGCTATAGCACCACTGTAGACCAGGTGATTAATGGAACTACAGGTCTATAGCAGCCACTAAACCAGGTGATTAATGGAACTACAGGACTATAGCAGCCACTCTAGACCAGGTGATTAATGGAACTACAAGGCTATAGCAGCCACTCTAGACCAGGGATTAATGGAACTACAGGGCTATAGCAGCCAGTCTAGACCCGGTGATTAATGGAACTACAGGGCTATAGCAGCCACTCTAGACCAGGTGATTAATGGAACTACGGGGCTATAGCAGCCACTCTAGACCAGGTGATTAATGGAACTACAGGGCTATAGCAGCCACTCTAGACCAGGTGATTAATGGAACTACAGGGCTATAGCAGCCACTCTAGACCAGGTGATTAATGGAACTACAGGGATATAGCAGCCATTCTAGACCAGGTGATTAATGGAACTACGGGACTATAGCAGCCACTCTAGACCAGGTGATTAATGGAACTACGGGGCTATAGCAGCCACTCTAGACCAGGTGATTAATGGAACTACAGGGCTATAGCAGCCACTCTAGACCAGGTGATTAATGGAACTACAGGGCTATAGCAGCCATTCTAGACCAGGTGATTAATGGAACTACGGGACTATAGCAGCCACTCTAGACCAGGTGATTAATGGAACTACGGGGCTATAGCAGCCACTCTAGACCAGGTGATTAATGGAACTACAGGGCTATAGCACCACTGTAGACCAGGTGATTAATGGAACTACAGGTCTATAGCAGCCACTAAACCAGGTGATTAATGGAACTACAGGACTATAGCACCCACTCTAGACCAGGTGATTAATGGAACTACAAGGCTATAGCAGCCACTCTAGACCAGGGATTAATGGAACTACAGGGCTATAGCAGCCAGTCTAGACCCGGTGAAAAATTGAACTACAGGACTATAGCAGCCACTCTAGACCAGGTGATTAATGGAACTACAGGACTATAGCAGCCAGTCTAGACCAGGTGATTAATGGAACTACAGGGCTATAGCAGCCACTCTAGACCAGGTGATTAATGGAACTACAGGGCTATAGCAGCCATTCTAGACCAGGTGATTAATGGAACTACAGGACTATAGCAGCCACTCTAAACCATGTGATTAATGGAACTACAGGACTATAGCAGCCACTCTAAACCAGGTGATTAATGGAACTACAGGACTATAGCAGCCAGTCTAGACCAGGTGATTAATGGAACTACAGGGCTATAGCAGCCACTCTAGACCAGGTGATTAATGGAACTACAGGGCTATAGCAGCCATTCTAGACCAGGTGATTAATGGAACTACAGGACTATAGCAGCCACTCTAAACCATGTGATTAATGGAACTACAGGACTATAGCAGCCACTCTAGACCAGGTGATTAATGGAACTACAGGGCTATAGCAGCCACTCTAGACCAGGTGATTAATGGAACTACAGGGCTATAGCAGCCACTCTAAACCAGGTGATTAATGGAACTACAGGACTATAGCAGCCACTCTAGACCAGGTGATTAATGGAACTACAGGGATATAGCAGCCACTAAACCAGGTGATTAATGGAACTACAGGGCTATAGCAGCCACTCTAGACCAGGTGATTAATAGAACTACAGGGATATAGCAGCCACTCTAGACCAGGTGATTAATGGAACTACAGGGCTATAGCAGCCACTCTAGACCAGGTGATTAATGGAACTACAGGGCTATAGCAGCCACTCTAGACCAGGTGATTAATGGAACTACAGGGCTATAGCAGCCACTCTAGACCAGGTGATTAATGGAACTACGGGGCTATAGCAGCCACTCTAGACCAGGTGATTAATGGAACTACAGGGCTATAGCAGCCACTCTAGACCAGGTGATTAATGGAACTACGGGGCTATAGCAGCCACTCTAGACCAGGTGATTAATGGAACTACAGGGCTATAGCACCACTGTAGACCAGGTGATTAATGGAACTACAGGTCTATAGCAGCCACTAAACCAGGTGATTAATGGAACTACAGGACTATAGCAGCCACTCTAGACCAGGTGATTAATGGAACTACAAGGCTATAGCAGCCACTCTAGACCAGGGGATTAATGGAACTACAGGGCTATAGCAGCCAGTCTAGACCCGGTGATTAATGGAACTACAGGGCTATAGCAGCCACTCTAGACCAGGTGATTAATGGAACTACGGGGCTATAGCAGCCACTCTAGACCAGGTGATTAATGGAACTACAGGGCTATAGCAGCCACTCTAGACCAGGTGATTAATGGAACTACAGGGCTATAGCAGCCACTCTAGACCAGGTGATTAATGGAACTACGGGGCTATAGCAGCCACTCTAGACCAGGTGATTAATGGAACTACAGGGCTATAGCAGCCACTCTAGACCAGGTGATTAATGGAACTACAGGGCTATAGCAGCCATTCTAGACCAGGTGATTAATGGAACTACGGGACTATAGCAGCCACTCTAGACCAGGTGATTAATGGAACTACGGGGCTATAGCAGCCACTCTAGACCAGGTGATTAATGGAACTACAGGGCTATAGCACCACTGTAGACCAGGTGATTAATGGAACTACAGGTCTATAGCAGCCACTAAACCAGGTGATTAATGGAACTACAGGACTATAGCACCCACTCTAGACCAGGTGATTAATGGAACTACAGGGCTATAGCAGCCACTCTAGACCAGGTGATTAATGGAACTACAGGGCTATAGCAGCCATTCTAGACCAGGTGATTAATGGAACTACAGGACTATAGCAGCCACTCTAAACCATGTGATTAATGGAACTACAGGACTATAGCAGCCACTCTAGACCAGGTGATTAATGGAACTACAGGACTATAGCAGCCAGTCTAGACCAGGTGATTAATGGAACTACAGGGCTATAGCAGCCACTCTAGACCAGGTGATTAATGGAACTACAGGGCTATAGCAGCCATTCTAGACCAGGTGATTAATGGAACTACAGGACTATAGCAGCCACTCTAAACCATGTGATTAATGGAACTACAGGACTATAGCAGCCACTCTAGACCAGGTGATTAATGGAACTACAGGGCTATAGCAGCCACTCTAGACCAGGTGATTAATGGAACTACAGGGCTATAGCAGCCACTCTAAACCAGGTGATTAATGGAACTACAGGACTATAGCAGCCACTCTAGACCAGGTGATTAATGGAACTACAGGGATATAGCAGCCACTAAACCAGGTGATTAATGGAACTACAGGGCTATAGCAGCCACTCTAGACCAGGTGATTAATAGAACTACAGGGATATAGCAGCCACTCTAGACCAGGTGATTAATGGAACTACAGGGCTATAGCAGCCACTCTAGACCAGGTGATTAATGGAACTACAGGGCTATAGCAGCCACTAAAAATAGGTGATTAATGGAACTACAGGACTATAGCAGCCACTCTAGACCAGGTGATTAATGGAACTACAGGGACATAGCAGCCACTCTAGACCAGGTGATTAATGGAACTACAGGGGCTATAGCAGCCACTCTAGACCAGGTGATTAATGGAACTACAGGGCTATAGCAGCCACTCTAGACCAGGTGATTAATGGAACTACAGGGCTATAGCAGCCACTAAACCAGGTGATTAATGGAACTACAGGACTATAGCAGCCACTCTAGACCAGGTGATTAATGGAACTACAGGGCTATAGCAGCCACTAAACCAGGTGATTAATGGAACTACAGGACTATAGCAGCCACTCTAAACCAGGTGATTAATGGAACTACAGGACTATAGCAGCCACTCTAAACCAGGTGATTAATGGAACTACATGACTATAGCAGCCACTCTAAACCATGTGATTAATGGAACTACAGGACTATAGCAGCCACTCTAGACCAGGTGATTATTGGAACTACAGGGCTATAGCAGCCACTCTAGACCAGGTGATTAATGGAACTACAGGACTATAGCAGCCAGTCTAGACCAGGTGATTAATGGAACTACAGGGCTATAGCAGCCACTCTATACCAGGTGATTAATGGAACTACAGGACTATAGCAGCCACTCTAGACCAGGTGATTAATGGAACTACAGAGCTATAGCAACCACTCTAGACCAGGTGATTAATGGAACTACAGGGCTATAGCAGCCACTCTAGACCAGGTGATTAATGGAACTACGGGGCTATAGCAGCCACTCTAGACCAGGTGATTAATGGAACTACAGGGCTATAGCAGCCACTCTAGACCAGGTGATTAATGGAACTACGGGGCTATAGCAGCCACTCTAGACCAGGTGATTAATGGAACTACAGGGCTATAGCACCACTGTAGACCAGGTGATTAATGGAACTACAGGTCTATAGCAGCCACTAAACCAGGTGATTAATGGAACTACAGGACTATAGCAGCCACTCTAGACCAGGTGATTAATGGAACTACAGGGCTATAGCAGCCACTCTAGACCAGGTGATTAATGGAACTACGGGGCTATAGCAGCCACTCTAGACCAGGTGATTAATGGAACTACAGGGCTATAGCAGCCACTCTAGACCAGGTGATTAATGGAACTACAGGGCTATAGCAGCCACTCTAGACCAGGTGATTAATGGAACTACAGGGCTATAGCAGCCACTCTAGACCAGGTGATTAATGGAACTACAGGGCTATAGCAGCCACTCTAGACCAGGTGATTAATGGAACTACAGGGCTATAGCAGCCATTCTAGACCAGGTGATTAATGGAACTACGGGACTATAGCAGCCACTCTAGACCAGGTGATTAATGGAACTACGGGGCTATAGCAGCCACTCTAGACCAGGTGATTAATGGAACTACAGGGCTATAGCAGCCACTCTAGACCAGGTGATTAATGGAACTACAGGGCTATAGCAGCCATTCTAGACCAGGTGATTAATGGAACTACGGGACTATAGCAGCCACTCTAGACCAGGTGATTAATGGAACTACGGGGCTATAGCAGCCACTCTAGACCAGGTGATTAATGGAACTACAGGGCTATAGCACCACTGTAGACCAGGTGATTAATGGAACTACAGGTCTATAGCAGCCACTAAACCAGGTGATTAATGGAACTACAGGACTATAGCACCCACTCTAGACCAGGTGATTAATGGAACTACAAGGATATAGCAGCCACTCTAGACCAGGGGATTAATGGAACTACAGGGCTATAGCAGCCAGTCTAGACCCGGTGAAAAATTGAACTACAGGACTATAGCAGCCACTCTAGACCAGGTGATTAATGGAACTACAGGACTATAGCAGCCAGTCTAGACCAGGTGATTAATGGAACTACAGGGCTATAGCAGCCACTCTAGACCAGGTGATTAATGGAAC
Organism: Coregonus clupeaformis; assembly: GCF_020615455.1. Taxonomy (NCBI): domain Eukaryota; kingdom Metazoa; phylum Chordata; class Actinopteri; order Salmoniformes; family Salmonidae; genus Coregonus; species Coregonus clupeaformis. Next base: position 134,995 of record NW_025533880.1, on the reverse strand, counting down.
TACAGGGCTATAGCAGCCATTCTAGACCAGGTGATTAATGGAACTACAGGACTATAGCAGCCACTCTAAACCATGTGATTAATGGAACTACAGGACTATAGCAGCCACTCTAGACCAGGTGATTAATGGAACTACAGGGCTATAGCAGCCACTCTAGACCAGGTGATTAATGGAACTACAGGGCTATAGCAGCCACTCTAAACCAGGTGATTAATGGAACTACAGGACTATAGCAGCCACTCTAGACCAGGTGATTAATGGAACTACAGGGATATAGCAGCCACTAAACCAGGTGATTAATGGAACTACAGGGCTATAGCAGCCACTCTAGACCAGGTGATTAATAGAACTACAGGGATATAGCAGCCACTCTAGACCAGGTGATTAATGGAACTACAGGGCTATAGCAGCCACTCTAGACCAGGTGATTAATGGAACTACAGGGCTATAGCAGCCACTCTAGACCAGGTGATTAATGGAACTACAGGGCTATAGCAGCCACTAAAAATAGGTGATTAATGGAACTACAGGACTATAGCAGCCACTCTAGACCAGGTGATTAATGGAACTACAGGGACATAGCAGCCACTCTAGACCAGGTGATTAATGGAACTACAGGGCTATAGCAGCCACTCTAGACCAGGTGATTAATGGAACTACAGGGCTATAGCAGCCACTCTAGACCAGGTGATTAATGGAACTACAGGGCTATAGCAGCCACTAAACCAGGTGATTAATGGAACTACAGGACTATAGCAGCCACTTTAGACCAGGTGATTAATGGAACTACAGGGCTATAGCAGCCACTAAACCAGGTGATTAATGGAACTACAGGACTATAGCATCCACTCTAAACCAGGTGATTAATGGAACTACAGGACTATAGCAGCCACTCTAAACCAGGTGATTAATGGAACTACAGGACTATAGCAGCCACTCTAAACCATGTGATTAATGGAACTACAGGACTATAGCAGCCACTCTAGACCAGGTGATTATTGGAACTACAGGGCTATAGCAGCCACTCTAGACCAGGTGATTAATGGAACTACAGGACTATAGCAGCCAGTCTAGACCAGGTGATTAATGGAACTACAGGGCTATAGCAGCCACTCTATACCAGGTGATTAATGGAACTACAGGACTATAGCAGCCACTCTAGACCAGGTGATTAATGGAACTACAGAGCTATAGCAACCACTCTAGACCAGGTGATTAATGGAACTACGGGGCTATAGCAGCCACTCTAGACCAGGTGATTAATGGAACTACAGGGCTATAGCAGCCACTCTAGACCAGGTGATTAATGGAACTACGGGGCTATAGCAGCCACTCTAGACCAGGTGATTAATGGAACTACAGGGCTATAGCACCACTGTAGACCAGGTGATTAATGGAACTACAGGTCTATAGCAGCCACTAAACCAGGTGATTAATGGAACTACAGGACTATAGCAGCCACTCTAGACCAGGTGATTAATGGAACTACAAGGCTATAGCAGCCACTCTAGACCAGGGGATTAATGGAACTACAGGGCTATAGCAGCCAGTCTAGACCCGGTGATTAATGGAACTACAGGGCTATAGCAGCCACTCTAGACCAGGTGATTAATGGAACTACAGGGCTATAGCAGCCATTCTAGACCAGGTGAAAAATGGAACTACAGGACTATAGCAGCCACTCTAGACCAGGTGATTAATGGAACTACAGGACTATAGCAGCCAGTCTAGACCAGGTGATTAATGGAACTACAGGGCTATAGCAGCCACTCTAGACCAGGTGATTAATGGAACTACAGGGCTATAGCAGCCATTCTAGACCAGGTGATTAATGGAACTACAGGACTATAGCAGCCACTCTAGACCAGGTGATTAATGGAACTACAGGACTATAGCAGCCACTCTAGACCAGGTGATTAATGGAACTACAGGGCTATAGCAGCCACTCTAGACCAGGTGATTAATGGAACTACAGGGCTATAGCAGCCACTCTAGACCAGGTGATTAATGGAACTACAGGACTATAGCAACCACTCTAGACCAGGTGATTAATGGAACTACAAGGCTATAGCAGCCACTCTAGACCAGGTGATTAATGGAACTACAGGACTATAGCAACCACTCTAGACCAGGTGATTAATGGAACTACAGGGCTATAGCAGCCACTCTAGACCAGGTGATTAATGGAACTACAGGGCTATAGCAGCCACTCTAGACCAGGTGATTAATGGAACTACAGGGATATAGCAGCCACTCTAGACCAGGTGATTAATGGAACTACAGGGCTATAGCAGCCACTCTAGACCAGGTGATTAATGGAACTACAGGGCTATAGCAGCCATTCTAGACCAGGTGATTAATGGAACTACAGGACTATAGCAGCCACTCTAGACCAGGTGATTAATGGAACTACAGAGCTATAGCAACCACTCTAGACCAGGTGATTAATGGAACTACAGGGCTATAGCAGCCACTCTAGACCAGGTGATTAATGGAACTACGGGGCTATAGCAGCCACTCTAGACCAGGTGATTAATGGAACTACAGGGCTATAGCAGCCACTCTAGACCAGGTGATTAATGGAACTACAGGGCTATAGCAGCCATTCTAGACCAGGTGATTAATGGAACTACGGGGCTATAGCAGCCACTCTAGACCAGGTGATTAATGGAACTACGGGGCTATAGCAGCCACTCTAGACCAGGTGATTAATGGAACTACAGGGCTATAGCAGCCTCTAGACCAGGTGATTAATGGAACTACAGGGCTATAGCAACCACTAGACCAGGTGATTAATGGAACTACAGGGCTATAGCAACCTTTAGACCAGGTGATTAATGGAACTACGGGGCTATAGCAGCCACTCTAGACCAGGTGATTAATGGAACTACAGGGCTATAGCAGCCTCTAGACCAGGTGATTAATGGAACTACAGGGCTATAGCAACCACTAGACCAGGTGATTATTGGAACTACAGGGCTATAGCAGCCAGTCTAGACCCGGTGATTAATGGAACTACAGGGCTATAGCAGCCACTAGACCAGGTGATTAATGGAACTACAGGGCTATAGCAGCCACTCTAGACCAGGTGATTAATGGAACTACAGGGCTATAGCAGCCAGTCTAGACCAGGTGATTAATGGAACTACAGGGATATAGCAGCCACTCTAGACCAGGTGATTAATGGAACTACAGGACTATAGCAGCCAGTCTAGACCAGGTGATTAATGGAACTACAGGACTATAGCAGCCACTCTAGACCAGGTGATTAATGGAACTAAAGGGCTATAGCAGCCACTCTAGACCAGGTGATTAATGGAACTACAGGGCTATAGCAGCCTCTAGACCAGGTGATTAATGGAACTACAGGGCTATAGCAACCACTAGACCAGGTGATTAATGGAACTACAGGGCTATAGCAGCCAGTCTAGACACGGTGATTAATGGAACTACAGGGATATAGCAGCCACTAGACCAGGTGATTAATGGAACTACAGGGCTATAGCAGCCTCTAGACCAGGTGATTAATGGAACTACAGGGCTATAGCAGCCACTCTAGACCAGGTGATTAATGGAACTACAGGGCTATAGCAGCCTCTAGACCAGGTGATTAATGGAACTACAGGGCTATAGCAGCCTCTAGACCAGGTGATTAATGGAACTACAGGGCTATAGCAGCCACTCTAGACCAGGTGATTAATGGAACTACAGGGCTATAGCAGCCTCTAGACCAGGTGATTAATGGAACTACAGGGCTATAGCAGCCACTTTAGACCAGGTGATTAATGGAACTACAGGGCTATAGCAGCCACTCTAGACCAGGTGATTAATGGAACTACAGGGCTATAGCAGCCTCTAGACCAGGTGATTAATGGAACTACAGGGCTATAGCAGCCTCTAGACCAGGTGATTAATGGAACTACAGGGCTATAGCAACCACTAGACCAGGTGATTAATGGAACTACAGGGCTATAGCAGCCAGTCTAGACCCGGTGATTAATGGAACTACAGGGCTATAGCAGCCTCTAGACCAGGTGATTAATGGAACTACAGGGCTATAGCAGCCACTCTAGACCAGGTGATTAATGGAACTACAGGGCTATAGCAGCCAGTCTAGACCAGGTGATTAATGGAACTACAGGGCTATAGCAGCCTCTAGACCCGGTGATTAATGGAACTACAGGGATATAGCAGCCTCTAGACCAGGTGATTAATGGAACTACAGGGCTATAGCAGCCACTCTAGACCAGGTGATTAATGGAACTACAGGGCTATAGCAGCCAGTCTAGACCAGGTGATTAATGGAACTACAGGGCTATAGCAGCCACTCTAGACCAGGTGATTAATGGAACTACAGGACTATAGCAGCCACTCTAGACCAGGTGATTAATGGAACTACAGGGCTATAGCAGCCTCTAGACCAGGTGATTAATGGAACTACAGGGATATAGCAGCCAGTCTAGACCAGGTGATTAATGGAACTACAGGGCTATAGCAGCCAGTCTAGACCAGGTGATTAATGGAACTACAGGGCTATAGCAGCCTCTAGACCAGGTGATTAATGGAACTACAGGGCTATAGCAGCCAGTCTAGACCAGGTGATTAATGGAACTACAGGGCTATAGCAGCCACTCTAGACCAGGTGATTAATGGAACTACAGGACTATAGTAGCCACTCTAGACCAGGTGATTAATGGAACTACAGGGCTATAGCAGCCAGTCTAGACCTGGTGATTAATGGAACTACAGGGATATAGCAGCCACTAGACCAGGTGATTAATGGAACTACAGGGCTATAGCAGCCTCTAGACCAGGTGATTAATGGAACTACAGGGCTATAGCAGCCACTCTAGACCAGGTGATTAATGGAACTACAGGACTATAGCAGCCACTCTAGACCAGGTGATTAATGGAACTACAGGGCTATAGCAGCCAGTCTAGACCAGGTGATTAATGGAACTACAGGGCTATAGCAGCCACTCTAGACCAGGTGATTAATGGAACTACAGGACTATAGCAGCCACTCTAGACCAGGTGATTAATGGAACTACAGGGCTATAGCAGCCTCTAGACCAGGTGATTAATGGAACTACAGGGATATAGCAGCCACTCTAGACCAGGTGATTAATGGAACTACAGGGCTATAGCAGCCTCTAGACCAGGTGATTAATGGAACTACAGGGCTATAGCAGCCAGTCTAGACCAGGTGATTAATGGAACTACAGGGCTATAGCAGCCACACCAGGTGGGTGGAATAGAATGTCTGTTTTCATTCTACTCTTCTAGACTCAAATATATAACTTGAAACATGTAGTTAGGCCATGTATGACCTTTGTATTCCAAGGACCAGGATTATTTTATCTTGTTTTGGTGGCCAGGACACCAGTGCAGTGCCTTGCTATCGTATGTAAAAAGGGCATCACACATAACTTTGAGAGTTTCACTCTTTTTCTCCTGTGTAAACACAGCCTTGTCTCACTAGATGTGTATGTACAGTGGGGAAAAAAAGTATTTAGTCAGCCACTAATTGTGCAAGTTCTCCCACTTAAAAAGATGAGAGAGGCCTGTAATTTTCATCATAGGTACACGTCAACTATGACAGACAAATTGAGAAAAGAAAATCCAGAAAATCACATTGTAGGATTTTTAATGAATTTATTTGCAACTTATGGTGGAAAATAAGTATTTGATTACCTACAAACAAGCAACATTTCTGGCTCTCATAGACCTGTAACTTCTTCTTTAAGAGGCTCCTCTGTCCTCCACTCGTTACCTGTATTAATGGCACCTGTTTGAACTTGCTATCAGTATAAAAGACACCTGTCCACAACCTCAAACAGTCACACTCCAAACTCCACTATGGCCAAGACCAAAGAGCTGTCAAAGGACACCAGAAACAAAATTGTAGACCAGCACCAGGCTGGGAAGACTGAATCTGCAATAGGTAAGCAGCTTGGTTTGAAGAAATCAACTGTGGGAGCAATTATTAGGAAATGGAAGACATACAAGACCACTGAAAATCTCCCCTCGATCTGGGGCTCCACGCAAGATCTCACCCGTGGGGTCAAAATTATCACAAGAACGGTGAGCAAAAATCCCAGAACCACACGGGGGGACCTAGTGAATGACCTACAGAGAGCTGGGACCAAAGTAACAAAGCCTACCATCAGTAACACACTACGCCGCCAGGGACTCAAATCCTGCAGTGCCAGACGTGTCCCCCTGCTTAAGCCAGTACATGTCCAGGCCCGTCTGAAGTTTGCTAGAGTGCATTTGGATGATCCAGAAGAGGATTGGGAGAATGTCATATGGTCAGATGAAACCAAAATAGAACTTTTTGGTAAAAACTCAACTCGTCGTGTTTGGAGGACAAAGAATGCTGAGTTGCATCCAAAGAACACCATACCTACTGTGAAGCATGGGGGTGGAAACATCATGCTTTGGGGCTGGTTTTCTGCAAAGGGACCAGGACGACTGATCCGTGTAAAGGAAAGAATGGGGCCATGTATCGTGAGATTTTGAGTGAAAACCTCCTTCCATCAGCAAGGGCATTGAAGATGAAACGTGGCTGGGTCTTTCAGCATGACAATGATCCCAAACACACCGCCCGGGCAACGAAGGAGTGGCTTCGTAAGAAGCATTTCAAGGTCCTGGAGTGGCCTAGCCAGTCTCCAGATCTCAACCCCATAGAAAATCTTTGGAGGGAGTTGAAAGTCCGTGTTGCCCAGCGACAGCCCCAAAACATCACTGCTCTAGAGGAGATCTGCATGGAGGAATGGGCCAAAATACCAGCAACAGTGTGTGAAAACCTTGTGAAGACTTACAGAAAATGTTTGACCTGTGTCATTGCCAACAAAGGGTATATAACAAAGTATTGAGAAACTTTTGTTACTGACCAAATACTTATTTTCCACCATAATTTGCAAATAAATTCATTAAAAATCCTACAATGTGATTTTCTGGATTTTTTTCCCTCATTTTGTCTGTCATAGTTGACGTGTACCTATGATGAAAATTACAGGCCTCTCTCATCTTTTTAAGTGGGACAACTTGCACAATTGGTGGCTGACTAAATACTTTTTTTCCCCACTGTAGCTATGACACCCATGTATTGTATACGGAACAGTACATCTCATTAATTATATTTATACAGTGCTAATTGTACAAGCAAATTATAAGAGGCCTGCATATTAAATGTAACAAAAATCCATGAACAGCTAGCTAACAACATAAACTAGCTAGTAGTCTGAAATGGTTTATCGCCTAGCGCCTAGCGCTGAGCTAGCTAACGTTAGCAATTAGCATGCGACGTTAGATAGTATTTTAATGAAAGGTGAACTTCTAAAAAACATAATTCATGTGGTTCATATGTACATTGCATTCGGAAGTATTCATTCCCCTTGACGTTTTCCACATTTTGTTACTTTACAGCTTTCTAAAATGGATTTAATAATTTTTTTCCCTCAATCTACACACAATACCCCATAATGACGAAGCAAAAACAGGTTTTTAGAAATGTTAGCTAATATATTAGAAGAAAAAAAACTAAAATATTACATTTACATAAGTATTCAGACCCTTTACTCATTACTTTGTTGAAGCACCTTTAGCAGCGATTACAGCCTCGAGTCTTCTTGGATATGACGCTACAAGCTTGGCACACCAGTATTTGGGGAGTTTCTCCCATTCTTTTCTGCAGATCCTCTCAAGCTCTGTCAGGTTGAATGGGGAGGGTGGCTGCACAGCTATTTTCAGGTCTCTCCAGAGATGTTTGATCGGGTTCAAGTCCGGGCTCTGGCTGGGCCACTCAAGGACATTCAGAGACTTGTCCCGAAGCCACTCCTGCATTGTCTTGCCTGTGTGCTTAGGGTCGTTGTCCTGTTGGAAGGTGAACCTTCACCCCAGTCCAAGGTCCTGAGAGCTCTGGAGCAGGTTTTCATCAAGGATCTCTCTGTACTTTGCTCCGTTCATCTCTCCCTCGATCCTGACTAGTCTCCCAGTCCTTGCCGCTGAAAAACATCCCCACCACCATGCTTTACCATAGAGATTGTGCCAGGTTTTCTCCAGACGTGAGGCTTGGCATTCAGGCCAAAGTGTTCAATCTTGGTTTCATCAGACCAGAGAATCTTGTTTCTCATGGTCTAAGAGTCTTTAGGTGCCTTTTGGCAAACTCCAAGCGGGCTGTCATGTGCCTTTTACTGAGGAGTGGCTTCCGTCTGGCCACGCTACCATAAAGGCCTGATTGGTGGAGTGCTGCAGAAATGGTTGTCCTTCTGGAAGGTTCTCCCATCTCCACAATGGAACTCTGGAGCGCAGTCAGAGTGACCATTGGGTTCTTGGTCACCTCCCTGACCAAGGCCCTTCTCCCCCGATTGCTCAGTTTGGCCGGGTGGCCAGCCCTACGAAGATTCTTGGTGGTTCCAAACTTCTTCCATTTAAGAATGATGGAGGCCACTTTGTTTTTGGGGACCTTCAATGCTTCAGAAATGTTTTGGTACCCTTCTCCAGATCTGTGCTTCGACACAATCCTGTCTTGGAGCTCTACGGAGAATTCCTTCGACCTCATGGCTTGGTTTTTGCTCTGACATGCACTGTCAACTGTGGGACCTTATATAGACAGGTGTGTGCCTTTCGAAATCATGTCCAGTCAATTTAATTTACCACAGGTGGACTCCAATCAAGTTGTAGAAACATCTCAAGGATGATCAATGGAAACAGGATGCACCTGAGCTCAATTTCGAGTCTCATAGCAAAGGGTCTGAATACTTATGAAAATAAACTATTTCTGTTTTTTATTTTTAATAAATTTGCTAAGTGTCTAAAAACCTGTTTTCACTTTGTCATTATGGGGTATTGTGTGTAGATTGATGAGGGAAAACATTATTTAATCAATTTTAGAATAAGGCTGTAACGTAAGAAAATGTGGAACACATCAAGGGGTCTGAATACTTCCGGAATGCACTGTACACATTTAAATACACTTACTTTGAGCCATCCTGTAAAAAATACAAACATTTAAGAGCCAGAACATTTATAACAGAAACATAAACCATCCGAGACGCCATCTTGTTCTCATTACCTTCGCTAGTTAGCTTAGCTAGCTCACTCGTTTTTCATTCTGTCAAACACTTAAATCGATCTCCTGAGTGGCGCAGTGGTCTAAGGCTGTGCCACTAGAGATCCTGGTTCGAATCCAGGCTCTGTCGTAGCCGGCCGCGACAAGGAGACTCATGGGCAGCGCACAATTGGCCTAGCGTTGTCCAGGGTAGGGGAGGGAATGGCCGGCAGGGATGTAGCTCAGTTGATAGAGCATGGCGTTTGCAACGCCAGGGTTGTGGGTTCGATTCCCACGGGGGACCAGTATGAAAAAAAAAAAAAAAGGTATTCACTAACTGTAAGTTGCTCTGGATAAGAGCGTCTGCTAAATGACTAAAATGTAAATGTAAATGTAAATCATACATCAAAATGACCAGACAACTCATAACAGTTTGGATAAACATGTTGTCTCTAGATTTTGAAAACAAAACCATGCTTATAAATGTTACAAACCTGAAAACAAGAGAAAAAAAAAGCAGACACAGAGTTGGCTTCTTTCCACTGGTCTTCCCTTCCACCACATGATGAAATAGGGAGTCACGCCTGCAGGCGTTGAACATGTATGTGACGTGCACAGAACCTTGTTAATGCATAATTGGGAATTTACTATCCCAAAAATTCCCGTATCACGCAAGTGTTCGGGATTCACGGGAGTGTGCAGGAATGCATGAGAAATTCCCAACCATGACCGTGCACCGCAAATTTCACGGAACTATAGTAGATCCGATTTCACCCACAAACTCTGCTTTTCAATCAGTGAATGTAATGTAAATGTATTCGGTAGTGTTGCATATGTAATGTAAATGTATTCGGTAGTGTTGCATTCTTTGCATGATTTATTTACTATTTTACTTGTGTGTGTTGGCTATAGCCAATAGGAAGAGCTCTGTGAAAAGTGATGAGGCTTACTGGGTAGGATCTAAACGTGTCGATCATATGTCTGGTCTGGTCAGAGACATTCCTGAGAGGAAAAAACATACATAATAAAATATTAATGATTGAAGATATATTTAGACCAAACCATCTTGCTCGCTCTCTCTCTCTTTCACAGACACACACACAGGCACAGACACACACAGACGACACACACACACACACACACACACACACACCCAGACACACACATCATCATCTTCTGGAAAAAGCTTTGAGATTCATTAGTTTAGTGTTAGTAATAAATGGCAACAATAAAATGTTATCATGGTTATTAAAGTTAATAAACAATAGCTGTAGGTGAAATAAACAAAGTACACACTGTGCTTGTTATTTTACAAGCCATTCCATCCTCTAAGCTCAACCTCAGATGTAGTTGACCTTTTTCTCATCATTAAATACATAATAATGTTCTAGTCAGTCCCTCACAGAGAGTTGTGTCCGGTCACAGCAAAGTTGAATCCTGTCTCATTGATGCTAGTAGGGTAGCCATGGAGCGTCCAGGTTGGAGCCGGACCCAGCAGCTCGGGGTTAAACAGCTTGAAGATGTCTGGAACCACAGAGAAACAGAACCTTATAAATAATCTTATGACCGAGTGTTGTTTATTTTTCGTGGTTCTTGACACTGAACTCTTGTCAGGTAATTACACCACAATACTGCTAGATACAAAACTGAAAACAAGAAATAGGCAAAGAACAATTCTAAACGTGTATGTCGTGTTCATTTTCAATTCAATTTTATCTCTGGTTATGAAATCAGTGACACTTGTATTGTAACTTACTTGCAAGTGTGATGACATCTTGATAGGTTCCATAACCTCCAATACTGCATAACACAAAGAAAAGGGACAATGAACTGTGACACCAATACATAACCCTAACCCCTAATCCTAACACAAAGAAAAGGGACAATGAACTGTGACACCAATACATAACCCTAACCCCTAATCCTAACACAAAGAAAAGGGACAATGAACTGTGACACCAATACATAACCCTAACCCCTAATCCTAACACAAAGGAAAGGGACAATGAACTGTGACACCAATACATAACCCTAACACAAAGAAAAGGGACAATGAACTGTGACACCAATACATAACCCTAACCCCTAATCCTAACACAAAGGAAAGGGACAATGAACTGTGACACCAATACATAACCCTAACCCCTAATCCTAACACAAAGAAAAGGGACAATGAACTGTGACACCAATACATAACCCTAACCCCTAATCCTAACACAAAGAAAAGGGACAATGAACTGTGACACCAATACATAACCCTAACCCCTAATCCTAACACAAAGAAAAGGGACAATGAACTGTGACACCAATACATAACCCTAACACAAAGAAAAGGGACAATGAACTGTGACAGCATAAACAAGACATAAAAACGTCTGCGGTACGATGGATGGATTGATAGTCTATCTGTACCGGTAGCTAGTCCACTTGTTAAAGTTGTTGTTTGTGTTATTAAATGTTAGTTTTTCTGTTTTATTTCATTCAATGTTAGTTGTTTCTGTTTTATTTAATTACATTTTAGTTGTTTCTGTTTTATTTTATTAATTGTTAGTTGTTGTTTCTGTTTTATTTCCTTAAAAGTTAGTTGTTGTTTCTGTTTTATTTCCTTAAAAATTAGTTGTTGTTTCTGTTTAATTTTATTAAATGTTAGGTATTGTTTCTGTTTTATTTAATTAATTGTTAGGTGTTGTTTCAAATCAAATCAAATTTTATTTGTCACATACACGTGTTTAGCAGATGTTATTGCGGGTGTAGCGAAATGCTTGTGTTTCTAGCTCCGACAGTGCAGTAATATCTAACAAGTAATATCTAACAATTTCACAACATATACCCAATACACACAAATCTAAGTAAGGAATGGAATTTAAGAGTATATACATATATGGACAAGCAATGATGGAGCGGCATGGACTAAGATACAGTAGAATATTATAGAAAACAGTATATACATATGAGATGCAAGATATGTAAACATTATTAAAGTGACTAGTTTTCCATTTCTTAAAGTGGCCAGTGATTTCAATAGGCAGCAGCAGCCTCTAATGTGCTTGTGATGGCAATTTAACAGTTTGATGGCCTTGAGATAGAAGCTGTTTTTCATTCTCTCGGTCCCAGCTTTGATGCACCTGTACTGACCTCACCTTCCGGATGATAGCGGGGTGAACAGGCAGTGGCTCATGTGGTTGATGTAATCTTTTTGGCCTTCCTGTGACATCGGGTGCTGTAGGTGTCCTGGAGGGCAGGTAGTTTGCCCCTGGTAATGCGTTCGGCAGACCGCACCACCCTCTGGAGAGCCCTGCGGTTGCGGGCGGTGCAGTTGCCATACCAGGCAGTGATACAGCCCGACAGGATGCTCTCAATTGTGCATCTGTAAAAGTTTATGAGTGTTTTAGGTGATAAGCCACATTTCTTCAGCCTCCTGAGGTTGAAGAGGCTCTGTTGTGCCCTCTTCACCACACTGTCTGCATGGGTGGACCATTTCAGTTTGTCAGTGATGTGTACGCCAAGGAACTTGAAGCTTTCCACCTTCTCCACTGCGGTCCCGTCGATGTGGATGGGGGGGCACCCTCTGCTGTTTCCTGAAGTCCACGATCATCTCCTTTGTTTTGTTGACGTTGAGTGAGGATATTTTCCTGGCACCACACTCCCAGAGCCCTCACCTCCTCCCTGTAGGCTGTCTCGTCATTGTTGTGTCATCTGCAAATTTGATGATTGAGTTGGAGGCTTGCTTGGCCACGCAGTCATGGGTGAACAGAGGGCTGAGCACACACCCTTGTGGGGCCCCAGTGTTGAGGATCAGCGAAGTGGAGATGCTGTTTCCTACCTTCACCACCTGGGGGCTGCCCGCCAGGAAGTCAAGGACCCAGTTGCACAGGGCGGGGTTCAGGCCTCGAGTTTAATGATGAGCTTGGAGGGTACTATGGTGTTGAATGCTGAGCTATAGTCAATGAACAGCATTCTTGCATAGGTATGGTCCTCTGTAGCTCAGCTGGTCGAGCACGGTGCTAGTAACGCCAAGGTAGTGGGTTCGATCCCCGGGACCACCCATACACAAAAAAATAAATTTAAAAAATGTATGCACGCATGACTGTAAGTCGCTTTGGATAAAAGCGTCTGCTAAATGGCATATTATTATTGTCCAGATGGGATAGGGCAGTGTGCAGTGTGATGGCGATTGCATCGTCTGTGGATCTATTGGGGCGGTAAGCAAATTGAAGTGGGTCTAGGGTGACAGGTAAGGCAGAGGTGATATGATCCTTGACTAGTCTCTCAAAGCACTTCATGATGACAGAGGTGAGTGCTACGGGGCGATAGTCATTTAGTTCAGTTACCTTTGCTTTCTTGGGTACAGGAACAATGGTGGCCATCTTGAAGCATGTGGGAACAGCAGACTGAGATAGGGAGAGATTAAATATGTCCGTAAACACACCAGCCAGCTGGTCTGCGCATACTCTGAGGACGCGGCTAGGGATGCCGTCTGGGCCGGCAGCCTTGCAAGGGTTAACATGCTTAAATGTTTTACTCACGTCGGCCATGGAGAAGGAGAGCCAACAGTCCTTGGTATTGGGCCTCGTTGGTGGCACTGTGTTATCCTCAAAGCGGGCGAAGAAGGTGTTTAGCTTGTCTGGAAGCGAGACGTCGGTGTCGGCAACATGGCTGGTTTTCCTTTTGTAGTCCGTGATTGTCTGTAGACCCTGCCACATACGTCTCGTGTCTGAGCCGTTGAATTGTGACTCCACTTTGTCTCTATACTTATGTTTTGCCAGTTTAATTGCCTTGTGGAGTGAGTAGCTACACTGTCTGTATTCTGCCATATTCCCAGTCACCTTGCCATGGTTAAATGCGGTGGTTCGCGCTTTCAGTTTTGCGTGAATGCTACCATCTATCCACGGTTTCTGGTTAGGGTAGGTTTTAATAGTCACAGTGGGCATAACATCTCCTATACACTTCCTGATAAACTCAGTCACCGTTTCAGTGTATTCGTCTAAATTATTTTCGCAAGCTACCTGGAACATATCCCAGTCCGCTTGATCAAAACAATCTTGAAGCGTGGATTCCGATTGGTCAGACCAGCGTTGAATAGTCCTTAGCACGGGTACTTTCTATTTGATTTTCTGCCTATAGGAAGGGAGGAGCGAGTCGTAGTCAGATTTGCCGAAAGGAGGGCGGGGGAGGGCCTTATAACCATCCCGGAAGTTCGAATAGCAATGGTCGAGGATTTTAGCAGCCCAAGTACAACAGTCGATATGTTGATAGAGCTTCGGCAGCCTAGTACTCAAATTTTCTTTGTTAAAATCCCCAGCTATAATAAATGCAGCCTCAGGATATGTGGTTTCCAGTTTGCATAAAGTCCAGTGAAGTTCTTTGAGAGCCGTCGTGGTATCGGCTTGAGGGAGGATATACACGGCCGTCACTATAACCAAAGAGAATTCTCTTGGGAGATAATACGGTCTGCATTTGATTGTGAGGTATTCTAGGTCGGGTGAACAAAAGGACTTGAGTTCCTGTATGTTACTACAATTACAGTGGGGAAAAAAGTATTTAGTCATCCACCAATTGTGCAAGTTCTCCCACTTAAAAAGATGAGAGAGGCCTGTAATTTTCATCATGGGTACACGTCAACTATGACAGACAAAATGAGAAGAAAAAAAATCCAGAAAATCACATTGTAGGATTTTTAATGAATTTATTTGCAAATTATGGTGGAAAATAAGTATTTGGTCAATAACAAAAGTTTCTCAATACTTTGTTATATACCCGTTGTTGGCAATGACACAGGTCAAACGTTTTCTGTAAGTCTTCACAAGGTTTTCACACACTGTTGCTGGTATTTTGGCCCATTCCTCCATGCAGATCTCCTCTAGAGCAGTGATGTTTTGGGTCTGTCGGTGGGCAACACGGACTTTCAACTCCGTCCAAAGATTTTCTATGGGGTTGAGATCTGGAGACTGGCTAGGCCACTCCAGGACCTTGAAATGCTTCTTACGAAGCCACTCCTTTGTTGCCCGGGCGGTGTGTTTGGGATCATTGTCATGCTGAAAGACCCAGCCACGTTTCATCTCAAATGCCCTTGCTGATGGAAGGAGGTTTTCACTCAAAATCTCACGATACATGGCCCCATTCATTCTTTCCTTTACACGGATCAGTCGTCCTGGTCCCTTTGCAGAAAAACAGCCCCAAAGCATGATGTTTCCACCCACATGCTTCACAGTAGGTATGGTGTTCTTTGGATGCAACTCAGCATTCTTTGTCCTCCAAACACGACGAGTTGAGTTTTTACCAAAAAGTTCTATTTTGGTTTCATCTGACCATATGATATTCTCCCAATCCTCTTCTGGATCATCCCAATGCACTCTAGCAAACTTCAGACGGGCCTGGACATGTACTGGCTTAAGCAGGGGGACACATCTTGCACTGCAGGATTTGAGTCCCTGGCGGCGTAGTGTGTTACTGATGGTAGGCTTTGTTACTTTGGTCCCAGCTCTCTGCAGGTCATTCACTAGGTCCCACTGTGTGGTTCTGGGATTTTGCTCACCGTTCTTGTGATCATTTTGACCCCACGGGGTGAGATCTTGCGTGGAGCCCCAGATCGAGGGGAGATTATCAGTGGTCTTGTATGTCTTCCATTTCCTAATAATTGCTCCCACAGTTGATTTCTTCAAACCAAGCTGCTTACCTTTTGCAGATTCAGTCTTCCCAGCCTGGTGCAGGTCTACAATTTTGTTTCTGGTGTCCTTTGACAGCTCTTTGGTCTTGGCCATAGTGGAGTTTGGAGTGTGACTGTTTGAGGTTGTGGACAGGTGTCTTTTATACTGATAACAAGTTCAAACAGGTGCCATTAATACAGGTAACGAGTGGAGGACAGAGGAGCCTCTTAAAGAAGAAGTTACAGGTCTGTGAGAGCCAGAAATCTTGCTTGTTTGTAGGTGACCAAATACTTATTTTCCACCATAATTTGCAAATAAATTCATAAAAAATCCTAGAATATGATTTTCTGGATTTTTTTTCTCAATTTGTCTGTCATAGTTGACGTGTACCTATGATGAAAATTACAGGCCTCTCTCATCTTTTTAAGTGGGAGAACTTGCACAATTGGTGGCTAACTAAATACTTTTTTCCCACACTGTACACCACGAGTCATTAATCATGAAACACCTTCCCGGAGAGATATTTATTTCTGTCTGCGCGATATTAGTTGTTTCTGTTTTAGTGTATTAAATGTTGTTTTTATTTTTTTTGGGGGGGGGGGAATGGATCAGCTTAATATTGCAGATAGATTGTATCTTCTATCAATGTAATTGTCTGCATCACTTCCAATCCCCTATGTTTTTTTTATTTTTTAAATATTTTTATATATATATACTCCCCTTTATTACTTTTCAACCCCACCATCCTTTCCCTACTTGGAGTAAATTAGTGAACAACAATGCCCAGGCCTCTACTTCCGGTCTATACTTACTATCTACACCTTATGGACAGAGTTACTTTTACAATAATTCTATATATATATATATATATATATATATATATATATATATATATATATTATTTTTTTATTTTTTATTTTTTTGCTCCTGAACTTCTTCTACTCTCAACCTCTCCGATCATTTTCATGATGTCCATCCGGTTTGCTTCTATATGCCATATCTTTCTAACTGTGCTCTTTCCCAAAAGCTCCCAACATACAACCTATATACCTATTATGGACACAGTATGCTTTACATTATTAGCTATCTTTGTTATTATTTGTTGTTATTTGTTATTAGTCCCATCCTTCAACTCTATTCAATACCTCCCATCTATCTCTTAACACCATCCATATAGGATTTCTATTTGCCATATATATTTCAACCGTACTGTGATGTTTTACAAAAGTTCTGAACCTTTCTATTCTCATTGCTTCTACAGATTGTGAATTAAAAATAAACAGTTTTGCTAAAAGTATTATTATATTATTGATTAATTGACTATGACTTTTCAGATCACCCAGTAATGCTATCTGCAAGGTTAGTTCCAGGTAAATATTGCAATCCTTTAGCCATTCCTGGACCTGTGTCCAAAAACAAGCTACAAATGGACAGAACCAAAACAAATGATCCAATGATTCCGTCTCTTCACAGCAAAATCTGCAGAGCTGGGAAGATTGTATCCCCCATATAAATAACATTCTATTGGTAGCAAGAATTTTATATAATAATTTAAAGATTCTAATTTTTGAATCCGGTGTCGTTTTGCGTGTCAGTTCATAAACACTATGCCATGGGATCGGTACATCAAAGATCTCTTCCCAACTATTTTGCAATCTATATGGGACGGCTGTCAATCCTTTGGTCCTTAAGTGAAACTGATATATTTTTTTATTTATCACAGTTTTCCTTAACCAATTATGTTCTTTAATGCAAGGCCGACAGACAAGTTCCTTACTTTCTCCCCCTTCCACTTTCCTCTTCCATTTTTGCGGTAAGGCTGCAATTATTTGGTTGTAATTTTGGGTAGAGCAGACATTTCCATATGTTTTTGTTAGCTGCATGTGCGTCATAACTCCACCAGTCCTACCGATGATATCATTTACGAAGATTATACCTCTTTTAAACATTCTGTCAAAAAATAAAGTTTTTTTGTCAATTAGTATATTTGAATTTAACCACAATATTTGTTGCATTATTTGTTCTGTCGTTTCTGGAGGATTAAATTGAAATTGCAACCAACTTTCTATGGCTTGTTTTAGAAATAGTGACATTTGGGAGATTATTTCCTTTTCAAATAACTGAAAGTGAGAGGTTGTAATCTGAATAAAGGGGAAAAGGCCTTTCTTGAACATTGGGTGAGACAATCTTACTAATTTGCTTGAGAACCAGTTTGGATTTAAGTATAACTTTTGTATGACTGAAGCTTTTAGTGATAGGTCTAATGCTTTAATATTTAATAATTTCTGTCCTCCGAATTCATATTCATTATATAAATATGCTCTTTTAATTTTGTCTGGCTTGCCGTTCCAAATAAAATAGAATATTTTTTTCTCATATAATTTAAAAAACTGTTCGCTAGGCGTAGGCAAGACCATAAGCAAATAGGTAAACTGGGATAATACTAATGAGTTAATCAGGGTGATTTTTCCACAAATTTACAGGTATTTTCCTTTCCATTAAAATGTATTGAAGTGAGATCATTTATTTCCTTTGGGATATGTATTCCGAGTATATCCACATCACCATCAGACCATTTTATTGGTAAACTACATGGTAATGTAAAAATTGTATTTTTTAGTGATCCAATACGTAATATAGTACATTTGTCATAATTTGGTTGTAATCCAGAGAGGTTAGAAAATGTATCTAGATCCTCTATGAGGCTGTGGAGGGATTCTAGTTGTGGATTTAAAAAAAAAACATGAATCATCAGCGTACAATGACACCTTTGTTTTTAAGCCCTGTATTTCTAATCCTCTGATATTATTATTGGATCTGATTTTAATAGCTAACATCTCGATGGCCACAATAAATAGATATGCCGATAGTGGACAACCTTGTTTCACTCCTCTTGACAGTTTAAAACTTTCGGAGAAATAGCCATTATTTACTATTTTACACCTAGGGTTACTATACATGATTTTTACCCATTTTATAAGAGATTCTCCAAAATTGAAATGCTCCAGGCATTTATATATAAACCCCAGTCGAACTTTATCAAATGCCTTTTCGAAGTCTGCTATGAATAGCAGGCCTGGTTTCCCATATTTTCCATAGTGTTCTAATGCTTCCAATACTTGCCTTATATTATCTCCAATGTATCTTCCATGTAAAAAACCTGTCTGATTAGAATGAATAATATCTGACAATACCTTTTTAATTCTATGCGCTATACATTTTGCTAGGATTTTTGCATCACAACACTGAAGTGTAAGGGGCCTCCAATTTTGTAAATGGACTGGATCTTTATATTTTCCCCTTATATCCTGTTTCAGTAATAATGAGATCAGTCCTTCTTCTTGAGTGTCAGATAATCTACCATTTACATAGGAGTGGTTAAAACATGCTAATAACGGTCCTCTTAGTATATCAAAAAAGGTTTGGTATACCTCGACTGGTATGCCATCCAACCCTGGAGTTTTCCCAGACTTAAAGTCTTTAATTGCATCCAGAAGTTCCTCCTCTGTAATTTCACCTTCACATGAGTCTTTCTGTGTGGCTGTTAATTTGACATTATCAATAGAAAAAAATCTCTACAATTAGCTTCAGTTAGAGGAGATGGAGGCGACTGAAAAGAAAACATATGCTTAAAGTACTTTGTTTCTTCCTTCAAAATGTCATTTGGTGAATTATGGGTGACTCCGTCAATTGTAACCAGTTTCATTAAGTTCTTTTTGGTAGCATTCCTATGTTGAAGATTAAAAAAGAATTTTGTGCATTTTTCCCCATATTCCATCCAGTTTGCTTTATTTTTATAATATATTACACTTGATCTTTCTTGAATAAGTTTCTCCATTTCTTTTTGTTTTTCCTCTAATTTATTCTGAGTGTATTAAATGTTAGTTGTTTCTGTTTTATTTTATTAGATGTTAGTTGTTGTTGTTGCTGTTTTATTTTATTAAATGTTAGTTGTTGTTGCTGTTTTATTTTATTAAATGTTAGTTGTTGTTGCTGTTTTATTTTATTAAATGTTAGTAGTTGTTGTTGCTGTTTTATTTTATTAAATGTTAGTTGTTTCTGTTTTATTCAATGTTAAAGTTGTTGTTATATTTTATTAGATGTTAGTAGTTGTTGTTGCTGTTATATTTTATTAGATGTTAGTAGTTGTTGTTGCTGTTTTATTTTATTAAATGTTAGTTGTTGTTGCTGTTTTATTTTATTAAATGTTAGTTGTTTGTTTTTATTAAATGTTAGTTGTTGTTTCTGTTTTATTTTATTAAATGTTAGTTGTTGTTGCTGTTTTATTTTATTAAATGTTAGTAGTTGTTGTTGCTGTTTTATTTTATTAAATGTTAGTTGTTTCTGTTTTATTCAATGTTAAAGTTGTTGTTATATTTTATTAGATGTTAGTAGTTGTTGTTGCTGTTATATTTTATTAGATGTTAGTAGTTGTTGTTGCTGTTTTATTTTATTAAATGTTAGTTGTTGTTGCTGTTTTATTTTATTAAATGTTAGTTGTTTGTTTTTATTAAATGTTAGTTGTTGTTTCTGTATTATTTTATTAAATGTTAGTTGTTGTTTCTGTTTTATTTTATTAAATGTTAGTTGTTGTTGTTGCTGTTTTATTTTATTAAATGTTAGTTGTTTCTGTTTTATTCAATGTTAAAGTTGTTGTTATATTTTATTAGATGTTAGTAGTTGTTGTTGCTGTTATATTTTATTAGATGTTAGTAGTTGTTGTTGCTGTTTTATTTTATTAAATGTTAGTTGTTTGTTTTTATTAAATGTTAGTTGTTGTTTCTGTTTTATTTTATTAAATGTTAGTTGTTGTTTCTGTTTTATTTTATTAAATGTTAGTAGTTGTTGTTGCTGTTTTATTTTATTAAATGTTAGTTGTTTCTGTTTTATTCAATGTTAAAGTTGTTGTTATATTTTATTAGATGTTAGTAGTTGTTGTTGCTGTTATATTTTATTAGATGTTAGTAGTTGTTGTTGCTGTTTTATTTTATTAAATGTTAGTTGTTGTTGCTGTTTTATTTTATTAAATGTTAGTTGTTTGTTTTTATTAAATGTTAGTTGTTGTTTCTGTTTTATTTTATTAAATGTTAGTTGTTGTTTCTGTTTTATTTTATTAAATGTTAGTTGTTGTTGCTGTTTTATTTTATTAAATGTTAGTTGTTGTTGCTGTTTTATTTTATTAAATGTTAGTAGTTGTTGTTGCTGTTTTATTTTATTAAATGTTAGTAGTAGTTGTTGCTGTTTTATTTTATTAAATGTTAGTAGTTGTTGTTGCTGTTTTATTTTATTAAATGTTAGTAGTAGTTGTTGCTGTTTTATTTTATTAAATGTTAGTAGTTGTTGTTGCTGTTTTATTTTATTAAATGTTAGTTGTTGTTGTTTTTATGTTAAAGCTAGAAGGTCTCACTTATTTGTATTGTTTTAATACAGTTCTAGTTTAATTGTTTTTGAAATAAAAACTACCTCCATGAAACGTGTCGATATTCAACAGGGACTGACAGAATGGTGGAGCCATTGGCAGCAATAGCTGTCTGCAACAGAGACACACAATTAATTCACTTCATTGGCCAGAGACAATATTCACTACATTGATCAGAGACAATATTCACCACATTGATCAGAGACAATATTCACTACATTGATCAGAGACAATATTCACTACATTGATCAGAGACAATATTCACCACATTGATCAGAGACAATATTCACTACATTGATCAGAGACAATATTCACCACATTGATCAGAGACAATATTCACTACATTGATCAGAGACAATATTCACCACATTGATCAGAGACAATATTCACCACATTGATCAGAGACAATATTCACTACATTGATCAGAGACAATATTCACTACATTTGCCAAGGAGGAAAGTGTCATATTTACTGAGATGATTAGCTACTAATGGTGGACAGTTAATTCTACCCACCGTCAGAGAGTCCCCCAGAGCTGCTATGACTTTGATATCTGCAGCTTTCACCAACTCCACTGGAATCACAGGACATCAGCATTAACACATACAAATACTGTTTGCCTGCAGCATTCTGGAACCACTTTGGCCGGTGTGTTTTTCTCTCAGTTGAATAAAGGACAGCGTTTTGTGATTAGACTCACCTGAGGTTGAGAAGGAGAGGAGAGGAAAGGACAGGAGGAGAGGAGAGACTCACCTGAGGTGGGGACCGTGGGAGAGGGGCTCATGTCTGGGCAGTGAAAGACAGGGTGTATTGTGGTCGCAGGGAACTCCTGGAACAAACCAAGACAATAATAAACATGTCTGATGAACTAGCTGATGTACAGTGAGGGAAAAAAGTATTTGATCCCCTGCTGATTTTGTACGTTTGCCCACTGACAAAGATATGATCAGTCTATAATATTAATGGTAGGTTTATTTGAACAGTGAGAGACAGAATAACAACAACAAAATCCAGAAAAACGCATGTCAAAAATGTTATAAATTGATTTGCATTTTAATGAGGGAAATAAGTATTTGACCCCTTCTCAATCAGAAAGATTTCTGGCTCCCAGGTGTCTTTTATACAGGTGACGAGCTGAGATTAGGAGCACACTCTTAAAGGGAGTGATCCTAATCTCAGCTTGTTACCTGTATAAAAGACACCTGTCCACAGAAACAATCAATCAATCAGATTCCAAACTCTCCACCATGGCCAAGACCAAAGAGCTCTCCAAGGATGTCAGGGACAAGATTGTAGACCTACACAAGGCTGGAATGGGCTACAAGATCATTGCCAAGCAGCTTGGTGAGAAGGTGACAACAGTTGGTGCGATTATTCGCAAATGGAAGAAACACAAAATAACTGTCAATCTCCCTCGGCCTGGGGCTCCATGCACGATCTCACCTCGTGGAGTTGCAATGATCATGAGAACAGTGAGGAATCAGCTCATAACTACACGGGAGGATCTTGTCAATGATCTCAAGGCAGCTGGGACCATAGTCACCAAGAAAACAATTGGTAACACACTACGCCGTGAAGGACTGAAATCCTGCAGCGCCCGCAAGGTCCCCCTGCTCAAGAAAGCACATATACAGGGCCGTCTGAAGTTTGCCAATGAACATCTGAATGATTCAGAGGAGAACTGGGTGAAAGTGTTGTGGTCAGATGAGACCAAAATGGAGCTCTTTGGCATCAAGGAATGCTGCCTATGACCCCAAGAACACTATCCCCACCGTCAAACATTGAGGTGGAAACATTATGCTTTGGGGGTGTTTTTCTGCTAAGGGGACAGGACAACTTTACCGCATCAAAGGGACGATGGACAGGGCCATGTACCGTCAAATCTTGGGTGAGAACCTCCTTCCCTCAGCCAGGGCACTGAAAATGGGTCGTGGATGGGTATTCCAGCATGACAATGACCCAAAACACACGGCCAAGGCAACAAAGGAGTGGCTCAAGAAGAAGCACATTAAGGTCCTGGAGTGGCCTAGCCAGTCTCCAGACCTTAATCCCATAGAAAATCTGTGGAGGGAGCTGAAGGTTCGAGTTGCCAAACGTCAGCCTCGAAACCTTAATGACTTGGAGAAGATCTGCAAAGAGGAGGTGGACAAAATCCCTCCTGAGATGTGTGCAAACCTGGTGGCCAACTACAAGAAACGTCTGACCTCTGTGATTGCCAACAAGGGTTTTGCCACCAAGTACTAAGTCATGTTTTGCAGAGGGGTCAAATACTTCTTTCCCTCATTAAAATGCAAAAAAAAAAAAAATGCAAATCAATCATTTTTGACATGCGTTTTTCTGGATTTTTGTTGTATTTATTCTGTCTCTCACTGTTCAAATAAACCTACCATTAAAATTATAGACTGATCCTTTCTTTGTCAGTGGGCAAACGTACAAAATCAGCAGGGGATCAAATACTTTTTTCCCTCACTGTAACTAAGGTGATGTTTGTGGAGGATGTGTACATCTACAGTACTGTACCTGATTGAGATTCTCCTTCACTTCATTCTGAGACTGGTTGGACTGCTGCCACCATTCGTTGCCTTGGAGAGAAATTAGAAGAAAGTAAACATACATACTGGTGTGCAATTTTGTATGGAGTGCATGTAACATTCTATGGAGGCTTTGAATAATGTGACGCTCTACTGTCATTTCAGGAATTTAAAGTGATGATCAATATAATTTAGGAAAACAACCTGTACTTACCATGAACACAACAGCAGGCTAGAATACAGGCTGAAAACAGGACTCTAGCAATCATG
Source organism: Coregonus clupeaformis (assembly GCF_020615455.1). NCBI lineage: Eukaryota > Metazoa > Chordata > Actinopteri > Salmoniformes > Salmonidae > Coregonus > Coregonus clupeaformis. The sequence goes on along the minus strand of NW_025533880.1, from coordinate 111,072 downwards.
ATCTATTCCCTCCCTGGACAGTGTTTTAAATGAGCTGTTATCTATCATTGCCTTTTAGTGAGCCTCGATGAGCCTTATCTCACTGCTGTAAAATTATTAATAATGTGGCAAAGTCTGCCTTTCAGTCATTATTGTAAAAAGTAGGGATATGATGTAATCATAAGATTATTTTCATAAAACAAAGTTAAGCAGAAATATTGTGTTGGTTAAGTGATAAAGCAGCTTCTCAATGTGCTTGATATTATAATGTTGGAAGGCACTCAGAAAATAAATAAATACCATGTAGTCAAATTCATAGATCAGACTGCTTTCATTAGGCATGGTTACTCAATATGATTAATTTAATTAGGCAATGGCACTTTTCTATTTCCCCATTTGTAAACTTCTCGCCCAAAACAGAAAACAATTTAATATTATAGTTATTTTTCAATTGGGTGACATCATGGGATGGGGTCACAGGGGATCTGACCACATGGAGTTTTAGAACTTTCACATTTATTTCCTGGGGAAGGTAAACAAATGGAGTTCAGCTGCCGTCAAAATATTACAATATGTCCCCTAAATGGGGATAGAAACTTACAAGATGCCTGGACAGAAAATACAGGAAATACAGGAAATACAGAAAATACAGGAAATATATGGTGCATTTTCCACCTGTTAGTAACCCAAATTGCATGTATTTATATTTAGCTATAGTTTGATAACCGCAGACCCTGGACTATGGGCATGCTTATTATTAGATGTGCTTGCTGAAGTCAAAGTACAACTCTAGATTTCTTACATATTGTGATGAGGTGTGAAGGAAGGAGTCAGGCGCAGGAGGTAAAACACCAAAGTCCAGAGTTTATTCCGTTTACATAAATCAAACGCTCCCAGGGTGAAAACGAAACTAATACAAGGGAAAAATATTCCATCTTGGCAATAACAAATGGAAGAGTAGCTGAACCGAGCTCCTGGCTCTCACAATGAAACAATCACTCACAAAGACAAGGGGAACAGAGGGAACACTTATACACATACTAATTAGGGGAATGAGCACCAGGTGTGTGTGATTGACAAGACAAGACATGACAAGTGGAGTGATGAGAATGGGAGCGGCTGTAGCTAGTAAGCCGGTGACGACGAATGCCGAAACCTGCCCGAACAACGAGGGGAGGCAGCCTCGGCGGAAGTCGTGACACATACTCCTAATATTATTATTACAATTATTAGATGTGCTTGCTGAAGGCATAGCAGAACTCTAGATTTCTTACATAATCATTATTATTTGTTTTCTTTAGCCCGCTCTAGTTTAAACGATTTAAGCTATGAACATGAATCAAGCTTCCAAATGTCCAGACTGCCCCAACTCAGATTGCTTGAATAGTATTTACTCCCAGTGCATTTCAATGGCAGAAAAAGGCCCATAGACATTAATGGTAAAACAAAGAAAAGATTCTAGTCCCATCTCCTCCTACACCGTTTAAGCTATCAACACCAAACCAACGTTGAGATGTTCACACTGGCCCAACTTAGATTGCTTGTCAAAGGATATTTTATACTATGTATGCTTTTTTAACTTAATATTTTTTTTTTTACGCATTTGCAAAGATTAACATGGGTTCGAATGAGAACTATAGGAATACAGTGGTTGCTATTCTAAATGCTCCTGCTCCTTGGTTAAGTAAGCTACAAGACCAACTTTAAAACATTCAGGCTTCAAATTCTCTAAAACCTTTATTAACTATAACTACAGTGCTTTGTATAGTATTCATCCCCCTTGGCATTTTTCCTATTTTGTTGTATTACAACCTGTAATTTTAATTGATTTTTATTTGGATTTCATGTAATGGATATACACAAAATAGTCCAAATTGGTGAAGTGAAATGAAAAAAATAACTTGTTTCAAAAAATTCTAAAAGATAAATAACGGAAAAGTGGTGTGTGCATATGGATTCACCCCCTTCGCTATGAAGCCCCTAAATAAGATCTAGTGCAACCAATTACAAAGTTGTGGAGAAGTACAGATCAGGGCTGGGTTATAAAAAAATATCATAAACTTTGAACATACCACGGAGCACCATTAAATCCATCCAAAAAATTGAAAGAATATGGCATCACAACAAACCTGCCAAGAGAGGGCCGCCCACCAAAACTCACAGACCAGGCAAGGAGGGCATTAATCAGAGAGGCAACAAAGAGACCAAAGATAACCCTGAAGGAGCTGCAAAGATCCACAGCAGAGATTGGAGTATCTGGCCATAGGACCACTTTAAGCCGTACACTCTACAGAGCTGGGCTTTACGGAAGAGTGGCCAGGGAAAAGCCATTGCTTAAAGAAAAAAATAAGCAAACACGTTTGGTGTTCGCCAAAGGGCATGTGGGAGACTCCCCAAACATATGGAAGAAGGTACTCTGGTCAGATGAGACTAAAATTGAGCTTTTTGGCCATCAAGGAAAACGCTATGTCTTGCGCAAACCCAACACCTCTCATCACCCCGAGAACACCATCCCCACAGTGAAGCATGGTGGTGGCAGCATCATGCTGTGGGAATGTTTTTCATCAGCAGGGAACAAGGAAACTGGTCAGAATTGAAGGAATGATGGATGGCGCTAAATACAGGGAAATTCTTGAGGGAAACCTGTTTCAGTCTTCCAGAGATTTGAGACTGGGACGTAGGTTCACCTACCAGCAGGACAAAGACCCTAAGCATACTGCTAAAGCAACACTCGAGTGGTTTAAGGGGAAACAATTAAATGTCTTGGAATGGCCTAGTCAAAGCCCAGACCTCAATCCAATTGAAAATCTGTGGTATGACTTATAGATGGCTGTACACCAGCGGAACCCATCCAACTTGAAGGACCTGGAGCAGTTTTACCTTGAAGAATGGGCAAATATCCCAGTGGCTAGATGTGCCAAGCTTATAGAGACATACCCCAATAAACTTGTAGCTGTAATTGCTGCAAAAGGTGACTCTACAAAGTATTGTCTTTGGGGGGTTGAATAGTTATGCACGCTCAAGTTTTCTGTATTTTTTTGTCTTATTTCTTGTTTGTTTCCCAAAATCCATTTTAATTCTAGGTTGTAAGGCAACAAAAATGCCAATGGGGTGAATACTTTTGCAAGCCACTGTACCTACATTAGTGTGATGTGGTTCCCCTAGATTATGCACCAAGTTGCACACAAGGACCAGTTCAAGTAGGCCAGGTCAAGAGGGGATGTTAATAAGTTAATAATAATAATTCAATGTATTTTCTTTATTTAATTACAGCTGCATAGCTAATGTTATTTTTCAGTGTACAAAAATTTTTTTTGATATCTATATTGTAAATACATCTAATTGTAAAAGTTTTGTATGTTTTGGTTTGGTCCATCGCGGGTTGTACTTACAGTGGGGAAAAAAAGTATTTAGTCAGCCACCAATTGTGCAAGTTCTCCCACTTAAAAGATGAGAGAGGCCTGTAATTTTCATCATAGGTACACGTCAACTATAACAGACAAATTGAGAAAAAAAATCCATTTTTTTCTCCAGAAAATCACATTGTAGGATTTTGAATGAATTTATTTGCAAATTATGGTGGAAAATAAGTATTTGGTCACCTACAAACAAGCAAGATTTCTGGCTCTCACAGACCTGTAACTTCTTCTTTAAGAGGCTCCTCTGTCCTCCACTCGTTACCTGTATTAATGGCACCCGTTTGAACTTGCTATCAGTATAAAAGACACCTGTCCACAACCTCAAACAGTCACACTCCAAACTCCACTATGGCCAAGACCAAAGAGCTGTCAAAGGACACCAGAAACAAAATTGTAGACCTGCACCAGGCTGGGAAGACTGAATCTGCAAAAGGTAAGCAGCTTGGTTTGAAGAAATCAACTGTGGGAGCAATTATTAGGAAATGGAAGACATACAAGACCACTGATAATCTCCCTCGATCTGGGGCTCCACGCAAGATCTCACCCCGTGGGGTCAAAATGATCACAAGAACGGTGAGCAAAAATCCCAGAACCAAACGGGGGGACCTAGTGAATGACCTGCAGAGAGCTGGGACCAAAGTAACAAAACCTACCATCAGTAACACACTACGCCGCCAGGGACTCAAATCCTGCAGTGCCAGACGTGTCCCCCTGCTTAAGCCAGTACATGTCCAGGCCCGTCTGAAGTTTGCTAGAGTGCATTTGGATGATCCAGAAGAGGATTGGGAGAATGTCATATGGTCAGATGAGACCAAAATATAACTTTTTGGTAAAAACTCAACTCGTCGTGTTTGGAGGACAAAGAATGCTGAGTTGCATCCAAAGAACACCATACCTACTGTGAAGCATGGGGGTGGAAACATCATGCTTTGGGGCTGTTTTTCTGCAAAGGGACCAGGACGACTGATCCGTGTAAAGGAAAGAATGAATGGGGCCATGTATCATGAGATTTTGAGTGAAAACCTCCTTCCATCAGTAAAGGCATTTAAGATGAAACGTGGCTGGGTCCCAAACACACCCAAACACTGATGATCCCAAACACACCGCCCGGGCAACGAAGGAGTGGCTTCGTAAGATGCATTTCAAGGTCCTGGAGTGGCCTAGCCAGTCTCCAGATCTCAACCCCATAGAAAATCTTTGGAGGGAGTTGAAAGTCTGTGTTGCCCAGCGACAGACCCAAAACATCACTGCTCTAGAGGAGATCTGCATGGAGGAATGTGCCAAAATACCAGCAACAGTGTGTGAAAACCTTGTGAAGACTTACAGAAAACGTTTGACCTGTGTCATTGCCAACAAAGGGTATATAACAAAGTATTGAGAAACTTTTGTTATTGACCAAATACTTATTTTCCACCATAATTTGCAAATAAATTCATAAAAATTCCTAAAAAAAAAAAATCTCATTTTGTCTGTCGTAGTTGACGTGTACCTATGATGAAAATTACACGCCTCTCTCATCTTTTTAAGTGGGAGAACTTGCACAATTGGTGGCTGACTAAATACTTTTTTTCCCCACTGTCCCCCAACCTCTTATTGTTCTCTTTAGCCTGACCTTCAACTAGCTGTTGTCCTTGGCTCCGTAATTTGTCAATATAAAACTGTGGTAAAGTTACACAAAGTGCTGTTACGCAACTATAGGTTTTGTTACAATGTGGACAATATAAAGATGTATGTTAACAAGTTTCACCGAGCTCGCTAATTAGGCTACCTATTGTAACTTGTGAGTACTTAGGACAGTGTTTGAGTGAGTTTCTATGTGCTCACGCAGGAGCCCGAGAGCTGTGGCTGCACCAAGGGCTAACATATTGTGTGTTGTCTCTTCGTGTGCAGGTATGTATTTTATTTTGTCCGAATTATGTTATATATCATTTTACTTGTATTGTATAGTGTGCTGTTGGGCACTGAATGGGTGCACGCAGCACCTGGGTTCTCTTTTGCCTGACCTTCAACTAGCAAGGTGCCCGAGAGCTGTGACTGCACCAAGGGCTAACATATTGTGTGTTGTCTCTTCGTGTGCAGGGCAAATAAAAAAAATTCAAGCAGCAGACCTCCACTTGTGGCAGTGTCCTAATTAAAAGTACACAACGCAGAACGAACCACGCTACATTAGCACACATTAGCATAAACTAACTAATCAACAGTATCTCTTGAACCGTTCAAGCTAGAGACACTTCCTGTCTATAATATAATCATAATAATATGCCATTTAGCAGACGCTTTTATCCAAAGCGACTTACAGTCATGTGTGCATACATTTTTACGTATGGGTGGTTGTGGGGATCAAACCCACTACCCTGACATTACAAGCGCCATGCTCTACCAATTGAGCTACAGAGGACCACTACCTGGAGTGATTGACACGGCATATCAGAGAACTATCCCAGGCTCTCCAGACATCCTCGCTGGTGCAGGGAGACTCCTGCACCTTACAACACACAACTGCTGCCATTTTAATACAGCAATATTCCATTTATTTATTACCAAGTATGTTTACACTTTCCAAGATGACACTGTACTTTATTCTTCATTTGGATCCCAATTAGGAAAAATACTCCATTTAGTGATTTGTAACTAATTTCAGGAAACTAGGCGTCTGTCTAAAAGCATTGTATTTGGGACAAATAATTCACTAAACCCTAAACCTTAACTAAATGTGGAAATTGAGCAAGTTGACGTGACTAAACTGCTTGGAGTAAACCTGGATTGTAAACATGTTGATACAACAGTAGCTAAGATGGGGAGAAATTTGTCCATAATAAAGAGCTGCTCTGCCTTCTTAGCAACACTATCAACAAGGCCCTAGTTTTGTCGCACCTGGACTACTGTGTGGTTAGGTGCCACAAAAAGGGACTTAGGAAAATTAAAATAGGCTCAGAACAAGGCAGTATGGCTGGCACATAAATGTACACAGAGAGCAAACATTAATAATATGCATGTCAGTCTCTCATGGCTCAAAGTGGAGAAGAGATTGACTTCATCACTACTTGTTTTTGTAAGAAGTGTTGCCAAGCTGAATGCACCGAGCTGTCTGCACCAGACACCCATGCATACCCCACAAGACATGCCACCAGAGGTCTCTTCACAGTCCCCAAGTCCAGAACATGGAACTCTGTTCCACATCAGGTAACTGATGCAAGCAGTAAAATCTGATTTAAAAAACAGATAAAAATACACCTTATGGAACAGCGAAGCAACACAAAGATAGGCACACACACACACTATACATTTTACTCATATAGCAGACGCTCTTATCCAGAGCGACTTACAGTTAGTGAGTTCATACATTTTCATATGGGCTCCCTGTGGGAATCGAACCCACAACCCTGGTGTTGCAAGCACCATGCTCTACCAACTGAGCTACAGGAGGACTATACACACACGTACATATGGATGTTGTACTGTAGATATGTGGTAGTGGTGAAGTAGGGGCCTGAGGGCACACAGTGTGTTGTGAAATCTGTGAATGTATTGCAATGTTTAAATTTTTTTATAAGTGCCTGAATTTAGAATCAGACTTTTAAAATCTGGTCAAAATACACCTTCTGGAACAGCGGGTCTGTGAAGAGACACACAGGTACAGACACACGCATACGTACACACACGCATTCTACACACACGTACATTGTGGTATTGTTATTGTGGATATGTAGTGGTGTAATAATATTATATTATATATTGTTTTATCTTTTGTTTTATGTGTGATGTACGTGCCTTAATGTGTTTGGACCCCAGGAAGAATAACTGGGGATCCCTAATAAATACAAATGTTGCGCGTCACTACTTAACAGGAGAGGCATTTGAACGTAAACATCATTTTAAAAATCCAAATGTGTTTTTTGGGCAGAAATGCCTTCTGCAACGTGAACTTTCATGTGCCTTAAAAATAAATGCTAATAAAATTGTTAAATTACGAGCCTAGTTGGTTTAACCATAGAAAAAGACAGAAACCTTCCCGCTAGCCATGATTTGCCGAGATAATGGATGGGCTGGACATGCCAAGAGATGAGTTTGGATTGGTCTGCCATGTAGCATGCTTCTGTCTATAACATGAGCTGCTAAGTATGTTTAGGTAATCCTTTCTAACACAGCTTTTTTGAAAGATATCACGAAGAACTGCAAAAAACACCTGTGTCCGGATTACATCTTCAAACTAAGGGCAACCATGTCATCCGTGACAGAGAGGGAGAAGCGTCCATCCATGTATACGGGTAAGAGAGTCTAGCTAGCTACATTTTCAGATATTATAAGTTTCTAATTTTGTCAGAAAGTTGTTTTCATTGCAAGTTAAAGCGTACTGTTAGCTAGCTACATTTACATTTACGTCATTTAGCAGACGCTCTTATCCAGAGCGACTTACAAATTGGTACATTCACCTTATAGCCAGTGGGATAACCACTTTACAAAGTTTATTTTTTTTGGGGGGGGTGGGGTGGGGTAAGGGGGGGGTAGAAGGATTACTTTATCCTATCCCAGGTATTCCTTAAAGAGGTGGGGTTTCAAATGTCTCCAGAAGGTGGTGAGTGACTCCGCTGTCCTGGCGTCGTGAGGGAGCTTGTTCCACCATTTGGGTGCCAGAGCAGCGAACAGTTTTGACTGGGCTGAGCGGGAACTATGCTTCCGCAGAGGTAGGGAGCCAGCAGGCCAGAGGTGGATGAACGCAATGCCCTCGTTTGGGTGTAGGGACTGATCAGAGCCTGAAGGTACGGAGGTGCCGTTCCCCTCACAGCTCCGTAGGCAAGCACCATGGTCTTGTAGCAGATGCGAGCTTCAACTGGAAGCCAGTGGAGTGTGCGGAGGAGCGGGGTGACGTGAGAGAACTTGGGAAGGTTGAACACCAGACGGGCTGCGGCATTCTGGATGAGTTGTAGGGGGTTTAATGGCACAGGCAGGGAGCCCAGCCAACAGCGAGTTGCAGTAATCCAGACGGGAGATGACAAGTGCCTGGATTAGGACCTGTGCCGCTTCCTGTGTAAGGCAGGGTCGTACTCTCCGAATGTTGTATAGCATGAACCTACACGATCGGGTCACCGCCTTGATGTTAGCGGAGAATGACAGGGTGTTGTCCAGGGTCACGCCAAGGCTCTTCGCACTCTGGGAGGAGGACACAACGGAGTTGTCAACCGTGATGGCGAGATCATGGAACATGCAGTCCTTCCCCGGGAGGAAGAGCAGCTCCGTCTTGCCAAGGTTCAGCTTGAGGTGGTGATCCGTCATCCATACTGATATGTCTGCCAGACATGCAGAGATGCGATTCGCCACCTGGTTATCAGAAGGGGGAAAGGAGAAGATTAGTTGTGTGTCGTCAGCGTAGCAATGATAGGAGAGGCCATGTGAGGATATGACAGAGCCAAGTGACTTGGTGTATAGCGAGAATAGGAGAGGGCCTAGAACTGAGCCCTGGGGGACACCAAGGGTGAGAGCACGTGGTGCGGAGACAGCTTCTCGCCACGCCATTTGGTAGGAGCGACCGGTCAGGTAGGACGCAATCCAAGAGTGAGCCGCGCCGGAGATGCCCAGCTCGGAGAGGGTGGAGAGGAGGATCTGATGGTTCACAGTATCAAAGGCAGCAGACAGGTCTAGAAGGACAAGAGCAGAGGAGAGAGAGTTAGCTTTAGCAGTGCGGAAAGCCTCCGTGACACAGAGAAGAGCAGTCTCAGTTGAATTACCAGTCTTGAAACCTGACTGGTTTGGATCAAGAAGGTCATTCTGAGAGAGATAGCAAGAGAGGTGGCTAAAGACGGCACGCTCAATAGTTTGAGAGAAAAGAAAGAAGGGATACTGGTCTGTAGTTGTTGACATCAGAGGGATCGAGTGTTGGTTTTTTGAGAAGGGGTGCAACTCTCGCTCTCTTGAAGACGGAAGGGACATAGCCAGCGGTCAAGGATGAGTTGATCAGCGAGGTGAGGTAGGGGAGAAGGTCACCGGAGATGGTCTGGAGAAGAGAGGAGGGGATAGGGTCAAGCGGGCAGGTTGTTGGGCGGCCTGCCGTCACAAGTCGCAAGATTTTATCTGGAGAGAGAGGGAAGAAAGAAGTCAAAGCATAGGGTAGGGCATTGTGAGCAGGACCAGCAGTGTCATTTGACTTAACAAACGAGGATCGGATGTCGTCAACCTTCTTTTCAAAATGGTTGACGAAGTCATCCACAGAGAGGGGGCGGGGGGGGTCCGCAGGGAGCTAATGTTAGCTGGCTGGCTTGTTAGCTAACGTTACGTATGATCTGTGTAGTATTATTATTCATATCTCAAAGCCATTTGCATTGCTAGTTATAGCCTAATGTTAGCTAGCTATCTAACATTGAACCTAGTTGGTTAACTTTAGCTACCTGTAGATTCATGCAGGGTAGTAACATTATGAGTTGGGATTATGGTTCATTGCTTAGCTAGCTAGCTACATGTCATAACAATAGACTCCACTATGTTGGGATTCTAGTTCATTGTTTAGCTAGCTAGCTAACAATAGACCACTATGCAAGTAACCATTTCACTTTAACGTTTACACTTTCTGTATCCTGTGCATGTGACAAATAAACGTTGATTTTATTTGATATAGTGTGTGTTTACCAGAGATGGTAATGTGAAGAACAACATGACCTGCACCAAATTCAAATTAGGATATAACGTTAGGCCAACGAGGCAGTGTTCAAGTTCTAAAATTCTCTGGTAGAATACCCTGCTTTTATTTCGTCACACTAACAACCATAAGCTATTTTCTGTAATTAGCTTGCCATTAACTTGTAAATAATGATCTTGTTGTGAGTTTACTATCCTGCAATAATGAATACAAATTAGCTAAAGTTAAGACGTTGTCAACTATATGATTTGGTCATTATTTGAACTGGCTAGCCAGCTAACTTAACGTTAGCTAGCTAGCTAACAAGCTATAAACGAACCAAAAACATTGTTTAGAAAGTTGCTTTTAGTTGTCTGGTTTGCTAGATTGAAATATACTAAATTATTTTTTAAACAGATGGGGTTATTGGTGTTAAAATACACCAGTTATGCTATTTTGGACCACCAGGCTGCTGATGTAATGCAGCATGTTGTTTTTGTGTTTATACTTTTTCATTACGACAACAACTAGGTTGATGTCGGTTGACAATAGAATGTTCATGATTTCACTACGACAACTGTATACAGACATGTCGATAGACGTAGTATAAACCAGCCTTTAGTCTTGAAATCTTTGGGTGTTTAGTACATGGCCTCACATGTGAATCCTTAAAGAGATGGGTGGGGCTAAGGCTGAAGAGGGTGTGAACGATGCTGAATGGGTGTAGACAAAGAAGAGCTCTCCAGTAGGTACCAAAACTGTCAAGGGCCATTTTCTCAAAAGTGAGGTTACAAGTTTATCAACTTTCAAAGCAGAATTACTTCCCCATTGTTCCTAAACTGTAGTGTATGATGTACCATTTTCGAGTTCTGAGTCACTACTTTTATCCAATGTAAAAAAGAAAACATTTCACATTTTGCTACATAAGACCGAATCGAGGCGGTCGGTCACGTATGAATGTCATCTGTTACTAGCAAGTTATTGATTTCATGAACATTGTGTCTTAGGCTACATACACTACATTACCAAAAGTATGTGGACACCTGCTCGTCGAACATCTCATTCCAAAATCATGGGCATTAATATGGAGTTGGTCCCCCTTTGCTGCTATAACAGCCTCCACTCTTATGGGAAGGCTTTCCACTGGATGTTGGAACATTGCTGCAGGGACTTGCTTCCATTCAGCCACAAGAGCATTAGTGAGGTCAGGCACTGATGTTGGGCAATTAGGCCTGGCTCGCAGTCTGCGTTCCAATTCATCCCAAAGGTGTTCGATGGGGTTGAGGTCAGGGCTCTGTGCAAGGGTTAGGGTTAGGGTTAACCCTAACCCATCTCAACAAATAATTTCTGTATGGACCTTGCTTTGTGCACGGGGGCATTGTCATGCTGAAACAGGAAAGGTCCTTCCCCAAACTGTTGCCACAAAGTTGGAAGCACAGAATTGTCTAGAATGTCATTGTATGCTGTAGCGTTAAGATTTCCCTTAACTGGACCGAACCATGAAAAACAGCCCCAGACTATTATTCCTCCTCCACCAAACTTTACAGTTGGCACTATGCATTGGGGCAGGTAGCGTTCTCCTGGCATCCACCAAACCCAGATTCGTCCGTTGGACTGCCAGACGGTGAAGCCTGATTCATCACTCCAGAGAACGCGTTTCCACTGCTCCTGAGTCCAATGGTGGCGAGCTTTACAGCACTCCAGCCGACGCTTGGCATTGCGCATGGTGATATTAGGCTTGTGTGCTGCTGCTCGGCCATGGAAACCCATTTCATGAAGCTCCTGATGAACAGTTATTGTGCTGACGTTGCTTCCAGAGGCAGTCTGGAACTCGGTAGTGAGTGTTGCAACCAAGGACAGGCGATTTTTACTCGCTACGCGCTCCTGCACTCGGCGGTCCCGTTCTGTGAGCTTGTGTGGCCTACCACTTCACATTTGAGCCGTTGTTGCTCCTAGATGTTAACACTTCACAATTACTGTCACGATCGTCGTAAGAACCGGACCAAGGCGCAGCGTGATAGGCGTACATCTTTTAATGAGTACTTTATATAAACAACAAAACGATACGTGAAGTCAAAAGGTTCACCAACACAAACCTATACAGAACAAGATCCCACAATCAACTGCAAAACAGGCTGCCTAAGTATGGTTCCCAATCAGAGACAATGAGCTACAGCTGTCTCTGATTGGGAACCACCCTGGCCAACATAGATATACATAATCTAGAACTGAAACCTAAACATAGAAAATACAACATAGACAATCCACACCCTGGCTCAACATATAAGAGTCCCCAGAGCCAGGGCGTGACAATTACAACACTTACTGTTGACCGGGGCAGCTCTAGCAGGGCAGAAATCTAAAGAACTGACTTGTTGGAAAGGTGGCATCCTATGAAAATGCCACGTTGAAAGTCACTGAGCTCTTCAGTAAGGCCATTCTACTGCCAGTGTTTGTCTATGGATATTTCATGGCTGTGTGCTCAATTTTATACACCTGTCAGCAACAGGTGTGGCTGAAATACCTGAATCCACTAATTTGAAACAGTGTCCACATACTTTTGTATATATAGTGCATGATAATGTGGGCTATTTTTAGTACTTTTCTGGGATGCTTGATTGTTTTTATTGCTTTACTGGGAAGCTTATCAGAAGTAGACATGACCCCTTGACTTTTTCCAAATTTTGTTACTTTACAGCCTTATTCTAAAATGGATGAAATTATTTGTTTTCAATCTACACATAATACCCCATAATGACAAAGCGAAAACAGGTTTTTAGAAATTTTAGCAAATTTATTAAAAACAAAAAAACACAAATACCTTATTTACATAAGTATTCAGGCCCTTTGCTATGAGGGACTGAATACCCTAACCCTAACCCTAACCCTATGAGACTCGAAATTGAGCTCAGGTGCATCCTGTTTCCATTGATCATCCTTGAGATGTTTCTACAACTTGATTTGGGGTCCACCTGTGGTAAATTCAATTGATTGGACACGATTTGGAAAGGGCCACACCTAGGGCTGTGGTGGTCACGAAGTTTTGTCAGCCGGTGATTGTCAAGCAAATTGTATTGTATTTATTATGGCTCCCCATTAGCTGCTGCCAAGGCAGCAGCTACTCTTCCTGGGGTCCTGGGGTCCATAACAGGTTTCACAACATATTAAGTGTGTGCCCTCAGGCCTCTACTCTACTACCACATATCTATAACACAAAATCCATGTGTACATGTGTGAATAGTGCATATGTTATCGTGTGTGTATGCATGTGTCTATGTTTGTGTTGCTTCACAGTCCCTGCTGTTCCATAAGGTGTATTTGTATCTGTTTTTTTAAAATCTAATTTTACTGCTGGCATGAGTTATTTGATGTGGAATAGAGTTCCATGTAGTCATGGCTCTATGTAGTACTGTGCACCTTCCATAGTCTGTTCTGGACTTGGGGACTGTGAAGAGACCTCAGGTGGCATGTCCTGTGAGGTATGCATGGGTGTCCGAGCTGTGTGCCAGTAGTTCAAACAGACAGCTTGGTTTATTGAACATGTCAATACCTCTCACAAATACAAGTAGTGATTAATTCAATCTCTCCTCCACTTTGAGCCAGGAGAGATTGACATGAATATTATTAATGTTAGCTCTCCGTGTACGTTTAAGGGCCAGCCGTGCTGCCCTGTTCTGAGCCAACTGTAATTTTCCCAAGTCCCTCTTTGTGGCACCTGACCACACGACTGAACAGTAGTCCAGGAGCGACAAAACTAGGGCCTGTAGGACCTGACTTGTTGATAGTGTTGTAGAAAATTATCAAACAAACCAAGTATTTTCAGAGTTTTTGTAGAATTAAGATAGACTTTATGACAATCAATATAGCCGAGGTGGTGTGCAGAGCATCTAACTTTCCACCTCTCAGCTCTGTTTATATAGTCATTTTACATACATTTTAGCTTAATCCCTCCCTCTTTGGTTCCTCCACCACTGTCTCTAGTTTTCACCTCTTGACCGCTCCACCCACTTTCTCAATGGCGGTATCTGACTTCCCTCCCTTCTAGTTCCGTGTCTGGAAACAATAGTGGTGGGACCAAGCCCTGTCATGCAAAAATACCAGAGCCCTTTCCTGGCTCTGTTCTGACCCCCTAATTGATTCCCAAACCTATCAATCGATACTTAAACATGGCTTAAAACATGGCAGGTCCATAATCAATCTCTCAAACATATACCAGCCTCCTCCCTCTGTATCACCCAGTGTAAACGCCCCTCATGCTGTGATCAACCATGTTTAGTCTGAACTCTGTTCAACCCTGGCTCCGTTCCAGGACTATGCCTGAGGAGAGAGGCAAAGGGCAGCAGTCTACTGGTTTCAGTCACTGATAAGGTAGGACAGCCGTGGATAAGGGAGGAGCGAGGAATTTGACCCGAAGACAGGTCAGATGAAAAAGAAGAAACAGCCATAACAGCCCTATAGTTTACTGAGTCTGAAAAGATCCAACAGTCCACTGAAGAATTCCCATCAGTAGTTCTGTTAAGAAGGCAGAGCAGCGTTTTATTATAGACAGACTTCTCCCCATCCTAGCTACTGTTGTATCAATAGGTTTTAACCATTACAGTTTACAATCCAGGGTTACTCCAAGCAATTTAGTCTCGTCAACTTGCTCAATTTCCACATTATTCATTACAAGATTTGGTTGAGGTTTAGGGTTTAGTGAATGAAATATTTAGTACTAACTTATTCCTTGCCACCCATTCTGTCACGCCCTGGCTCTGGGGACTCTAATATGTTGAGCCAGGGTGTGTAAAGTCTATGTGTTTTGTTCTAGGTTTCACATTCTAGTATTGTTGTTCTATGTTGGCCAGTGTGGTTCTCAATCAGAGGCAACGTGATTCAGCTGTTGCTTGTTGTCTCTGATTGAGAACCATACTTTAGCAGCCTGTTTCCCCACAGAGTTTGTGGGATCTTGTTTCTAGTCTGTTTATGTTAGACCGTGAAATGTCACGTATCGTTTGTTGTTTTTGATCGTGTCTCTAATTAAAGAGTATGTTTGCCTGCAACGCTGCGCCTTGGTCCTCATCTCTGTTAGACGATCGTGACACATTCTGAAACTAACTGCAGCTCTTTGTTAAGTGTTGCTGTCATTTCAGTCACTGTGGTAGCTGACGTGTATAGTGTTGAGTCATCTGCATACATATACTCATTGACTTTACTCAAAGCCAGCGACATGTCGTTAGTAAAGATTTTAAAAAGTAAGGGCCCAGACAGCTGCCCTGGGGATTTCCTGATTCTACCTGGATTTTGTTGGAGAGGCTTCCATTAAAGAACACCCTTTGTGTTCTGCTAGACAGGTAACTCTTTATCCACAAAATAGCAGGGGGTGTAAAGCCATAACACATACGTTTTTCCAGCAACAGACTATGACCGATAATGTCAAAAGCCGTACTGAAGTCTAACAAAAGAGCCCCCACAATCTTTTTATCATCAATTTCTCTCAGCCAATCATCAGTCATTTGTGTAAGTGCTGTGCTTGTTGACTGTCCTTCCCTACAAGCACGCTGAAAGTCTGTTGTCAATTTGTTTACTCTAAAATAGCATTGTATCTGGTCAAACACCATTTTTTCCAATAGTTTACTAAGAGTTGGTAACAGGCTGATTGGTCGGCTATTTGAGCCACTAAAGGGGGCTTTAATATTCTTAGGTAGGGGAATAACTTTCGCTTCCCTCCAGGCCTGAGGGCACACACTTTCTAGTAGGCTTAAATTGAAGATATGGCAAAATAGGAGTGGCAATATCGTCCGCTATTATCCTCAGTAATTTTCCATCCAAGTTGTCAGACCCCGGTGGCTTGTCATTGTTGATCGACAATAATAATTTTTTCACCTCTTCCACACTTAGTTTATGGTGGATGCCAGTTCAAATAGTCCGGGTAGACATGATTAGCTGTTCAGGAGTCTTATGGCTTGGGGGTAGAAGCTGTTGAGAAGCCTTTTGGATCTATACTTGGCGCTCCGGTACCGCTTGCCGTGCGGTAGCAGAGAGAACAGTCTATGACTAGGGTGGCTTGAGTCTTTAACAATTTTTAGGGCCTTCCTCTGACACCGCCTGGTATAGAGGTCCTGGATGGCAGGAAGCTTGACTCCAGTGATGTACTGGGCCGTACGCACTACCCTCTGTAGTGCCTTGCGGTCGGAGGTCGAGGGGGAATAGGTTTTGTCGTGCCCTCTTCACGACTGTCTTGGTGTGTTTGGACCTTGATAGTTTGTTGGTGATGTGGACACCAAGGAACTTGAAGCTCTCAACCTGTTCCACTACAGCCCCGTCGATGAGAATTGGGGCGTGCTCAGTCCTCTTTTTTTTCCTGTAGTCCACAATCCTCTCCTTTGTCTTGATCACCTTGAGGGAGAGGGTGTTATCCTGGCACCACACGGCCAGGTCTCTGACCTCCTCCCTATAGGCTGTCTCATCGTTGTCGATGATCAGTCCTACCACTGTTGTGTCGTCGGCAAACTTAATGATGGTGTTGGAGTCGTGCCTGGCCATGCAGTCATGGGTGAACAGGGAGTACAGGAGGGGACTGAGCACACACCACTGAGGGGCCCCCGTGTTGAGGATCAGCGTGGTAGATGTGTTGTTACCTAGAAACATAGTGTAGTTTCTTATTCTTTTAATTCAGTTTAGTCACATGATTTCTCAATTTGCAATACGTTTGCCAATCGGTTGTACAGCCAGACCTATTTGCCATCTCTTTTGCGTCATCCCTCTCAACCATACCATTTTTCAATTCCTCATCAATCCACGGGGATCTAACAGTTTTTACAGTTATTTTCTTCATGCGTGCATGCTTATTAGTAACTGGGATAAGTAATTTCATAAACGTGTCAAGTGCAGCGTCTGGTTGCTCGTCATTACACACCACGGACCAACATATATTCTTTACATCAACAACATAGGAATCACTACAAAACGTATTCTATGACCTCTTATATACTATATTAGGCCCAGCCTTTGGAACTTTGGTTTTCCTAGATATGGCTACTATATTGTGATCACTACATCCGATGGATTTGGATTCTGCTTTCAAACTAATCTCTGCAGCATTAGTAAAGATATGATCAATACATGTTGATGATTTAATTCCTGTACTGTTTGTAACTACCCTGGTAGGTTGATTGATAACCTGAACCAGGTTGCAGGCACTGGTTACAGTTTGAAGCTTTCTCTTGAGTGGGCAGCCTGATGAAAGCCAGTCAATATTTAAATCACCCAGAAAGTATACCTCTCTATTGATATCACATATAATATCAAGCATTTCACAAATGTTATCCAGATACTGACTGTCAGCACTTGGTAGTCTATAGCAGCTTCCCACCAGAATGGGCTTTAGGTGAGGCAGGTGAACCTGTAGCCATATTACTTCAACACTATTTAATATGAGATCCTCTCTAAGCTTTACAGGAATGTGGTTCTGAAAATAAACAGCAACACCGCCCCGTTGGCATTTCTATCTTTTCTGTATTGTTATAACCTTGTATTGCTACCACTGTATCATCAAAGGTGTTATCTAAGTGAGTTCCAGAGATTGTCAGAATATGAATGTCATCTGTTACTAGCAAAATATTGATTTCATGAACCTTGTTTCTTAAGCTACATATGTTAAAGTGGGCTATTTTGAACACTTTTCTGGGATGCTTGACTATTTTTCTTGCTTTATTGGGAAGCTTAGCAGAGGTAGACATACTCAGTTTATTTTTATTCGAGCAGGATGAGCTGCACACAGTCGACTTCCTGCTAGGGAAGACCACCTCAGTGCTGACAGTATTACTCTGGTTCATAGGCATATGATTAGTGCATACAATAGCTGTAGTATCAGCAGAGGCATTCCGACCAGTAAGAGGGACATAAATTAGGTTTATGTGTCTTCAACGCCCCTAGGATAATGAATATTTGTTGAAGCATTATGACAAGTCAGTGACACAATGGTAGGGATTAAATGAGCTGGCCTTGGGTCATTGATAAGTCATTGTAGTCCCGTGTAGCTCAGTTGGTAGAGCTTGGCGTTTGCAACGCCAGGGTTGTGGGTTCGATTCCCACGGGGGGGCAGTATGAAAAATGTATGCACTCACTAACTGTAAGTCGCTCTGGATAAGAGCATCTGCTAAATGACTAAAATGTTTTTTTTTTATGTAATTGTCTCAACGCAGCCTTATAATGCTGTGAAGGGATCCAGGAACCCAAATGATTTGGGTGGATCCCATCCTCCTTATAATACAAATATAATTAGTTTCCTGAAGGTATCAAAATTGTCAGTAAATGTTACACCCACAGAGCTGCAATAGTCTCGTAGCCAGTTACGGAGGGCTAAAAGTCTGCTGAACCGTTCAATGCCACGATTTAGGGAGGGCAGAAGGCCAGACATTATGGGGCGTTTGTTGGTGTACAGACCCAATCAGTTCTTTAAAATCCATCTTCAGCTGTTCTTAGCTGCCCTTCATAATGTAATTTGACCCCACATGAACAATGACATTATCAACCCCCGGTGACTGACCCACAGCCTCGGGAAGCAACCTGGTGATATCCTAAACTTTTGCCCCAGGAAAACAAAACGTCTTTGCCCCAGGTACAGATATATGCCTCAACATCGAACTCCCTATAACAATCGCCAGAAAGATCCGGCCTCTGCCGTGTCTCAAAGCAGTTTGTGAGGCCAGAGCCACAGAACTCACCTGAGAAGAGGGCTGCTGAGATGCTGGCTGCATGCAGGCCACAACCGCCAAAGGGACAGAGCTCTGATCCAGAGAGCAGGGAGGCCGCGGTGGCCCAGGCTATGCCCAGACAGTTGATTGACTAGGACAGGGAGAGGGAGCTGGAGGGGCATCCACAGCCATGGAGGGAAAACCCAAGCCCCCGGCAGAAGACTGCTGTTACAGGGGTTGAAAGCGAATTGAAAGTCCGGTCGCGGGGGAAGAAGGCAGGCACGCCGAGAACGTTTCTTCTCCTTCTTTCTGCTTCCGACACGCATCCATTTACTCTCACCTGGAGTGGAACAGTGAGCAGCCATTTACTGGTTCAAGCTAGTAGAGGGGTGCAGTGGCGGAAATTGATCATAGTCCAGGAAGGTCCCATTATGATCCTCTTGGATGTTTTGATAGGAAGCATTTAAAGATGCCAATAGTGTCATAGAATCCTTATTCAGTCCAAGGGAACAAACATTTCTCTGCTCCGCCAGGGACTTAGATACCCCCTCCATTGCCGCGGATGCCCCCACCAGCCCCCCGCACAACTGTGTTGTTGTCTGTCTCTCGTAGAATGTGAAAGCGAGAGAGAAGCACAGGGGGACAGGTGATGTCTGGGTCGGTTATCAGTGGCAGGTCGCTGGCTGTTCCTTTCTACGCACCGGCCCGGCTGCGTGTAGCCTCTGAGAGATATGTCGGGTGTGTTCCCAGTGTCTGTAGTCCCTAGGGTCTGTAGTCCCCAGGGTCTGTAGTCCCCAGGGTCTGTAGTCCCCAGTGTCTGTAGTCCCCAGTGTCTGTAGTCCCCAGGGTCTGTAGTCCCCAGGGTCTGTAGTCCCCAGGGTCTGTAGTCCCCAGGGTCTGTAGTCCCCAGGGTCTGTAGTCCCCAGTGTCTGTAGTCCCCAGGGTCTGTAGTCCCCAGGGTCTGTAGTCCCCAGGGTCTGTAGTCCCCAGGGTCTGTAGTCCCCAGGGTCTGTAGTCCCCAGTGTCTGTAGTCCCCAGGGTCTGTAGTCGTGGGGGATACAAAACATACAATTACAGCATTTACTGGCCAACAATTGAGTCACACTCATAAACTAGAAATGTGCACTTTCCTTTAGTAATTTTGTAGAGAGCGTTGTATGAGTTGATCTCTTGGTAGCCTGGCTCGGCTGTTGGTATCCAGGTACTAAAGCGTCCGGGGTGAGCTCTTGGTAGCCTGGCTCGGCTGTTGGTATCCAGGTACTAAAGCGTCCGGGGTGAGCTCTTGGTAGCCTGGCTCGGCTGTTGGTATCCAGGTACTAAAGCGTCCGGGGTGAGCTCTTGGTAGCCTGGCTCGGCTGTTGGTATCCAGGTACTAAAGCGTCCGAGGTGATCTCTTGGTAGCCTGGCTCGGCTGTTGGTATCCAGGTACTAAAGCGTCCGGGGTGAGCTCTTGGTAGCCTGGCTTGGCTGTTGGTATCCAGGTACTAAAGCGTCCGGGGTGAGCTCTTGGTAGCCTGGCTCGGCTGTTGGTATCCAGGTACTAAAGCGTCCGGGGTGAGCTCTTGGTAGCCTGGCTCGGCTGTTGGTATCCAGGTACTAAAGCGTCCGGGGTGAGCTCTTGGTAGCCTGGCTCGGCTGTTGGTATCCAGGTACTAAAGCGTCCGAGGTGATCTCTTGGTAGCCTGGCTCGGCTGTTGGTATCCAGGTACTAAAGCGTCCGGGGTGAGCTCTTGGTAGCCTGGCTCGGCTGTTGGTATCCAGGTACTAAAGCGTCCGGGGTGAGCTCTTGGTAGCCTGGCTCGGCTGTTGGTATCCAGGTACTAAAGCGTCCGGGGTGAGCTCTTGGTAGCCTGGCTCGGCTGTTGGTATCCAGGTACTAAAGCGTCTGGGGTGAAAAAGGAAATGAAAAAAGTAGAGCGAGGAAATAACTAAGATGTTGGTAAATGGGTTAAATGGGTTAAATGGGTTGAATGGGTTGAATGGGTTAAATGGGTTAAATGGGTTAAATGGGTTAAATGGGTTGAATGGGTTAAATGGGTTGAATGGGTTAAATGGGTTAAATGGGTTAAATGGGTTAAATGGGTTAAATGGGTTGAATGGGTTAAATGGGTTGAATGGGTTAAATGGGTTAAATGCTGAGTTTAGATTAAACGGTTATTAAAAGTAGAAAATGATAAGTTTGGCAGGTAGCCAAGTCGCAGCAAACAGGACATCAGCACGACAACGCGGAAGTGCATTTGCGTAGTAGGTGTGACTTCTCTGTGTAACCTTGAGAGGACCTTGAGCAAATAACAGTCTGTCTCACGGTAACTGACCGTTAATTAACATAAACACATTTAGCATCTCCTGTCTTCCACACATAGCCTAAAAGCCATTTTAAAAAGTCTAATAAATCCATGTAATATAGCCTACACCTTTACAATAAATCCATTATTTAGTTTAGACAGGTCTAAAGAAGCATGATATGAAGAAAATGTAGTCTATTTCAGAAGAAAATAATAGCATACTCTGAGTTGTCCTTATGTTAGGTCCTGATGTGGCTATGCCAAATGGCTGTGGGCTACACTAGTTCATTTATCAGACAAGATTTGCTTAGAATTCCGTGGCATTATTTTATATTTCATAGTATGAAGAATAGCTCAGTTGGTAGAATATGGCGTTTGCAATTATGCACTCACTAACTGTAAGTCACTCTGGATAAGAGCGTCTGCTAAATGACTCAAATGTAAATATAATTGAACAAAGATGAAAAAAATAGAGTTAGGGTTATTTTCTCCAAACGATTTGAGGGAGTGCGCACATGCGGCTATTTTGTGTTGAGCGGTTAACAAAGAAATAGGTACTCCTATATGGTTAATTTAGAGTTATTAACGTACCTTTAGTTGTTCTACAAATGTTGGGCTATATGTTTTGATTTATAATACATTGTAAGGCTGCATGATGAGACTAATGAAAGGCATCAGCTCTGTTTTGCACAAGCTGTACACACTCCAATAGTCTCTCATTCACAATTTGACAAGCACTGGATAATGCCACGGTGGCATCCCCTTTGACAAGCACTGGATAATGCCACGGTGGCATCCCCTTTGTGGCCGTAATGCACCCTAAAAAAGTCCATGCCCTTTGCGTCCCGGAGTGCTGCGTTGTGCCCTTCTCCCTGAGTGAGCTGCTCAATCTGAAGCGCCTCTCACTCACATTGCTCTCCGTCACGTGATCGGGTCTTTCTCACAGGCTACAAGTGAAGACAGACACATCGGGGATGCAACTGCGCGCGTCCTTATCCAATTAAGTGCTTTTATTACAAAGGTGAATTTTTATGGTGAAAATTATCTTCCCCAAACTTGAAATTCACACGCTGCTTATATATGCCAGTTAGGCTCTACTTTTAAGAAGTTATTTGGCCACTTTAGTTGTGATACAAACCTTATTAAAACATATAGGCCTATGGGCTAGGCTACATGAGGTGTGCGACTATGATTAGAAAACGTTTTTAAAAAGGCAATGTTTCTTATGCTTGGCAGTGATAATATATAATTTACAAGTGATAGGCTAATATTTTCACCCATCAGACTATTTTTAATTTAATCATGTCTTTACATATGAGAAATAATATTAGTGTGACATTTGTTTTGATTTAGAAGGGACCATTATCATGCACCTGTATTGAAACAGGGGCATTGGGAAAAAGTACATGTCATCTATGCACTTAAATAGCGAATGGAGGACGCTATTCTCGTGGTAAATGTTCATGCCATCCTGTTGTAAAGAGTAGCAATGTGCTTAATATTAGGAAAGTTGAGAAATAAATATACAGTGAGGGAAAAAAGTATTTGATCCCCTGCTGATTTTGTACATTTGCCCACTGACAAAGAAATGATCAGTCTATAATTTTAATGGTAGGTTTATTTGAACAGTGAGAGACAGAATAACAACAAAAAATCCAGAAAAACACATGTCAAAAATGTTATAAATTGATTTGCATTTTAATGAGGGAAATAGGTATTTGACCCCTTCTCAATCAGAAAGATATCTGGCTCCCAGGTGTCTTTTATACAGGTAACGAGCTGAGATTAGGAGCACACTCTTAAAGGGAGTGCTCCTAATCTCAGCTTGTTACCTGTATAAAAGACACCTGTCCACAGAAGCAATCAATCAATCAGATTCCAAACTCTCCACCATGGCAAAGACCAAAGAGCTCTCCAAGGATGTCAGGGACAAGATTGTAGACCTACACAAGGCTGGAATGGGCTACAGGACCATCGCCAAGCAGCTTGGTGAGAAGGTGACAACAGTTGGTGCGATTATTCGCAAATGGAAGAAACACAAAAGAACTGTCAATCTCCCTCGGCCTGGGGCTCCATGCACGATCTCACCTCGTGGAGTTGCAATGATCATGAGAACTGTGAGGAATCAGCCCAGAACTACACGGGAGGATCTTGTCAATGATCTCAAGGCAGCTGGGACCATAGTCACCAAGAAAACAATTGGTAACACACTATGCCGTAAAGGACTGAAATCCTGCAGCGCCCGCAAGGTCCCCCTGCTCAAGAAAGCACATATACAGGCCCATCTGAAGTTTGCCAATGAACATCTGAATGATTCAGAGGAGAACTGGGTGAAAGTGTTGTGGTCAGATGAGACCAAAATCGAGCTCTTTGGCATCAACTCAACTCGCCGTGTTTGGAGGAGGAGGAATGCTGCCTATGACCCCAAGAACACCATCCCCACTGTCAAATATGGAGGTGGAAACATTATGCTTTGGGGATGTTTTTCTGCTAAGGGGACAGGACAACTTCACTGCATCAAAGGGACGATGGACGGGGCCATGTATCGTCAAATCTTGGGTGAGAACCTCCTTCCCTCAGCCAGGGCATTGAAAATGGGTCGTGGATGGGTATTCCAGCATGACAATGACCCAAAACACATGACCAAGGCAACAAAGGAGTGGGTCAAGAAGAAGCACATTAAGGTCCTGGAGTGGCCTAGCCAGTCTCCAGACGTTAATCCCATAGAAAATATGTGGAGGGAGCTGAAGGTTCGAGTTGCCAAACGTCAGCCTCGAAACCTTAATGACTTGGAGAAGATCTGCAAAGAGGAGTGGGACAAAATCCCTCCTGAGATGTGTGCAAACCTGGTGGCCAACTACAAGAAACGTCTGACCTCTGTGATTGCCAACAAGGGTTTTGCCACCAAGTACTAAGTCATGTTTTGCAGAGGGGTCAAATACTTCTTTCCCTCATTAAAATGCAAATCAATTTATATCATTTTTGACATGCTTTTTCTGGATTTTTTTGTTGTTATTCTGTCTCTCACTGTTCAAATAAACCTACCATTAAAATTATAGACTGATCATGTCTTTGTCAGTGGGCAAACGTACAAAATCAGCAGGGGATCAAATACTTTTTTCCTCCCTGTAGTAGGCCTAGCCTATAGAAAGCTGATGGGATCCTCCTCTTTTTAATAGAGGCTATCACTCTGTTTTCTCATGCAATTGCATAGCCTATAGAAATGTTGCGCAACATGAGCTCATGGGCTCTCAATAAGTGTTTGATTAGATTTTGGATTACATTTGCATTAATGTCAGAGTGGTTAGGGTTAGGGTTAGGTATAGGTTGAGGAATCCACAGGGTCGATCCGGAGCCTATCGGATGCTGCACGGAGACCAGGGGGGGTGTTAGGGTTAGGGTTAGGGTTAGGGTTAGGGTTAGGGTTAGGTTTTGAATTAGGGTAGGGTTAAAAAGAGACTGGTTTGTCTTGTGGTGCGCAGGCCTATTGTTGTGTGCCCCTCCAATATAATGCTATAAACCATTCAACTGTTAAAATTATCTAGATTACCCCCTCCAAACCTTACCAAAAGTAAGTAGGTTATTATTGTTTCTAAATGATAGTCTGAGTGGTTATCTAGGACCATGAAGGGACTGAGATATTAAAATATACAAGGGATCAGGGGATAGATGCTTTAATAATACATATACAAACACAATTATATACACATATATAAGCGCTAGAAGACAAAGTGCTAAGAGATAAAGTGCTAAAATGTCAAAACAAAATCAAATACCTAAAAAAGGAAGGAATAAAACTATTTAAGATAAGCATGCAAATATTAAATATTAGACAAACCCACTTAAACTTTGTTTTTTGTTTGAATAGTGCATCCTTCTTTCACCTCCTTGAGATCCCTGTAAACAAGTGCTATCCCTTTCGATTGATCCCATCTAACTGGTTAAAAACGCTCATTCAGACCGGTGGGTGTAATTGTTTGAAGATCTCTTATCCACCCACGTTCCACTGCTTTCGCCGCCCACTGGTCCACCCAGAACATGACTGTAAGCCGGATATATTGAGGTAAGTGATGGGGTGATCCTGGAAATGAGTGACTAGTTCTGTGTGTAGATGGGCCCGTTTGATGTTGTATAGATGTTGTTTAAGTCTAGTTTCTATTGTATACTGAGTTTCCCCGATGTAGTGTTTTTTGCATAATGTACAGGTAATTATATAAATGACATTTGGAGTGTTGAGTGAGATATAGTCTAGAACTGGAGTGGAGGTCTTGCTGTGTGGATTTGAAATGAATTTTCTTTGTTTGAAGTGGGCCGTGTGAGGTTTGGGTGGTTGTGGGGGTTTAGTGCTGTATTTTGCTTTGATTAGGACGTCTTTGAGACTCTTATTCCTTCTGAATGCTGAGATAATTCTATATGGCTGGAAGGGTGTGTATGCCTGTTGAGTAATGAGAAAATTATGTTTGAATGCCTGATGTAGCGGTCTGATCCTATGTGAGAATGTAGTGACTAAGGGGATAAGGATTGTCTGCTGATTGGAAGAGGAATCAGAGGAGAAGAGAAGGTTGTGATTCAGAGAGGGGGGGGGGGTTTGGTGGGGTTAGGGTTAGGAGTAGGGTTAGGGGTGGGAACAGGATACGAACCCGGGTTAGGGTAAGGGTTAAGGTTAGGGTCAGGGTCAGGGTTAGGGTTAGGAGTAGGGTTGGGGGTAGGGTTAGGGTTAGGAGTAGGGTTAGGGTTAGGGTTAGGAGTAGGGTTGGGGGTAGGGTTAGGGTTAGGAGTAGGGTTGGGGGCAGGGTTAGGAGTTGGAACAGGATACGAACCCGGGTTAGGGTAAGGGTTAAGGTTAGGGTCAGGGGCGGGAGCAGGATACGAACCCAGGTTAGGGTAAGGGTTAAGGTTAGGGTTAGGGTTAGGAGTAGGGTTAGGAGTAGGGTTGGGGGTAGGGTTAGGGTTAGGGTTGGGGTTAGGGTTGGGGGTGGGGTAAGGAGTTGGAACAGGATACGAACCCGGGTTAGGGTAAGGGTTAAGGTTAGGGTCAGGGGCGGGAGCAGGATACGAACCCGGGTTAGGGTAAGGGTTAAAGTTAGGGTCAGGGTTAAGGTCAGGGGAAGGGGGGGATTTGGAAGTGCCTCCAGAACCTGTGTAATGAGAGTTGTGGTCAGAAAGAGTGATTGACAGACTTGTGTTTTGTGGGTGTGTTAGCTGAATGGGAGAGAGGGCCGCCAAGG
This sequence comes from Coregonus clupeaformis, assembly GCF_020615455.1. Lineage (NCBI taxonomy): Eukaryota > Metazoa > Chordata > Actinopteri > Salmoniformes > Salmonidae > Coregonus > Coregonus clupeaformis. The sequence goes on along the minus strand of NW_025533880.1, from coordinate 84,873 downwards.
TACTGGTTTTTATGGTTCTGAGGTATCGTTTTGAGTAGCCTCTTTGTCTAAGTGCATGAAATAGTGTTTGAATTGCTGTGTCCAGATCCTGTTTACAGGAGGATATCCTATGGAACCGTATAATTTGGGATTTGACGATGCCTTTAAATGTATGTTTGGGATGATAACTCTGTTTATGGAGTAGAGCATGTGTATCTGTTGGTTTGAAATAAACTTTAGTGAGTAATGTTTTTTGGGATTGATTTATCTGATTAAAGAATACTGTGGTATCCAAGAAATGTACTTCACATGGATCTATTGTGTATTTAACCTTAATGGACGGGTGATGACTGTTGAGAATGCTGATGAATTCAGTGAATAGTTGGATGTCATGAGGCCAGGCTCCTATGATGTCGTCTAGAAATCTGTAATAAAATGTGGGTTGATGTGGGCACTTGGCCAATGCCTCTCTCTCCCATTCAGCCATGTAGATGTTTGCATATGCAGGGGCAAATTTCTTCCCCATAGCCGTTCCCTCCACCTGCAAGTAGTGCCTATCATTGAATATAAAATCATTGTGTGTGAGACTAATTTCTAATAATTGTAGTAATTCATTGTCTGGTCTATTCCTATCTGGGTGTGCATGGAGTAGATTTCTAACCGTCTGTATTCCTGTTGCTGTATTTATGTTGGTATATAAGCTATCAATGTCTATAGTGAATATGTATGTTTGGGAGGGAACAACTATGGGTTTAATCTTCTCGAGGAAGTGGTAAGTGTCTCTGAGGTAGCTGGGGTGTCTAGTGGAGAGAGGGTTGATATGATGGTCAATATATTGAGCTATGTTGTACGATTCACTATTGCAGTCTGATACGATGGGCCTTCCAGGAGGAACTTCATGGGGAATTGTCCAGGTGTCTGGTTCTTTGTGAATTTTACAAAGTAGGTAAAACAGTCTGGGTCGTGGGGTGTCTGGTCCAAATAGAAAGTCTCATTGTTTCTTATTGATGTACCATTTATCATAAAGTGTTTGTATGATTCGGCGTAGCTTAGTCTGAGTCTGTGGTTGTAGGCTGTCTTCTATTGGTACATAGTACTTGGTGTTGGATAACTGTCTGTTTGCCTCATATGTGTATTGATGTTTGTCTAGGATCACTGTTTTTGATCCCTTATCTGCTGGTTTCAATATTATGTGAGGGTTGTTTATAAGTTCTTTTATGGCTTGTCTCTCTATACTAGTGAGGTTGTCCTGTCTATCTGCCTGGGTGTGGTAGTTGTGAAGGGTGTCTTTGTCCGTTCTGATTAGATTCTGGACCCTCCCCGTCTACCTGGGACAGTTTAGGTTCCCAGGTCGAAGGAAGGGTGAATGGTAAGTAGTTGTCATTTGTCCGATAGTCAAAATAGTCGAGAAGTTTGAGTCGTCTATGGTATTTGTGGGTGTCCCTATGAAGTTCCTCCCAGTCGAATTTGATTGGACGGGGAATGAATGACAACCCTCTCTCCAGGAGTTGGGCCTGCGGTGCTGTAAGTTGAAAAGACTTTGACAAGTTCATGATGTTGGATAAGGAGGGGGGAACTGCCACCTCTACTGGAGGATCTAAGGAAGGAACTGGAGGTAGGGAGGGGGAGAGGGAAGGGGGTTGGGGAGAAATCAAAATGGTGCAGCTTGGTTGTTCCAAGTTGTGGTTAGAACCTATTATAAATTTAACTGATCACACCAATTTTCAAAAATGAGATCTGCTGTGGTTGTTGTCCAGTGTATCAGGTCTGCTGTTGTGTGAAATGTGTCATGGGGTATCTCCAAGAGAAATGGGCAATGTGTAGTGATGTAACCATTAATAACTTTAAGGTTTCGTTTCTGGTCTGGTGAAAGGAGGTGTGAGTGGTTAATAATGGGGATGTAGATGATTGCGTTAGGGAAAGTAACTCTGGCTTCCTTGTGCATTGCTGCAATCTGCTTAATTGAGGTTTTGTATGGGTCATTATCCATATTGTTTATGCCCACCGTGAGAACCACTATACTGGTGTCCATGTGAACCTCTGTTTTCTCCAGGACCTTTGTGAAATGATAAAAAGTTGCCCCGGGGTAGCTGTCCACTTGTATGTCTGGGTTGTGGAATGGAGGGATTCTGTTTACATTGGAGTCTCCCAACACCAGTATTGGTTTGTTTCCCTGAAAATTCCAATCCACCACCTTGTATTTTGGTCTGGCTTTGTGATATAATGGTTTCTGTAGGGTTGCTGGGAATGGAGGTTGATGCTGGGATTGTGGCTGAGGCTGGGGCTGTGATTGAGACTGGGGTGGGTGTATTGAGGCGCCAGTTATACAGGGGTCTTGGACTGGCAGTGGCATGCTGTCTTTTTGGGAGGGCTCAGATTGGATGTTTTTGTGGTGTTGCCCATTGTTTGATGAATCAATCGTCATTTGCCCCTGGAGCTGCCCAGTCCTAGTCTTACCCCCTGATCTGGCGCCTCCTGTTGGTGAGAAAGATAGAGGTGAAATCCTGTCCAAGACTTTAACAGAAACATTGCTATATTTATATAGCTTGGTAGTAGGAGTGCTAGCCAAGGGATTGGGGAGTATTGCTGTGACCCCAAGGGTTCCTGGCTGGCTGCAAGCCCTATGGTGGAACTCAACTGGGGTCTGGATTAAATTAAGGGACCTCATGGTTGTGAGTTCAGGATTGGAGTCTATGGTGGGGGATGGGGGACCCATAATGCTAGGAATGCTGTGCTCCTGAGTGGTCAATAGGTTGTTAAATCTCTGTGGGCTGTGAGGGGAATTGGAGGTGGGGGTTCTCATAATCTCCTCTCCTTTTGATTTGGGAGAGGTAGGTGGAGTGGTTGCCGTGTTGTTCTTAGAATGTGATGGGGGGTTGGTTGGAGCGATGTTGCTAACATCTATCAGTGTCTGCGAAGGAGCAATGGGGGATGAGGGTGTTGAGGTACGGATCCCTCTCTCAGCAGAAGATTGTGTCTGAGGAGGAGGATGCTGAGGAGTGGGGTTCTTGGTTGAAGAGCACTGTGCTAGGGCAGGGCGTGGCCCCAATGAGAGTGACCGTTTGTAAGAGGCCTGGGGCTTGGCTAGAAGAGGGAGCTTGGGTAGAGGAGGGAAATCCTCCATTGAGGATGAGTAGGCAGCTGGCGCTAGGGTGGTGGGCACAGAACTCATCTGTGGTAGGACCTCGGCTTGAGCTGAGGCTTTATGCCAGGGGTTCTGTCGTGGCGCCAGTTGACCGGTAGCCAATGTGGTTATTGGCTGGGGAGAGGCTGAGGATGAGGGGAAGAGGGGCTCTGTGGTGGGGTGAGACAGGGTAGCCCTAGGGGGTTGTCTAAAGTGAGTTTCTAGGGGAATGTTCAAAAATGTTTCAACTGTAGTGATGGTGGTGTATGTCAGTTTATGTGTGTATCTCTTCTGTGCCCAGCCCACAGCTATGTACAGTGCAAGAGGGTTGAATGTGTTGGGTGGTTGTGTGAGTGATTGGATAATTGACTGGTAGTGTATTTGTAATATGTTCATGTTATTGTTCATCCATTGCTGTGTGTTCTGTAGTACTTGGGCTGCAGTGTGATCTGTGGGTGAAGATGGCTTGATCAAATTGGTGAGTCTGTTCACCTGTCTCATCATGCCGCTAGGGAACCTTTTGTCTGAAATGGCTTTATCAATGACTTCCTTATGATGGATGGCCTGTATCCTCCACTGAGCTATGTTGATGTAAATTGAGAAGAGCGTGGGGCCTAGGATCGAGCCTTGGGGTACTCCCTTGGTGACAGGCAGTGGCTGAGACAGCAGATGTTCTGACTTTATACACTGCACTCTTTGAGAGAGGTAGTTAGCAAACCAGGGCAAAGACCCCTCAGAGACACCAATACTCCTTAGCCGGCCCACAAGAATGGAATGGTCTACCGTATCAAAAGCTTTGGCCAAGTCAATAAAAAAAGCTGCACAACATTGCTTAGAATCAAGGGCAATGATGACATCATTTATTACCTTTAAGGTTGCAGTGACACATCCATAACCTGAGCGGAAACCAGATTGCATACCAGAGAGAATACTATAGACATCAAGAAAGCCAGTTAGCTGAATATTGACACGTTTTTCCAACACTTTTGATAAACAGGGCAAAATAGAAATTGGCCTATAACAGTTAGGATCAGCTTGATCTCCTCCTTTAAATAAAGGACGCACCGTGGCTGCCTTCCAAGCAATGGGAACCTCCCCAGAGAGGAGAGACAGGTTAAAAAGGTCAGAGACAGGCTTGGTGATGATGAGGGGCTGCAACCTTAAAGAAGAAAGGATCCAAACCATCTGACCCAGATGTTTTTTGGGGTCAAGTTTAAGGAGCTCCTTTAGCACCTCAGACTCAGTGACCGCCTGCAAGCTAGTCACATTAGAAGGGGTGGGAGATGAGAAAATGTTGGACGGGCAAGGAGGCATGAATGAGTCCAATAGGAATCCTGACTTAATGAAGTGGTGATTAAAGAGCTCAGCCATGTGCTCCGTGTCAGTAACAACCACATCATCAACATTAAGGGACATGGGCAGCTGTGAGGAAGAGGGTTTATTCTCCAGGTCTTTAACCGTTTTCCAGAACTTCTTGGGGTTCGACCCACAGAGAGAACCAGCTTTAGCCTTCCAGATAGCCTGAGTGGACTTAATGATCATTTTGCCTCATTTGTACCGAGCCTTTCACCAAATGGTGCTTCTGCGTACCATTTGTATTGGTGTACCGAGCCTTTCACCAAATGGTGCTTCTGCGTACCATTTGTATTGGTGTATCGAGCCTTTCACCAAATGGTGCTTCTGCGTACCATTTGTATTGGTGTACCGAGCCTTTCACCAAATGGTTTTCTTGAGGTGGAGTAACTCTGCCAGATCACGGTCGAACCAGGGGCAGAACCTGTTTTTAATTCTCATTTTCTTTATGGGGGCGTGTTTGTTATCTGTTTTAATAAACCTAATTATTTCTTTTTTTACTTATGTATTGTTTATAGTTTTTTATGGTTTTTATATCAGCCCTTGGGCTTGACTCAACATTAGTTAACAAACGTATTTTAAACAACATAGCCAAATAGCCTACAAGCCTACTGAATAGGCCAATGAATGAATTAAATAAATAAACTAGTAAATTAAATAAATAAGACAAAAATATATATATATATCCCATTCCGTATGTGCAGTTGTGCCTCCCAAATAACAATTATTAGTTATAGACAAATAGACTAACTATGCATGCTTCTCCCGTTGCTCCTCCAGCACACTGTAGCTATATCTATCTATCTATCTATCTATCTATCTATCTATCTATCTATCTATCTATCTATCTATCTATCTATCTATCTATCTATCTATCTATCTATCTATCTATCTATCTATCTATCTATCTATCTATCTATCTATCTATCTATCTATCTATCTATCTATCTATCTATCTATCTATCTATCTATCTATCTATCTATCTATCTGTCTATCTGTCGCTCTGTCTGTCTGTCTGTCTGTCTGTCTGTCTGTCTGTCGCTCTGTCTGTCTGTCTGTCTGTCTGTCTGTCTGTCTGTCTGTCTGTCTGTCTGTCTGTCTGTCTGTCTGTCTGTCTGTCTGTCTGTCTGTCTGTCTGTCTGTCTGCCTGCCTGCCTGCCTGCCTGTCTGCCTGCCTGCCTGCCTGTCTGTCTATGCATGCAGCCCCATTACACTGGCAATACGCCGACTTCATCTTGCCTCACTGACTTGACAAATAGTGAATTCAACCAAATCAGTTAGACAAGCAAACAAATAATTGGCTCTGTAATTTTATCTAAATAAATTATAACACACATTTTATGTGGGGTAAAATGACAAGTAGCCAACTTTTCCTGAGATGCTATAGCAGTCAGTCTCTACTATAGTAGTCAGTCTCTACTATAGCAGTCAGTCTCTACTATAGTAGTCAGTCTCTACTATAGCAGTCAGTCTCTACTATAGCAGTCAGTCTCTACTATAGCAGTCAGTCTCTACTATAGTAGTCAGTCTCTACTATAGCAGTCAGTCTCTACTATAGCAGTCAGTCTCTACTATAGCAGTCAGTCTCTACTATAGCAGTCAGTCTCTACTATAGAAGTCAGTCTCTACTATAGTAGTCAGTCTCTACTATAGCAGTCAGTCTCTACTATAGCAGTCAGTCTCTACTATAGTAGTCAGTCTCTACTATAGTAGTCAGTCTCTACTATAGCAGTCAGTCTCTACTATAGCAGTTAGTCTCTACTATAGTAGTCAGTCTCTACTATAGCAGTCATTCTCTACTATAGCAGTCAGTCTCTACTATAGTAGTCAGTCTCTACTATAGCAGTCAGTCTCTACTATAGCAGTCAGTCTCTACTATAGCAGTCAGTCTCTACTATAGCAGTCAGTCTACTATAGCAGTCAGTCTCTACTATAGCAGTCAGTCTCTACTATAGCAGTCAGTCTCTACTATAGTAGTCAGTCTCTACTATAGCAGTCAGTCTCTACTATAGCAGTCAGTCTCTACTATAGCAGTCAGTCTCTACTATAGCAGTCAGTCTCTACTATAGCAGTCAGTACTCAGTCAGTAGGGTTAGTGGCTGTGTGTGCTTCTGCGTACCATTTTAGCAAAAACAAATGAAAGCAGGCTGATTTTGTCTGACAATCATTTAAGAGAATAAAATGTTAATGTCTGAAATTTTAGTTGTTTATGAACTAAACTCTTCCAATTTAATTTCGGGTCTGTCGGGTCTGTCTGGCCAGAGATCCGAGTCCACCAAACGGGACCCGACCCAGATCTGAGGGTCAACTACAGAATTTAAACCCGACCCGGCTCCTACCCTGACCCGTGAAGAGCTCTAGTACCTGCATGTCGTAGGTCTTGACTCCAGAGTGATACAGCAGTACCGTAGCCCTGGTGTGGGCGGAGCCCATCCTAAACCTGTCCACCACTGATAGGATGAACCCTTTGACGGACAGGATGTCCTCCTCGCTGAGCGCTGCCGAGCCATCCAATAGGAAGGCCAGGTCCATGGCCCGGTCACATGACTCCTCCGGCATCACCGTGGAGACGGGCAGGGTGGTGGGTGTGGTCAGACCAGCAGGAGGAGTGGTCGAAGTGACGGTGTCCAGAAGAGCACAAACCTCACAGCTCAGAGTGTTGTTCTCACAGTGGCTGGAACAAACACACATAATTAGATTGATAGTTCCAGACATTATTCCAGACATATCAAGTGTCTGTGGTGTGTGTTACCATATCTGACAGTGCTGGGGGTCGTCATGGTTCAGGATGACCTTCTTGCCGTGGGAGATCCTCTCTCCGTTATGGTAACATATGTGGCATTGGGCAGGTTCAACACACTGCATGGAAACCTCATCCAATAGCTGACCTACATGGCAGAGGGGGAGGGGTTACTGCTGCCTGCACTGTGTGTGTATGTGTGTGTGTGTGTGTGTGTGTGTGTGTTTATGTATGAGGGGTGATATGGGGACTAAATGAACTAACCTAGCTACTGATACATTTCACCTAGTCACCTAATATGGAACTGAGCGCATTAAGAAACTGTCTTGAATTAAAATGGACTGTCAATGGAGACACGATTAGTTCTTAGGCATTCACATTCACGGGTTCACACATGCTTTTACACATTCACACGCCTTGTTGAATGAGTGAACGTGTCAACGCATGTGTGAACACGTATGAATAAATGAAAATATATTTCAGCTAGAATTGCCTCGGCCTTGTGTTTTTCTGTCCCAGTTATCAGGGTTGAACAAATCAAATTTCAATGGTCACAAAGTATTTAGCAGATGTTATTGCAGGTGTAGCTCCAACTGTGCAGTACTATCTAACAATTCACAACAATACATACAAAGGAATTAAGAAATATATAAATATTAGGACGAGAAATGTAGGAGTGGCATTGACAATGCCTATTCCCGATCAGGAGACTGAAAAGATTTGGCATGGGTCCTCAGATCCTCAAAAAGTTCTACAGCTGCACCATCGAGAGCATCCTAACTGGTTGCATCACCGCCTGGTATGGCAATTGCTCTACATCTGACCCCAAGGCGCTACAGAGGGTAGTGCGTACGGCCCAGTACCTCACTGGAGCCAAGCTTCCTGCCATCCAGGACCTCTATACCAGGCGGTGTCAGAGGAAGGCCCTAAAATGTTCCAAAGACTCTAGCCACCCTAGTCATAGACTGTTCTCTCTGCTACCGCACAGCAAGCGGTACCGGAGCGCAAAGTCAAGTCGAAAAGGCTCCTTAACAGCTTCTACCCCCAAGCCATAAGACTCCTGAACATCTAATCAAATGGCTACCCAGACTATTTACATTGACCACCCCCCCCCTTTGTTTTTACACTGCTGCTACTCGCTGTTTTATTATCCGTACCTACATGTACATATTACCTCAATTACCTTGACTAACCTGTACCTCCGCACATTGACTCGGTACCGGTACCCCCAGTATATAGCCTAGTTATTGTTATTTTATTGTGTTACTTTTTTAACTTCAGTTTATTTAGTAAAGATTTTCTTAACTCTTATTTTTCTTACAACTGCATTGTTGGTTAAGGGCTTGTAAGTAAGCATTTCACGGTAAGGTCTACACCTGTTGTATTCGGTTTTGACCAGAATACAGTAGATACATATGAAATGAGTAAAACAGTATGTAAACATTATTAAAGTGACCAGTGATTCCATGTCTATGTACATAGGGCAGCAGCCTCTAAGGTGCAGGGTTGAGTAACCTGATCATAGTAGAGGTCATGTTTCATGTCCCAGTTATCAGGGTTGATCATAGTAGAGGTCATGTCCCAGTTATCAGGGTTGATCATAGTAGAGGTCATGTCCCAGTTATCAGGGTTGGTCATAGTAGAGGTCATATCCCAGTTATCAGGGTTGATCATAGTAGAGGTCATGTCCCAGTTATCAGGGTTGGTCATAGTAGAGGTCATGTCCCAGTTATCAGGGTTGATCATAGTAGAGGTCATGTCCCAGTTATCAGGGTTGGTCATAGTAGAGGTCATGTCCCAGTTATCAGGGTTGATCATAGTAGAGGTCATGTCCCAGTTATTAGGGTTGATCACAGTAGAGGTCATGTCCCAGTTATCAGGGTTGATCATAGTAGAGGTAATGTCCCAGTTATCAGAGTTGATCATAGTCGAGATCATGTTTCATGTCCCAGTTTTCAGGGTTGATCATAGTAGAGGTCATGTCCCAGTTATCAGGGTTGATCATAGTAGAGGTCATGTCCCAGTTATCAGGGTTGATCATAGTAGAGGTCATGTCCCAGTTATCAGGGTTGGTCATAGTAGAGGTCATGTCCGAGTTATCAGGGTTGATCATAGTAGAGGTCATGTCCCAGTTATCAGGGTTGATCATAGTAGAGGTCATGTCCCAGTTATCAGGGTTGATCATAGTAGAGGTCATGTCCCAGTTATCAGGGTTGATCATAGTAGAGGTCATGACCCAGTTATCAGGGTTGATCATAGTAGAGGTCATGTCCCAGTTATCAGGGTTGGTCATAGTAGAGGTCATGTTTAATGTCCCAGTTATCAGGGTTGATCATAGTAGAAGTCATGTCCCAGTTATCAGTGTTGATCATAGTAGAGGTCATGTCCCAGATATCAGGGTCAGAGGTCATTGTTCATGTAAAGGTCATAGTTCATGCTGCCGGCGGAAGGGGCGGTCCTAATTTTTAGTCCCGCTGATTTTAAAAATGACTTTTCTACTTTTCCTCATTATGTTCTTGGTATAAAAATCACATTGACATTTATTGTCATTATATTCTAGGTATAAAATCACCTTTATATTTATTGTCATTATATTTTAGGTATAAAATCACCTTTATATTTATTGTCATTATATTTTAGGTATAAAATCACCTTGATATTTATTGTCATTATATTTTAGGTATAAAATCACCTTTATATTTATTGTCATTATATTTTAGGTATAAAATCACCTTTATATTTATTGTCATTATATTTTAGGTATAAAATGACCTTGATATTTATTGTCATTATATTCTAGGTATAAAATCACCTTGATATTTATTGTCATTATATTCTAGGTATAAAATGACCTTGATATTTATTGTCATTATATTCTAGGTATAAAATGACCTTGATATTTATTGTCATTATATTCTATGTATAAAATGACCTTGATATTTATTGTCATTATATTCTAGGTATAAAATCACCTTGATATTTATTGTCATTATATTTTAGGTATAAAATCACCTTGATATTTATTGTCATTATATTTTAGGTATAAAATCACCTTGATATTTATTGTCATTATATTTTAGGTATAAAATCACATTGATATTTATTGTCATTATATTCTAGGTATAAAATCACCTTGATATTTATTGGTATTATATTCTAGGTATAAAATCACCTTGATATTTATTGGTATTATATTCTAGGTATAAAATCACCTTGATATTTATTGTCATTATATTCTAGGTATAAAATCACCTTTGTCACATTATTCACATGTAAATATTGCTGGCTGAACTTCATTGTTCATTCATTCCTCTCCTCTCCCCAGTTTGGGCCATAGGTGTGTGGTGTGCCAATGGCGGGTGCAAGGCCAGCTGATTAATAATAATAAGTATTTAATTATATATACAGTGGGGGAAAAAAGTATTTAGTCAGCCACCAATTGTGCAAGTTCTCCCACTTAAAAAGATGAGAGAGGCCTGTAATTTTCATCATAGGTACACGTCAACTATGACAGACAAAATAAGAAAAAAAATCCAGAAAATTACATTTGAGGATTTTTTAATGAATTTATTTGCAAATTATGGTGGAAAATAAGTATTTGGTCAATAACAAAAGTTTCTCAATACTTTGTTATATACCCTTTGTTGGCAATGACACAGGTCAAACAGGGATGTAGCTCAGTTGATAGAGCATGGCGTTTGCAACGCCAGGGTTGTGGGTTCGATTCCCACGGGGGGGCAGTATAAAAACAAATATGTATTCACTAACTGTAAGTCGCTCTGGATAAGAGCGTCTGCTAAATGACTAAAATGTAAATGTAAAATGTAAACGTTTTCTGTAAGTCTTCACAAGGTTTTCACACACTGTTGCTGGTATTTTGGCCCATTCCTCCATGCAGATCTCCTCTAGAGCAGTGATGTTTTGGGGCTGTCGCTGGGCAACACAGACTTTCAACTCCCTCCAAAGATTTTCTATGTGGTTGAGATCTGGAGACTGGCTAGGCCATTCCAGGACCTTGAAATGCATCTTACGAAGCCACTCCTTCGTTGCCCGGGCGGCGTGTTTGGGATCATTGTCATGCTGAAAGACCCAGCCACGTTTCATCTTCAATGCCCTTGCTGATGGAAGGAGGTTTTCACTCAAAATCTCACGATACATGGCCCCATTCATTCTTTCCTTTACACGGATCAGTCGTTCTGGTCCCTTTGCAGAAAAACAGCCCCAAAGCATGATGTTTCCACCCCCCATGCTTCACAGTAGGTATGGTGTTCTTTGGATGCAACTCAGCATTCTTTGTCCTCCAAACACGACGAGTTGAGTTTTTACCAAAAAGTTATATTTTGGTTTCATCTGACCATATGACAATCTCCCAATCCTCTTCTGGATCATCCAATTGTACTCTAGCAAACTTTAGACGGGCCTGGACATGTACTGGCTTAAGCAGGGGGACACGTCTGGCACTGCAGGATTTGAGTCCCTGGCGGCGTAGTGTGTTACTGATGGTAGGCTTTGTTACTTGGTCCCAGCTCTCTGCAGGTCATTCACTAGGTCCCCCCGTGTGGTTCTGGGATTTTTGTGATCATTTTGACCCCACGGGTGAGATCTTGCGTGCAGCCCCAGATCGAGGGAGATTATCAGTGGTCTTGTATGTCTTCCATTTCCTAATAATTGCTCCCACAGTTGATTTCTTCAAACCAAGCTGCTTACCTATTGCAGATTCAGTCTTCCCAGCCTGGTGCAGGTCTACAATTTTGTTTCTGGTGTCCTTTGACAGCTCTTTGGTCTTGGCCATAGTGGAGTTTGGAGTGTGACTGTTTGAGGTTGTGGACAGGTGTCTTTTATACTGATAACAAGTTCAAACAGGTGCCATTAATACAGGTAACGAGTGGAGGACAGAGGAGCCTCTTAAAGAAGAAGTTACAGGTCTGTGAGAGCCAGAAATCTTGCTTGTTTGTAGGTGACCAAATACTTATTTTCCACCACAATTTGCAAATAAATTCATTAAAAATCCTACAATGTGATTTTCTGGATTTTTTTTTTCTCAATTTGTCTGTCATAGTTGACGTGTACCTATGATGAAAATAACAGGCCTCTCTCATCTTTTTAAGTTTACTGAAATTACTGTCTCTGGTAAACACACACTATATCAAATAAAATCTAAGTTTGTCACAGGATACAGAAGGTGTAAACGGTACAGTGAAATGGTACCTTGCATAGTGGAGATGTTTGTTTAGACATGTAGCTAACTAGCTAGCTAAACAATGAACCATAATCCGGGAAGGACTGCCTGTTCCATGATTACATTTTACATTTTAGTCATTTAGCAGACGCTCTTATCCAGAGCGACTTACAGTTACTGAATACATATTTTTTTATACTGGCCCCCCGTGAGAATCAAACCCCACAACCCTGGCGTTGCAAACGCCATGCTCTATCAACTGAGCTACATCCCTGCCGGCCATTCCCTCCCCTACCCTGGGCGAACGCTGGGCCAATTGTGCGCCGCCCATGATCTCGCCATCACGGTTGACAACTCCGTTGTGTCCTCCTCCCAGAGTGCGAAGAGCCTTGGCGTGACCCTGGACAACACCCTGTCGTTCTCCGCTAACATCGAGGCGGTGACCCGATCCCTGTAGGTTCATGCTCTACAACATTCGAGAGTACGACCCTGCCTTACACAGGAAGCGGCACAGGTCCTAATCCAGGCACTTGTCATCTCCCCGTCTGGATTACTGCAACTCGATGTTGGCTGGGCTCCCTGCCTGTGCCATTAAACCCTACAACTCATCCAGAATGCCACAGCCCGTCTGGTGTTCAACCTTCCCAAGTTCTCTCACGTCATCCCGCTCCTCCGCACACTCCACTGGCTTCCAGTTGAAGCTCGCATCTGCTACAAGACCATGGTGCTTGCCTACGGAGCTGTGAGGGGAACGGCACCTCCGTACCTTCAGGCTCTGATCAGTCCCTACACCCAAACGAGGGCATTGCGTTCATCCACCTCTGGCCTGCTGGCTCCCCTACCTCTGCGGAAGCATAGTTCCCGCTCAGCCCAGTCAAAACTGTTCGCTGCTCTGGCACCCCAATGGTAGAACAAGCTCCCTCACGACGCCAGGACAGCGGAGTCACTCACCACCTTCCGGAGACGTGGTCCTCTGTAGCTCATCTGGTAGAGCACGGCGCTTGTAACGCCAAGGTAGTGGGTTCGATCCCCGGGACCACCCATACACAAAAATGTATGCACGCATGACTGTAAGTCGCTTTGGATAAAAGCGTCTGCTAAATGGCATATTATTATATTATTATTATAGACATTTGAAACCCCACCTCTTTAAGAAATACCTGGGATAGGATAAAGTAATCCTTCTACCCCCCCCTTACCCCAACCCACCCCCCCCAAAAAAATAACAACAACATTTAAATATAAAAAATAAAAATAAAATAAACATTGTAAAGTGGTTATCCCACTGGCTATAAGGTGAATGCACCTATTTGTAAGTCGCTCTGGATAAGAGTGTCTGCTAAATGACGTAAATGTAAATGTAAATGTAATCCCAACTCATAACGTTACTATCCTGCATGAATCTGCAGGTAGCTAACCAACTAGATTCAATGTTAGCTAGCTAGCTAACCTTAGGCTATAACTAGCAATGCAAATGGCTCTGAGATATGAATAATATTACTACACAGATCATACACATAACATTAGCTAGAGAGTCAGCCAGCTAACGTTAGCTAGCTAGCTAACAGTATGCTTTAACTTGAAATGAAAACGACTTTCTGACGAAATTAGAAATGTGTAATATCTGAAAATGTAGCTAGCTAGACAATCTTACCCGTATACATGGATGGACGCTTCTCCCACTCTGTCACTGATGCCATGGTTGCCCTTAGTTTGAAGATGTAATCTGGAGACAGGTGTTTTATACAACAGCCTTCTGTGTGTACTTTTTTCGACTCCCTCCGCATACTTGCAATTAAATGCCATAATTTTCTCCATCTCCTTAGCTATCATACTTTGCTTCTACCAGGCATTCCACTGATTTCAAAAATCTGTCCTCCAGAAAGGGGATAGCAACACTTTTGCAGTTATTCGTAATATCCCACTAGCAACACTTTTGCAGTTATTCGAAAGGATTACCTACACATGCTGAGCAGCCCTTTGTTATACACAGAAGCATGCTACATGGCAGACCAATCCAAACTCATCTTACGGCATGTCCAGCCCATCCATTATCTCAGCCAATCAATGCTAGTGGGAAGTTTCCTGTCTTTTTCAGTGGCTAAACCAATCACTCGTAATTTAACCATTTTATTCGGATTTACAGATGGCATACACGTTTGTTATTAAGGCACATGAAAGTTCACTTGTTCCAGAAGGCATTTCTGCCAAAAAAATAAAATTTTAATAAAACAAATCATGTTTATGTTCAAATCCCTCTCCTGTGAAGTAGTGACGCACAAGAATCGCCTAGTTTCCTGAAACGAGTCACATATTATGCATTTATGTGTCTGAGTGTTGCTATGCATTGTGCAATAACTAGCTACAAAATAGGTTATTAAATATGTTATATGGTTTTCCCTTCCTGATATCTTGCCTTGCATTTTATGACAATGACGACAATAAAAAATTGTACTGACCCATCTTATCATAAAACTTTATTAAATTCCAGTGTACAGAAGTTAGTACCATGGTCCCGGTGAAAGTCGACGGACTAGACACCGAAGCTCTGTTGGACTCTGGGAGTGTACTTGCACTCGTAGCCATGAGCCTGCTTTCCCAGTGGAACGAAAGTGGCGGGGAGATGTCAGTTTCCTGTGTCCACAGTGACACCAAGCGGTATTCTACTGTACATGTCAATATCGTGACTCCACAAGGGAGCTGCCAGATGATGGTGGGTGCCAAACTGGAGTTGCCGGTACCCCTTCTCGTGGGACGAGATTGTCCACTGTTTGCGCCACTGCGGAGGCACGAGCTGAGGAAAAAGGTAAGAGCTGGCGGAAGACGAGAGCGCGGACGACCATTCGCCTGCGCGGCCCGGAGGCAAGCGGTTGACAACTGAGGGGACAGTTCCACCAATGTGGCAATAGTGTGTCTCTCTCTACACATAAAGGAATCATCATCACAGTGACCAATGTGTGTAGTAGAATGACAAAGATTCAAACGTGTTTCAAATCTGATGGAATTTTGCTATATATTCCCAATTTTGCTTATGTAACAGCCTAACATTAAATAATTGACAGGTCAATGACTTTTTACCTTTATCCTAATTAATGTGTTTAATGTGTTGTGTTCATATACAGGCATTATAACCCCCACCTTCACAAGATGCATATATATATATATATTAATAACCACACCTCGCGTACACCCGTAGATACGTTGATGCAAAAACATTTACGTAAACAACATGTATGTATATGTATCTTACCTGTGGGGCAGGTATGTATGTGTATATGTGTGTATGTGTATGTGTCTTACCTGGGGGGCAGGTATGTATGTGTATATGTGTGTATGTATATGTGTCTTACCTGGGGGGCAGGTATGTATGTGTATATGTGTGTATGTATATGTGTCTTACCTGTGGGGCAGGTATGTATGTGTATATGTGTGTATGTATATGTATCTTACCTGGGGGGCAGGTATGTATGTGTATATGTGTGTATGTATATGTGTCTTACCTGTGGGGCAGGTATGTATGTGTATATGTGTGTATGTATATGTGTCTTACCTGGGGGGCAGGTATGTATGTGTATATGTGTGTATGTATATGTGTCTTACCTGGGGGGCAGGTATGTATGTGTATATGTGTGTATGTGTATGTATCTTACCTGGCGGGCAGGTAGCGTGGCAGCCCTCGATACAGGTGAATGGACAGGGGAGGGGCTGTGAGTGCTGACAGGTGATTGGACAGGCAGAGCCACATGTGTTGTACCTCCACTGGCATATCTCCCCTAAACCGTCTGCTGCAAGGTTCAGCTCCTGGCAGCTCAGAGCTAACACACACACACACACACACACACACACACACACACAGACACACACAGACACACACACACACACACACACACACACACACACACACACACACACACACACACACACACACAGACACACACACACACACACACACACACACAGCCACAGACACAGACATACACACACACACACACACACACACACACACACACACACACACACACACACACACACACACACACACACACACACACACACACACACACACACACACACACACACACACACACACACACACACACACACACACACACACACACACACACACACACACACACACACACACACACACACACACACACACACACACACACACACACACACTATACATGAAACAACTTTATTTGAAGAGGGAAGGCTGTAGAATGTGGCCGTGTCTGAAAACTAGCGTTCTAAATAGTTGGCATTTTGGAAAAATAAAGATCTACAGTATGTGACATTTAGAAAATGTAGTATGCATTAAATGTAGTATGCATTAAATGTAGTATGCATTAAATGTAGTATGCATTAAATGTAGTATGCATTAAATGCTCAGAGATCATTTGGGCTGTTCATCTAGTAGAATTCACTGCAAACTATCGGGCGGCAGGTTTGAATCACCATGCTGACTAGAAGAACAATGATGTCGTTGTGCCCTTGAGTAAAGCAAATAACATGAAATGCTCTGGATAAGAGCGTCTGCTAAATGACTAAAATGTAGGAAGATAACCGTTTTTCGAGACCCACTTGTGTTTGACAGCTGATAATCACCGGAGGGGTGAATGAATGGTGGGGATTAGATTCTACATTCTCAGCAGTATGAACCGTACGTTGATATTTGTTGCTCACTACATTCTAGTATGTTCTAAATAGTATGTAGTATGCGTTTTAAGTAGTAGGCAAGCCAGATTTTGGACACGGCCATGATTCCAGTGAGTAACTATGGCATCCATGGTGTGTGGGTGTGACCTGTGACTTACGGCACAGCTCATTGGTCCTCCAGCTGACAGCCACGCCCACCTCGGAGCAGGGCGTATGCAGCGATGACATCGCAGAAACACACACAGTCTCCGACGGACGGACAGGAGCACGCCGCCTCCACACACATCTCTACAAAGGGCTCTGGGTTCACCTACACACACACCCATGCACAAAGTGTATTATAGAGTGTTTATTACAGGTTGTAAGAGTGTTATGTACTGTTTATTACAGGTTATAAAAGTGTTATGTACTGTTTATTATCGGTTATAAGAGTGTTATGTAGTGTTTGTTACAGGTTATACAGTGAGGGAAAAAAGTATTTGATCCCCTGCTGATTTTGTACGTTTGCCCACTGACAAAGACATGATCAGTCTATAATTTTAATGGTAGGTTTATTAGAACAGTGAGAGACAGAATAACAACAAAAAAATCCAGAAAAACGCATGTCAAAAATGTTATATATTGATTTGCATTTTAATGAGCGAAATAAGTATTTGACCCCTCTGCAAAACATGACTTAGTACTTGGTGGCAAAACCCTTGTTGGCAATCACAGAGGTCAGACGTTTCTTGTAGTTGGCCACCAGGTTTGCACACATCTCAGGAGGGATTTTGACCCACTCCTCTTTGCAGATCTTCTCCAAGTCATTAAGGTTTCGAGCCTGACTTTTGGCAACTCGAACCTTACATTTACATTTACATTTAAGTCATTTAGCAGACGCTCTTATCCAGAGCGACTTACAGGAGCAATTAGGGTTAAGTGCCTTGCTTAAGGGCACATCGACAGATTTTTCACCTAGTCGGCTCGGGGATTAGAACCAGCGACCTTTCGGTTACTGGCACAACGCTCTTACCCACTAAGCTACCTGCCACCTTCAGCTCCCTCCACAGATTTTCTATGGGATTAAGGTCTGGAGACTGGCTAGACCACTCCAGGACCTTAATGTGCTTCTTCTTGAGCCACTCCTTTGTTGCCTTGGC
This sequence comes from Coregonus clupeaformis, assembly GCF_020615455.1. Classification (NCBI taxonomy): domain Eukaryota; kingdom Metazoa; phylum Chordata; class Actinopteri; order Salmoniformes; family Salmonidae; genus Coregonus; species Coregonus clupeaformis. The sequence goes on along the minus strand of NW_025533880.1, from coordinate 66,699 downwards.
CGTGTGTTTTGGGTCATTGTCATGCTGGAATACCCATCCATGACCCATTTTCAATGCCCTGGCTGAGGGAAGGAGGTTCTCACCCAAGATTTGACGGTACATGGCCCTGTCCATCGTCCCTTTGATGCGGTGAAGTTGTCCTGTTCCCTTAGCAGAAAAACACCCCCAAAGCATAATGTTTCCACCTCCATGTTTGACGGTGGGGATGGTGTTCTTGGGGTCATAGGCAGCATTCCTCCTCCTCCAAACACGTCGAGTTGAGTTGATGCCAAAGAGCTCGATTTTGGTCTCATCTGACCACAACACTTTCACCCAGTTCTCCTCTGAATCATTCAGATGTTCATTGGCAAACTTCAGACGGGCATGTATATGTGCTTTCTTGAGCAGGGGGACCTTGCGGGCGCTGCATGATTTCAGTCCTTCACGGCGTAGTGTGTTACTAATTGTTTTCTTGGTGACTATGGTCCCAGCTACCTTGAGATCATTGACAAGATCCTGTGTAGTTCTGGGCTGATTCCTCACCGTTCTCATGATCATTGCAACTCCACGAGGTGAGATCTTGCATGGAGGCCCAGGCCGAGGGAGATTGACAGTTCTTTTGTGTTTCTTCTATTTGCGAATAATCGCACCAACTGTTGTCACCTTCTCACCAAGCTGCTTGCTGATGGTCTTGTAGCCCATTCCAGCCTTGTGTAGGTCTACAATCTTGTCCCTGACATCCTTGGAGAGCTCTTTGGTCTTGACCATGGTGGAGAGTTTGGAATCTGATTGATTGATTGCTTCTGTGGACAGGTGTCTTTTATACAGGTAACAAGATGAGATTAGGAGCACTCCCTTTAAGAGTGTGCTCCTAATCTCAGCTCGTTACCTGTATAAAAGACACCTGGGAGCCAGAAATCTTTCTGATTGCGTTTATCTGGATTTTTTGTGTTGTTATTCTGTCTCTCACTGTTCAAATCAACCTACCATTAAAATTATAGACTGATCATGGCTTTGTCAGTAGGCAAATGTACAAAATCAGCAGGGGATCAAATACTTTTTTCCCTCACTGTATGAGTGTTATGTAGTGTGTTTGTGACTCACCAGACTATTGCAGTCTCTGAAGATGGCACTGGTTAGAACACGACAGGACTGTTCCACAGTCACCAACCTCACTATGTTACCACTGCAGGGAGGGGGTAACTACACACACACACACACACACACACACACACACACACACACACACACACACACAGACACACACACACACACACACACACACACACACACACGTTGTTCAAGTTCTGAAGAAGTTTAACAGAAACACATACTATAGACTGTGTGTGTCTGTGTGTGTGTGTGTGTGTGTGTGTGTGTGTGTCTTTGTGTCTGTGTGTACCTTTGTTGCATCGGCGCAGCTGGGTTTAACCTTCCAGGAGTTTCCAAAGTGGGTGGAGTCGACCTCCAGCTGGTTGTTGCTGCTCAGAAGGTCGTTGTTCACGTTGCCATCATAGTTACCACACAGACCACACACATGCTCCTACACACACACACACACACACACACACACACACATAGAAACAAATACACAGAATGATGGAGACAGTTATGAAGTGCAGTATAATAGTAGTATAATGTACGTATAGTGTAGCAGTAGTATAGTAGTAGTATATTAGTAGTATTATAGTACTAGTAGTATACTAGTAGTAGTAGTAGTAGTAGTAGTAGTATAGTGTAGTAGTATAGTAGCATATTAGTGTAGTAGTAGTATAGTAGTAGTGTATTAGTAGTATAGTAGTAGTAGTAGTAGTATAATAGTAGTAGTACTATAATAGTGTAGTAGTATAGTAATAGTGTATTAGTGTATTAGTAGTATAGTAGTAGTAGTATAATAGTAGTACTATAATAGTGTAGTAGTAGTATAGCAGTGTCGTAGTGCAGTAGCATATTAGTATAGTAGTAGTAGTAGTAGTAGTAGTAGTAGTAGTAGTAGTAGCATATTAGTGTAGTAGTATAGTGGTAATAGTATAGTGGTAGTATATTAGTATTGTAGTGTAGTGGTATAGTAGCATATTAGTGTAATAGTAGTAGTCTAGTAGTAGAAGTAGTATAGTAGTATTGTAGTACTATAGTAGCATATTAGTGTAGTAGTAGTAGTAGTATAAGTATAGCATTATTATTATTATTATTATTATTATTATTATTATTATTATTATTAGTTGTAGTAGTAGTAGTAGTAGTATTAGTAGTAGTAGTATTAGTAGTAGTAGTTGTAGTAGTAGTAATGGTAGTAGTAGTGGTAGTATCACAGTAGTAGTAGTGGTAGTAGTACTAGTAGTGTTAATAGCAGTAGTCATATAATAGTAAAAGTGGTATTACCCTATACTGTGAGAAGATGTGTACTAGCAGGCGGGACCCTGGTCCCAGCTAATAGAGATGTGTTAGTGTAGTACTAGTAGCAGTATAGTAGTATTATAATATTGTAGTAGTATCGTTTTATAGTAGTATAGTAGTATCATTGTAGCATAGTAGTGTAACAGTATAGTAGTGGTATTGTAATATAGTAGTAGTATAGTAGTGGTATAGTAGTAGTATAGTAGTGGTATAGTAGTGGTATAGTAGTGGTATAGTAGTGGTATTGTAATATAGTAGTAGTATAGTAGTAGTATAGTAGTGGTATAGTAGTAGTATAGTAGTAGTATAGTAGTGATGGTATAATAGTACATTAGTAGTGTAGTAGTATTATATTATAGTAGTAGTATAGTAGTGGTATAGTAGTGGTATAGTAGTGGTATAGTAGTGGTATAGTAGTGGTATAGTAGTGGTATAGTAGTAGTATAGTAGTAGTATAGTAGTGATGGTATAATAGTACATTAGTAGTGTAGTAGTATTATATTATAGTAGTAGTATAGTAGTGGTATAGTAGTGGTATAGTAGTAGTATAGTAGTGGTATAGTAGTGGTATAGTAGTGGTATAGTAGTGGTATAGTAGTGGTATAGTAGTGGTATAGTAGTAGTATAGTAGTGGTATAGTAGTGGTATTGTAATATAGTAGTAGCATAGTAGTAGTATAGTAGTAGTATAGTAGTGATGGTATAATAGTACATTAGTAGTGTAGTAGTATTATATTATAGTAGTAGTATTGTAGTGGTATAGTTGTGGTATAGTAGTAGTATAGTAGTAGTATAGTAGTAGTATAGTAGTGATGGTATAATAGTACATTAGTAGTGTAGTAGTATTATATTATAGTAGTAGTATAGTAGTGGTATAGTAGTGGTATAGTAGTGGTATAGTAGTAGTATAGTAGTGGTATAGTAGTGGTATAGTAGTGGTATAGTAGTGGTATAGTAGTGGTATAGTAGTAGTATAGTAGTAGTATAGTAGTAGTATAGTAGTGATGGTATAATAGTACATTAGTAGTGTAGTAGTATTATATTATAGTAGTAGTATAGTAGTAGTGGTATAGTAGTGGTATAGTAGTGGTATAGTAGTAGTATAGTAGTGGTATAGTAGTGGTATAGTAGTGGTATAGTAGTGGTATAGTAGTGGTATAGTAGTGGTATTGTAATATAGTAGTAGTATAGTAGTGATGGTATAATAGTACATTAGTAGTGTAGTAGTATTATATTATAGTAGTGGTATAGTAGTGATATAGTAGTAGTATTACCCTGTACAGTGAGGAGATGTGTACTAGTAGGTGGGTTACCTTGTCCCAGCTGATAGAGATGTGTTAGTGTAGCAATAGTAGTAGTGTCGTAGTAGTAAAGTATTATAGTAGTATAGCAAGAGTTTCGCAGTATTATAGTAGTATTATAGTATTATAGTAGTATTATATTAGTATTATCATAGTATTGTATTAGTATAGTAGTATAGTAGTATAGTAGTATAGTAGTATAGTATAATGGTAGTAGTAGTAGTAGTAGTATAGTAGTAATATAGTAGTAGTATAGTAGTAGTATAGTAGTGGTATAGTAGTGGTATAGTAGTTGTATTGTAATATAGTAGTAGTATAGTAGTGATGGTATAATAGTACATTAGTAGTGTAGTAGTATTATATTAGTATTATCATAGTATTGTATTAGTATAGTAGTATAGTAGTATAGTAGTATAGTAGTATAGGAGAAGGGTAGTAGTAGTAGTAGTAGTATAGTAGTAGTAGTAGTAGTATAGTAGTAGTAGTAGTAGTATAGTAGTGATAGTATAATAGTACATTAGTAGAATAGTATTATTATATTACAGTAGTAGTATAGTAGTATCATTGCAGTAGGATAGTAGTATTACCCTGTACTGTGAGGAGATGTGTACTAGCAGGCGGGTCCCCAGGTCCCAGCTGATAGAGATATGTTTCCCCAGCAGCAGGATGAAGAACTGACCAGAGCGAATTATCTCCACCTCAACACCCTTCATCACTGGCCTCCTCATCCTCACCTGGAGAGAGGGGGGGGGGAGGTGGTAAGTGTGTGTGTGTGTGAGTGTGTGTGTGAGAGTGTACATGTGAGAGAGTGTGTGTGACCTGTCCGTGCTCCATAGTGATGAGTCCTCCCTGGTAGTAGACTGTTACAGCTTTAGCGCAGCGATGACCTACGACCCCACAGGCCTCATTCTCCACCAGCACCCTGAATGACCCCTCCTCTCCTCCACACTGGTCCTGGAGAAATAGAGGAGAGGGAGAGGTGAAGAGAGAGAGATGGAGGGAGATGGAGGGAGAGAGAGAGAGAGATGGAGGAGATGGAGGAGAGAGAGAGAGAGAGAGAGAGAGAGAGAGAGAGAGAGAGAGAGAGAGAGAGAGAGAGAGAGAGAGGTGGCGAGAGAGGTGGAGGGAGACAGAGAGGTGGAGGGAGAGAGAGAGAGGTGGAGAGAGAGAGAGGTTGGAGAGAGAGAGGTGGGAGGGAGAGAGAGATGGAGGGAGAGGTGGAGGGAAAGAGATGTGGTGGGAGAGAGAGGTGGAGAGAGAGAGAGGTGGTGGGAGAGAGATGGAGGGAGAGAGAGGTTAAGGGAGAGAGAGGTGGAGGGAGAGAGAGATGGAGGGAGAGAGAGATGGAGGGAGGGAGAGAGAGATGGAGGGAGAGAGAGGTGGTGGGAGAGAGAGATGGAGGGAGAGAGAGGTGGTGGGAGAGAGAGATGAAGGAGAGAGAGATGGAGGGAGAGAGAGGTGGTTGGAGAGAGAGATGGAGGGATCGAGAGGTGGAGGGAGAAAGAGAGATGGTGGGGCTCAAGAGAGGGAGGGAGAGAGAGGTGGAGGAAGAGAGAGGGTTGGAGGGAGAGAGTGAGGTGGTGAGAGAGAGAGAGATAGAGTGAGAGAGAGTGAGAGAGAGAGAGATGGAGAGGTGGAGGAGGGAGGGACGGAGAAATGGGGAGAGGTAGAGGGAGAGAGAGGATGGAGGTTGTGGAAGGAGAGAGAGAGTGGGGGGAGGGAAGATGGAGAGGTGGACGGAGAGAGAGAGTGGGGGGACGGAAGATGGAGAGGTGGATGGAGGAAGAGAGTGGGGAAGGGAAGATGGAGAGGTGGATGGAGAGAGAGTGGGGGGATGGAAGATGGAGAGGTGGACGGAGAGAGAGAGTTGGGGAGGGAAGATGGAGAGGTGGATGGAGGGAGAGCGTGGGGGAGGGAAAATGGAGAGGTGGACGGAGAGAGAGAGTTGTCATCATGATTACAAAACAACTTTGAGACAAGTACCAGGCATGACACACACACACACACACACACACACACACACACACACACACACACTGTAACACACGGTAACACAAACTGACCTGCACCAGGACGTACTGACAGAGCCCAGGGAAGGAGTACTGGAGACCATCAAAGGTGATGTAATGTCCCTCTCCCACTGTACGACAGACACCGTCACACACCTGCTCTGTACAGCGCCAACGTCTGTTCTCACACAAACTGCACACCCACATAAAGATAGAGTTCTGAATGATCTAGCATCGTTACGTTAGGTAGGGTCTAAACAAGGTGCGTACCAGGTGATATTGTTACGTTAGGTACTGTCTAAACAAGGTACATACCAGGTGATATTGTTATGTTAGGTACTGTCTAAACAAGGTACATACCAGGTGATATTGTTACGTTAGCTACAGTCTAAACCAGGTACGTACCAGGTGATATTGTTACGTTAGCTAAGAGTTCTGAATGATCTAGCCTCGTTACGTTAGGTAGGGTCTAAACAAGGTGCGTACCAGGTGATATTGTTACGTTAGGTAGGGTCTAAACAAGGTGCGTACTAGGTGAAATTGTTACGTTAGGTATGTTCTAAACCAGGTACGTACCAGGTGATATTGTTATGTTAGCTACAGTCTAAACCAGGTATGTACCAGGTGATATTGTAATGTTAGCTACAGTCTAAACCAGGTACGTACCAGGTGATATTGTTACGTTAGGTACAATCTAAACCAGGTACGTACCAGGTGATATTGTTATGTTAGCTACAGTCTAAACCAGGTACGTACCAGGTGGTATTGTTATGTTAGCTACAGTCTAAACCAGGTACGTACCAGGTGATAGTTACGTTAGTTACAGTGTAAACCAGGTACGTACCAGGTGATATTGTTATGTTAGCTACATTCTAAACCAGGTACGTACCAGGTGATATTGCTATGTTAGCTACAGTCTAAACCAGGTACGTACCAGGTGATAGTTATGTTAGCTACAGTCTAAACCAGGTACGTACCAGGTGATATTGTTAGATATGGTCTAAGCCAGTTACAGTGCTTTCGGAAGCCTTCTTCTACACACAATAGCCCATAATGACAAAGCAAAAACAGGTTTTTAGAATTTTTAGCAAATGTAAAAAGTATTCAGACCCTTTACTCAGTACTTTGTTGAAGAACCTTTGGCAGCGATTACAGCTTCGAGTCTTCTTGGGTATGACACTACAAGCTTGCCACACCTGTATTTGGGGAGTTTCTCCCATTCTGCGGAAGGGTTTTGGTACCCTTCCGCAGATCTTTGCCTCGACACAATCCTGTCTCGGAGCTCAATGGACAATTCCTTCGACCTCTTGGCTTGGTCTTTGCTCTGACATGCACTGTCAACTGTGGGACCTTATATAGACATGTGTGTGCCTTTCCAAATCATGTCCAATCAATTGAATTTACCACAGGAGGACTCCAATCAAGTTGTAGAAACATCTCAAAGATGATCAATGGAAACAGGATGCACCTGAGCTCAATTTTGAGTCTCATAGCAAAGGGTCTGAATACCCATGTAAATAAGGTATCCGTTTTTTAATTTTAATAAATGTGCACAAATTTCTAAAAACCTGTTTTGGATTCGTCATTATGGGGTATTGGGTGAAGATTGATGAAAAAAATAAATATTGTATCCATTTTAGAACAAGGCTTTAACAAAATGAGGAAAAAGTCAACGGGTCTGAATGTTTTCCGAATGCACTGTATGGACCAGGTGGTACTTTAGGTAAGCTCTAAACCAGGTACATACCAGGTGATATTGTTAGATGTGGTCTAAACCAGGTACAAACCAGGTCTTACGTTAGGTACAGTCTAAACCATGTACGTACCAGGTGATATTGTTATGTTAGGTACAGTCTAAACCAGGTACGTACCAGGTGATATTACTCCTGAGTGGCACAGTGGTCTAAGGCACTGTATCGCAGTGCTAACTGTGCCACTAGAGATCCTGGTTCGAATCCAGGCTCTGTCGCAGCCGGCCGCGACCGGGAGACTAATGGGCGGCGCGCAATTGGCCCAGCGTCGTCCAGGGTAGGGGAGGGAATGGCCGGCAGGGATGTAGCTCAGTTGATAGAACATGGCGTTTGCAACGCCAGGGTTGTGGGTTCGATTCCCACGGGGGGCCAGTATAAAAAAAATATGTATTCACTAACTGTAAGTCGCTCTGGATAAGAGCGTCTGCTAAATGACTAAAATGTAAATGTTATGTTAGGTACAGTCTAAACCATGTACGTACCAGGTGATATTGTTATGTTAGGTACAGTCTAAACCAGGTACGTACCAGGTGATATTGTTATGTTAGGTACAGTCTAAACCAGGTACGTACCAGGTGATATTGTTATGTTAGGTACAGTCTAAACCATGTACGTACCAGGTGATATTGTTATGTTAGGTACAGTCTAAACCAGGTACGTACCAGGTGATATTGTTATGTTAGGTACAGTCTAAACCAGGTACGTACCAGGTGATATTGTTATGTTAGGTACAGTCTAAACCAGGTACGTACCAGGTGATATTTTTACGTTAGGTACAGTCTAAACCATGTACGTACCAGGTGATATTGTTATGTTAGGTTCGGTCTAAACCATGTACATACCATGTGATATTTTTACGTTAGGTACAGTCTAAACCATGTACGTACCAGGTGATATTGTTATGTTAGGTTCGGTCTAAACCATATACATACCAGGTGATATTTTTACGTTAGGTATACTTTAAACCAGGTACATACCAGGTGTTACAATACGGTCTAAACAAGATACTTACCAGGTTTTACATTAGGTACGTCTAATTCAGGTACGTACCTGATGTTACGTTAGGTAGGGTCTTAACCAGGTACGTACCTGATGTTACGTTAGGTAGGGTCTTAACCAGGTACGTACCTGATGTTACGTTAGGTAGGGTCTTAACCAGGTACGTACCTGATGTTACGTTAGGTAGGGTCTTAACCAGGTACGTACCAGGTGTTACAGTCCATTTTGATGCTCTGTCCAGGTGCGTAGGCTCTGTTGTTATGGTAACAAGGACACTGCTCTGGAGCGATGCACTCTCTCCTATGTCGAACCTGAATCAAACAATCAAGTTTTTAATTATTTCCCTCTAAGCAGGTACTGACCTGGTGACTGGACTCAGACCAGGTGACTGGTGCTGGACTCTCTGGCCAATCAGTGACATGTACCTATCAATTAGTTCACACCCTGATAGACAGACAGACAGGTAGGCAGGCAGATAGACACAGAGAGAGAGAGAGAGAGAGAGAGAGAGAGAGAGAGAGAGAGAGAGAGACAGAGACAGAGACAGAGACAGAAAGACAGACAGACAGACAGACAGACAGACAGACAGACAGACAGACAGGCAGACAGACAGACAGACAGGCAGACAGGCAGACACAGAGACCTTGACTAGGACGTAGGTTAGGGTCAAGGTCACGGTTAAGGTCAGGGTCAGGGTCAGGGTCAGGGTCGGGGTTGGGGTTGGGGTTAGGGTTAGGGTTAGGGTTAGGTTTAGGGTCAGGGTACGTACCGTGCAGTTGGGTCAGAGACTGCCGGGGATACAGGCCAGACTGAAACAGTATTTATTTGATTTTGTATATATTTTTTATCCCCATTAGCTTTTGCTAATCATCAGCTACTCTTCCTGTGGTCCACACAAAACATGAAACATTGCATAATACTAGCAACGTGCATGCCTCGCCCACCTGAGGGTCTGTCTTTTTCAGCCATATATTTCCTGTTTGATGGTTGCAAAAATCAATTTGTTACTTAAATCTCGCTGGATTGATTGCTTTCATTTTACTCTTGCAACTATTTCATACTCTTGCTTGTGCCTGTCATTTTTCTCCGTTCACATTACGACTGCGGAAATGTCTGTAATAACCTGTCAAACACACCCCGGTAATGGCTGAAATGGGCTCAATGGAATACATTTTCTTTCCGTTGCATCTATAAGAACGCTAAAGCTTAGACTGGGATTTAATGCACCGTCTCGACACTTACATCACAAGACAGAGAAGAAAGAGAACGGTATTTTGGGTCAAGGTCAGGATACAGACAAAACTCTGGGGAACAGGGTCAGGGTCAGGATACAGACCAAACTCTGGGGACCAGGGTCAGCGTCAGGGTACAGACCAAACTCTGGGGACCAGGGTCAGGGTCAGGATACAGACCAGACTCTGGGGACCAGGGTCAGCGTCAGGGTACAGACCAAACTCTGGGGACCAGGGACAGGTTCAGGGTACAGACCAAACTCTGGGGACCAGGGTCAGGGTACAGACCAAACTCTGGGGACCAGGGTCAGGGTCAGGGTCAGGGTACAGACCAAACTCTGGGGACCAGGGTCAGGGTCAGGATACAGACCAAACTCTGGGGACCAGGGACAGGTTCAGGGTACAGACCAAACTCTGGGGACCAGGGTCAGGAAACAGACCAAACTCTGGGGACCAGGGTCAGGTTCAGGGTACAGACCAGACTCTGGTGACCAGGGTAAGGGTCAGGGTACAGACCAAACTCTGGGGACCAGGGTCAGGATACAGACCAAACTCTGGGGATCATGGTAAGGATACAGACCAAACTCTGAGACCAGGGTGAGGGTCAGGGTACAGACCAAACTCTGGGGACCAGGGTCAGGGTACAGACCAAACTCTGGTCTGTATCCTGACCCTGGTCCCCAGAGTTTGGTCTGTACCCTGACCCTCACCCTGGTCTCAGAGTTTGGTCTGTATCCTGACCCTGGTCCCCAAACTCTGGGGACCAGGGTCAGGTTCAGGGTACAGACCAGACTCTGGTGACCAGGGTCAGGTTCAGGGTACAGACCAGACTCTGGTGACCAGGGTGAGGGTCAGGGTCAGGGTACAGACCAAACTCTGAGACCAGGGTGAGGGTCAGGGTACAGACCAAACTCTGGGGATCATGGTAAGGATACAGACCAAACTCTAGGGATCAGGGTCAGGATACAGACCAAACTCTGGGGACCAGGGTCAGGGTCAGGATGCAGACCAAACTCTGGGGACCAGGGTCAGGGTACAGACCAAACTCTGGGGACCAGGGTCAGGGTACAGACCAAACTCTGGGGATCATGGTAAGGATACAGACCAAACTCTAGGGATCAGGATCAGGATACAGACCAAACTCTGGGGACCAGGGTCAGGGTCAGGATGCAGACCAAACTCTGGGGACCAGGGTCAGGGTACAGATCAAACTCTGGGGACCAGGGTCAGGGTCAGGTTACAGACCAAACTCTGGGGACCAGGGTCAGGATACAGACCAAACTCTGGGGACCAGGGTCAGTATACAGACCAAACTCTGGGGAACAGGGTCAGGATACAGACCAAACTCTGGTGACCAGCATCAGGGTACAGACCAAACTCTGGGGAACATGGTCAGGGTACAGACCAAACTCTGGTGACCAGGGTCAGGGACAGGGTACAGACCAAACTCTGGGGACCAGCGTCAGGGTCTGGGTATGTGTGCTGATTCAAATAACCAACTCATCATCAAGTTTTGATTATTTGAATCAGCTTTGTAGTGCTAGTGCAAAAACCAATACTTGCACCGGGGGGGCAGGACCAAGTATGAGAAACTCTGACCTAGAGACAAATTACTGGCTGGCTTATGATTTTCGTTTGGTCCTAGAGGATCAATGGTTTTTACTGTTCCAATCCATTGTCACTCAGCCCTCTGTCATTGAGTTTTTGACCACCCAATATTGGTCTCCAAGCCAAAAATGCTAAGGTTCTCCACTCTATGAGCCCTAAAGTGGACATAGACAACATCTATACCACATTCAGGGTGATAGATCCAATGTGATATAAGTCTGCATTCTAGTGCAATTTGTGTCCCTCCAATATAGAGTTTATGACAAACAAGGCACTTGATCGCATAAACCACATTTCCATTATCCAGTTGGACTTTATGCCTGTTTGGGGCCCCCAAGCCCGAATACCCAGTGGACAGCAGCTTCTGAGATAAGTTCAGGGTCAGGGTTGGGGTCAGGTTCAGGGTCAGGGTTGGGGTTGGGCTCAGGGTCATGGTTAGGTTAGAGGAAAATTGACCTCAAAGAGGACAAGCAATGCAGAGGCACATATTCTCTTATTGTATTGTTCCTAGGGATACATCTGTATAAAAGTTGTTATATGAGAGGTGAGAAAACATTGCCAGAGGAAGGTTAAGGTTAGAGCCCCAGTGAAGGGTGGGGTTAAGGTTAGGACAAGGATCAAAGGCTTAGTAACCTCTAGGTGCTGAGGTTTAAGGTTAAGGTAACGGCTGGTGCAAAGGTCAGGTCCGGGGTTAAGGTCAGGGCCAAGACCTGGTCTATTAACCTTTGTCTAAATGCAATCTTCATGAGTGTTGAGGTCACAGAGAACAAACTAGCAGTCCACCTGTCTTCTCCAAACTGTCCAGCAGATGGAGACAGAGGCTCATATGTAAACTAGCAGTCCACCTGTCTTTTCCAAACTGTCCAGCAGATAGAGACAGAGGGTCCTATGTGGCCATGCCTTTCTCTAATACTTGTCATTCAGACCTGTGGGATCAATAGTACTCCTTAGTGTGTCTCTGTGTTAACGACCACCCTTGGTTAGATTCCAGCCCTGCTATCCTTAGCTGAGCTACTGGATGAGATCTAAAGTGGATGTATAGTGTGCTTTTAACCGACTCCTTACTTATATGATAGAGATGTTGTTTGAGTCTGGCTTCCAAGGAGTTCCTGGTTTCTCCAATATACCATTTTCTACATTGTAGACATTCAATTCATTATACAGTGTTAGGTTTCAATTCATTATACAGTGTTGGGTTTCAATACATTATACAGTGTTGGGTTTCAATACATTATACAGTGTTGGGTTTCAATACATTATACAGTGTTGGGTTTCAATACATTATACAGTGTTGGGTTTCAATACATTATACAGTGTTGGGTTTCAATAGTTTATACAGTGTTGGGTTTCAATAAATTATACAGTGTTGGGTTTCAATACATTATCAGTGTTGGGTTTCAATAAATTATACAGTGTTGGGTTTCAATACATTATCAGTGTTGGGTTTCAATACATTATACAGTGTTGGGTTTCAATACATTATACAGTGTTGGGTTTCAATACATTATACATTGTTAGGTTTCAATACATTACACAGTGTTGGGTTTCAATACATTATACAGTGTTGGGTTTCAATACATTATACAGTGTTGGGTTTCAATACATTATCAGTGTTGGGTTTCAATAAATTATACAGTGTTGGGTTTCAATACATTATCAGTGTTGGGTTTCAATACATTATACAGTGTTGGGTTTCAATACATTATACAGTGTTGGGTTTCAATACATTATACATTGTTAGGTTTCAATACATTACACAGTGTTGGGTTTCAATACATTATACAGTGGTGGGTTTCAATACATTATACAGTGTTGGGTTTCAATACATTATACAGTGTTGGGTTTCAATACATTATACATTGTTAGGTTTCAATACATTACACAGTGTTGGGTTTCAATACATTATACAGTGTTGGGTTTCAATACACTATACAGTGTTGGGTTTCAATACATTATACAGTGTTGGGTTTCAATACATTATACAGTGTTGGGTTTCAATACATTATCAGTGTTGGGTGTCAATACATTATACAGTGTTGGGTTTCAATACATTATACAGTGTTGGGTTTCAATACATTATACAGTGTTGGGTTTCAATACATTATACAGTGTTAGGTTTCAATACATTATCAGTGTTGGGTTTCAATACATTATGCAGTGTTGGGTTTCAATACATTATACAGTGTTGGGTTTCAATACATTATACAGTGTTGGGTTTCAATACATTATACAGTGTTAGGTTTCAATACATTATCAGTGTTGGGTTTCAATACATTATACAGTGTTAGGTTTCAATACATCATCAGTGTTGGGTTTCAATAAATTATGCAGTGTTGGGTTTCAATACATTATACAGTGTTGGGTTTCAATACATTATACAGTGTTGGGTTTCAATACATTATACAGTGTTAGGTTTCAATACATTATCAGTGTTGGGTTTCAATACATTATACAGTGTTGGGTTTCAATACATTATACAGTGATGGGTTTCAATACATTATACAGTGTTGGGTTTCAATACATTATACAGTGTTGGGTTTCAATACATTATACAGTGTCGGGTTTCAATACATTATCACTGTTGGGTTTCAATACATTATCACTGTTGGGTTTCAATACATTATACAGTGTTGGGTTTCAATACATTATCAGTGTTGGGTTTCAATACATTATCAGTGTTGGATTTCAATACATTTTACAGTGTTGGGTTTCAATACATTATCAGTGTTGGGTTTCAATACATTATCAGTGTTGGGTTTCAATACATTATACAGTGTTGGGTTTCAATACATTATACAGTGATGGGTTTCAATACATTATCAGTGTTGGGTTTCAATACATTATACAGTGTTGGATTTCAATACATTATACAGTGTTGGGTTTCAATACATTATACAGTGTTGGGTTTCAATACATTATACAGT